>NW_027444997.1:0-301729 GCF_048569485.1 Anomaloglossus baeobatrachus
GACTGAGAACCCTTTAATAAAGGAATCCTTTTTCACTTGAATTGTCAAGTGATACTTACCAGTGACTATCACGTAATGTTACAGGTAGTTGCATTTTCTTCCTCTTCTTTCTCTCCTTTCTTCTTTGTCACACGGTCCAGACTGCCAGGACCCAACTACCACCATTTTTCCCCCCTAGAAAGACACGACACCGTTCTCTTATAAATTAAAATACTTTTATTTGAATTTTCCATTTTGGAGAGAGGCATGGAGAAAAAACCACTCTCATCTTTTGGCATAAAATTTGGTCGCAGCTTTAAACCAGGCATTAACTTGCCAACATCACGGGGTTCAGGTAAATGTACCGCCTTCCGGCCGTCCGGCGCGGGTATTTCACCACCACTTTTTCTACCCCTTCCGCTGCTGCGACTTAAACACAGAAAACTCAATCAACTTGGAAAACAAAAAGGGAGGGAGGGTGGGAAAACAGGTCCGGGTCCTGCAGCCGAGAGGCTGGAAGCTGGGCAGCACGGTGATATGTATCCAGGAGGCGGGGCTTAGGCCAGTCACACCACAGGAGGCGGGGGCGGCAGGTCAGTGTCTTTCTAGGGGGAGACCTCTATTTAAACATGCATAGGGGCCAGCAGTCAGGGGGCAGCATCTCAAGTTTCTGGCTGCAGTGCCCCTCAGACTGCCAGGACCCAACTACCACCATTTTTCCCCCCTAGAAAGACACGACACCGTTCTCTTATAAATTAAAATACTTTTATTTGAATTTTCCATTTTGGAGAGAGGCATGGAGAAAAAACCACTCTCATCTTTTGGCATAAAATTTGGTCGCAGCTTTAAACCAGGCATTAACTTGCCAACATCACGGGGTTCAGGTAAATGTACCGCCTTCCGGCCGTCCGGCGCGGGTATTTCACCACCACTTTTTCTACCCCTTCCGCCAAGGAGCAGCACCGCGCCAGCAAGCTGCGACCCCCCCCAAAAACTGAAATACCTGAGCCGTCCCAGGCATTTCCGAAACCACCATATCCATAACATCATCATTTTGGGGTGTACCCATCCGAGCTTAAGGACAGCCAAATATTGCCTTCCAGCTGGCGGTGCCAGACCAACAACCTCTTTTTTTTTTTTTTTTTTAAAAAACACTTTATTAACAGCACAACTTGGGTAGGCCCTGATCGACCATGCGCCAGGAGAGATCCTTATCACATTCTTCCATAGCTCCAAGCCACCTGGGCCAGAGGGTAACCTTCGACCGGATCGTTGTAACACTCCACACTAAAACAGGGAAACTTGTACCTCTCTGACCGGATAAGGGTAAGAGGCCTAGCTAGACGGCCTTGGACCAGCTACTTGAAGCCTATGTGTATCACCAAGTCGGTTGTAGAAAAGAGAGCTCACGCAATCTTGATCGCCTCTGATAGACCCACAGCTGAGCCAAGCTCCGGCAACCTTTCCAATTACTTTCACTGTAACAGGAACCAAGAACCGACCACCAAGGCGAAGAGGCGAAGATCCGCTCTCCTCGCAGACAACATACATGGAAGTAACCTCGGACCCAATCACTGGGCCGACTTGGATCTGAAAGGCAAAAACACTGTCAGAACAGGGAATTCTCGTAACCATCAAACACCTCGTCTCTCCAAGGTGGTACTGACAAAAAGACAAAAACCCACAAAAAATTTTTTTTTTTTTTTTTTTGGATAAACAAATCACAATCATGTCATTTTACATTAGCCCTGTACACTGTTCTGAATCTCCTTACGTGTCGAATAAAACCCGATTTCAAAAAACCAACTCCGACCTGACGTCCCTCATAATGCATTTCCATTGTCGTTACCTGATCCACTGAAAACTGTGCTCATGTATGCTGGCTCCTGAAGCCTTGTAGCACCCCAACTCTGGGAGAGTACGTGCCGGGTACCACGGCTGGCAAACACCAAAATAACGAGTAACCGTCGCATTACCAACCAAAAACCAGCCCACAAAATGGAGGACCAACTACGTAACGCTAAAATGAAGGGCCGTCGTCATGGGTAAAAACTGGTCCCATACACCCGCTCGCCTAAGAGACATAAACGACAACGTCGGGACACCCGCCGAGTGAGGGAAAAAGATCCAAAATATCAATGTATAGATTTGCAATGGGGCGAACAATCCAAACCCCCACTTTTTTCTTTTTTTTTTTTTTTTTTTTTTTTAAAACAAAACAAACAATCTTCGGCTAAAAAAGAATAGGCCTACTGTGCTCCACTCGCTTACCATAATCATCCAACCCTTCAATACCTTTCACCCCACAAGACCCTCATCGCTTCAGTACCGTTCCGCAATTTAAAAATGGGAAGACCGACCTCGTAACAGTTTGCTTGCAACCGAAATTGGTGCACATTCGCTGAATACTGCAGGGTGTGTATTACTAGAGGGTGGCTTGTAAAATCGTCACGCACATCAACCACCAGAGCAACACCCGCTGAATAACGTACCATCGAACCGTCAGGTCAATGCAAAATGGAGGCCCGGATCATAGGCCTAACTTCACCGAGCACCCCACCATCTAGCTGAGAACTCCAACCTTGATCCTGCTGGTGGGTTGAGTTACCAAAATACCTGAGATTGGGATTGCAATAAGGTGCCCGATACTAACCCGGAACCCAGATGCCTGTTTTGCCTTCAACCCTGCGTTGACCCATAATCATTCCAAGCCACAAAAACCTAATCAGCCTGATTACTTATTCGAGGAAAGGGCTGTAGTTGGTTAAGGCTTTTACCCACCGGCATCGTCGGACCACTGGTCATTCTCCTATTTCCCAGTCCACCCCCCCTTTTGTGTAGCTGGAACCGAAATAGGGGGAAAGGCGCAATCAAAGTTAGGTTAATGGACCATGTCCCCCCGGGCCCAGCATAAGGAGCATTTTTTTTTTTTTTTTTTTTTTTTTTTTTTTTATATATAACTATATAAACACTTTGTATCGCAAATGATCCCAAACAGCTGGCCCTGCAACGCCATAATACTCCATCTACAAATCTGTCTGTTCCTGCTCTTGAAACTATTATGGCATGGCACGGTGGCTCAATGGCTAGCTGCAGCCCTGGGGTCCTGGGCCCAAATCCCGCCAAGGACACCATCCGCAAGGAGCCTGTACGTTCTCCCCGTGACTGCGTGGGTCTACTCCGGGCACTCTAGCCTCCTCCCACACCCCCATAAACATACAGATAGGGAATCCAGACCGTAAGCCCCGATGGGGCAGCGTCCCCAATCCATGCAACGCACACAAAAACTAAAAGTGAATTTATACCTTTTAGAATATGTATGTGGAAGTAATTGTCCAGAAAATATTAGCGGGCATAATTATTCTGCGAATAGCTAACATTGCCGGTTTTCCCATCTCACTTGTTTATTTTCAGTTCTTACGGTAAGGAAAACCAATGAAAACATACGTAATTAACCAAAGAGGGAAAATCTAGTAAAAAAGGATGAAAATTACTTCACTACAAAAAAGAAGCAGTTTTAGAAAAACAATCAAACCATGCAAATGTACAGAGATATACTTCTCACATTTCGATAAAACTAACTGTGACCAATATAGATCCCTTCTTTCAATTACAGCATGACATTAGGGGTAAAACAGGGGGGTTAGATCCCGTGATCCCATAATATTGTCACTAATCAATAAATCACTTGAAGGGTCAGTTAACCGGTGGCAACAAGATTATTACAAGGAATGGAGGCCGCCTGTATTAAACTAAGGTTGAAAAATTAAGATATGTTTAATTTTTGAAAGACGTCTCAGAGGATATCTCATTTGTACCTCTTCCGACAGGCCTACAAGCTGCCGTAACCCTCAGTCCGATACAGCGCCGCACAATCAGCTCTGCCCTCATCTACTGTCTCCTCACCCATCCCCTGTAGACTGTGAGCCCTCGAGGGCAGGGTCCTCTCTCCCCCTGTACCAGTCTGTGCCTTGTACGGTTTATGATTATTATACTGGTACCTATTATGTAAAAACCCCTTTCGCATGCAAAGCGCCATGAATTATATGGCGCATAATAAATAATAATAATTTGTATAAATACCCGTGTGGTCAATATAAATAAACTGCCACCAAACTTAATCCTCCGAAATAGGGAAGGCTTCTTTACAGTTAGAGCAGGTAGATTGTGGAATGCTGTCTACAAGGGGTAGGAATGCTAGATACCATCACAGCTTTTAACAGAAACGGGGGAGGGCGATTCCCTCAGCACCAATAACATTGTTATAAATAACTTAGTGACAACATGTAGAGCTGGGCGGGACGCCTGTTACCTGTGACGTCACGTTATCCTCCCTAGGGGGACTTATCCCACCCCGCATTCCCCATCAGGGTACTCACCTGGTGATTCAGGAAATGACAAGACGACTGGATCTAGATCTACCCACGTAACGCCTGCTACGACGACGCTCACACCTATCCAAGGGTTAAGATGACAGACTCCGGACATGGTGGCTACCCATGCCAAAGCTTGCTACCGTGACCCCTGCACATGACCGTACAACGCGATAGTCGGCACCGCACCCACCGCCGCCATAACATGCTGAAATCCCCTGTGTGACAACGGGGCGGGGCTGTTAACAGTCACCATTGTCATAATGTCAAATGGAGTGTGTTTTGGCCTGGGAGGGGGCTTGGTGTAGGTGTGGTATCAGCAGGAGGGAAAACACGCCACCTGCTGACTGTTGCTTCTTGCCCCTGTTCACTACCAGCCCCCCTCAATTTGAACATTGAAGTCCTAACAGAATCCCTTAACCCGCCCGCTCACTGGGAGACCCACATGGTCCCTGGTTCATTCCCAGGCTAGCCCCCTTGGCATTCCCGGGGCATACAAACGGAGGGGAGGGGAAGTTCAGTGCGTGTGGGATGGGGTGATTTGACTCTTGCAGGTTAGTGCCTGCATACTAGATTCTCCCCTACCGTGCCTCCAACCTGCGCTGTGACAGGGACTGCACTGAGTCTGCACTTCAATTAGGCTGTGTGCCTAATTCATGCGTCCTGCGTCCCCTGCACAGTCTATGGAGACTGTGTAGAGGCCGTACGCACGTTGCATAGTAGAACGCAGCGATTCAGCTGTTGCCCGAATCGCTGTGTTCTAAGAAGTGACATGTCACTTCCGTGCGCTTTGCCGGCAGCTCCTGCTCTGTCTATGGCAGGAGCTGCAGGCTGAGCGCACGTTCTCTACCGGCACCATGCGCCTCAGAACGGAGCTTTTCAGCTGCGCTCTGAGGCACACCTTTTAGGTGCCGTGCAGAGCGCACACAGCCCTACCCAGCTCCTCCTCGGCACTGGCGACGGTGTCTGGTCGGCGGTTGCTGGGCGGCGGGTGGGCGGGGCCAATGACAAAGAGCGCGAAGCGCTCTTTTTCAAACTTAATGGCGGCTCAAGCTGACCGGCGGGCGGGTAGTTCCCTCAGAACGCCGCTCGCCGGCGCACGTAGCTTGAGCCTCAGCAGGGAGGGAGCCGCTCATAGCAAACAGCGCCGTGAGCAGAACGCTTTCCTCCATGCTGATTTTAGGGGAGGAGGGGGGGGGGTGGGAGGAGGGGGGGGGGGTGGGGGGAGGGGGGGGGTGAGGTTGTTAAATAATGGCGAGCACAAGCGGACCAGCGGGCGGGTAGTTCCCTTAGAACGCCGCGCTCACCGGTCACACATCGCTTGTGCCTCAGCATAGAGGGAGCCGCTCACAGCTAACAGTGCTGTGAGCTGAAACGCTTACCTCCCTGCTGATAGCTCTCTTACCGCCTCCAGGAGCGGGTCCCTGTGTCCGGCTGCCCAAACAGGTCCGGGTCCTGCAGCCGAGAGGCTGGAAGCTGGGCAGCACGGTGATATGTATCCAGGAGGCGGGGCTTAGGCCAGTCACACCACAGGAGGCGGGGGCGGCAGGTCAGTGTCTTTCTAGGGGGAGACCTCTATTTAAACATGCATAGGGGCCAGCAGTCAGGGGGCAGCATCTCAAGTTTCTGGCTGCAGTGCCCCTCATTGTGTTATAGCCCACGTGTCATGATAACACTTGTACCATCTTTTCATTTAGATTCCACCTACAATTATTTACCGATTCCAGTTCTGAAATAGGCTTTCATGATCTACTCACTAGAATTCTCAAGTGCATAAGGTACTGAGACATATACATGTTCACACCATTATAAAGAACAAAGTATAAACATTGAGGTTTTTCTCACACCCATGTTCCTGTGTTCTTTGATATGATATGTGTTCATTTCCTTCACTATATAGGATTGCAAGTTTTCCATTTGTACCTTAATGGCAATGACGCTATACAATTGAACACATATCATCCTGTTATCCATATAGGTGTGTATTTACCTGCTTGACTATTTTTGGTTGTTTGATCCAGAATGTTTCTCCAGATAGGTCATGTGGAAATTTTCTTTCCTCAGTACAAATGTTTTCACTATGGCTTTGGAAAAATTTTTTGTATGTGCATCATGGTCATTTGACCCATTGTACTCTCAAGTAGCAATATATTGTACTGTTATGTTGTACTATGTACTAATTACGTGTTTATATGGTTTTGTAACCCTTTATGATCTTAGATAACTTTATCCTTGATAAAGACCTAAAAACAAGGTCGAAACGTTGGATGAATTATCCTTTTGCACAAATAAAGAATTTTCAGCATTCCAAGAGTTCTTTTCTTACGTTATTGATCACTATAGTGTGCCAGAGCTATTTCTATTGAATTGACTCTTATTTTTTCTGAGCACCTGCTATATACACAGTGACCCAGACATATTCAAGTTTCATTCAGAAGGCAGAGGGAAGCCTTAGCAGCTGAGCCTATATCTTGGCTTGTGAGCATTAGAACAGGCCGGCGATTACAGGGTAACATGAAAAATGTCCAGCTTGCATTATGACTAGAACATGACAATATCCTTTTAAGTACTAACCTATGATGCGTTCCTAAGCAGTTGATGTTATATGTTCTACATTTCATTTTCTGCATACTTTACAAGTAGTAGAATTTGCTTTGATATAGGCAACTGGATTTTCACAATGAAAAGGCAAAGGATAACGCCCGAAAAAGACGCCATACATTATGTCAGTGCCATCACTGACAAACCTGGATTGACCATGAAATACATCAATCCCCTTAAAGGTGAGTTAAAACAAGTTTTAACTAAATTGCCTTAATATTGTCATGCATTAGAATGACTGTCTTAGGTAATGATAAATATTTTCTACAGGAAGAGGAGTGTTTGCTGAAACTGAAATCGAAAAAGGGAGTTTTGTTGCAGAATATCGAGGCGAGCTCACGTATGCACTTACGATGGTAGACAACTACTCGAGATTTATGGTTGTGGTACAAGTCAAAGATCTAATGGCCCATACTGCAGCGAAGGTCTTCCAAGCACACTTATGCAGACCTCATGGCTACTCAGAGAGAGTCCTCACAGATCAAGGCACAGCCTTTGAAGCGGAAATCTTCAAGGACTTCTGCAGCTTTTACCGATGCAGGAAGATGCGCACTACACCCTACCATGCTCAAACCAATGGTTATCAACCTGCTCAGGACTTTACCCCATATTCCAGATGTGGCCTTACAAGTGATTTATAGAGGGGTAACAATACGTTGGGATCACCGGATCTAATCTCCCTTTTTATACACCCTAAAATCTTGTTTGCTTTAGAATAAACAATAACATCATAAAGGTATAGCAGTACCGTTTCAAAGTTTCGGTGTCCCAAGCAGCATTCCATCAGCCTCTGGAAGGTTCCTGGCAAATTGCACAGCTCGAAGGGCATGCTTTTGAACTCGCAGAGACCCATCGGGGTGGCAAAGGCGGTCTTCTCCCGGTCTGCCTCAGCAACGGACACTTGCCAATAGCGACTAGTGAGATCAAGGGTAGAAAAATAATTTGCAGTTCTCAATGCAGCTAGCTATTCCTCAATACAGGGGAGTGGTGCTGTCCTTCTTCTTTAACAGGACCAACGGAGCTGCCCAGAGGCTACAACTGTCACGGATAACCCCAGCCTCCTTCATGTTGCTCAACATGTCCTTGGTACACTGGTAATGTGCAGGTAGTTTTGGCTTATATCTCTCTTTGATGGGTGGGTGTGCACTTGTGGGGATGTAGTGTTTGACCCCTTTTATTCTTCAAAAGTCTAGCGGATGTTTGCTGAAGACTTGCTCGTATTCTTGCACTAGCCTGTAGACCCCCTTCTTGTGATGTGAAGGTGTGGAGTCAGTGCCTACGTGTAATTCCTTACACCACTCCTCTGGCTGACTTGGTGAGCTGTCACTGAATGGGTGGGCTGAAGCAATGGTGGATGCTGCTGTTTGGATAGCATGTGTATCTACTGAGAACAGCTTATCAATGGTGGCAAATCGGAGCAGCTTAATCTCTTGCTCTCCGCAGTTCAACACTCTCATGGGCACTCTTCCCTTCCATATTAATGAATAAAACTATGATGTAAATAGCATATAGATACCCCACAAATGCAGATAAAAGTAGGTTATGGGAAAAGGGGGAAGAGAGAAACAGGAAAATAGTGGAATAAAGTATACCTTCCAGGTGGGAGAGGAAATGGCAGCACAGCCAGTGGAGGTGAAGCAAGGGGAGCCTGCAACTAAAGAGTTGAGAGCGTTATCACATGGTGACTGAGCCTGATTGTAACGGGAGCATAGAGGTGCCGATCCTGTCTTACCTGCGTTGGTGTAGAAGTGGGTGTCCTGTGGTGGAGTCAGCTATGTGCAGTGGTGGCCGTGGGTTCTTTTATGTGCGACCGTAGTAATAGCTGCGCCCACTTCCTGTATGGGAGTGGAATGCAGTGAGGGTAATGGAACGCACGCCTGCGCATTTGTGTTTAACGTCGCGCATGTGCAGAACGGAGAAAAGGCTGCGCTCACTTCCTAATGAAAGGGAGTGAGACGCATCTGGGAAGGGAAGGGAAAAGATTAGGGTTTGGGGATGATGAAAGGGCTTTCTACGGGCAAGGATGGCAAAGGGTGGCAGTGACGGAAAGTCAGGCAGCCTGTCCTGTCCTGTCCTGTCCGTCCGTCTTTTTGTATCATGAATTGGAAAGACTGCAAGGGGGAGGGGAGGTGCTTGTGTCCAAAAGGAGGAGTTATTCAGATTCATTGCAGTGGGCGGCGGCTGCAAAAAGCACCATTCTTCTTGTTTTTGCTCTGCAAAACAGCCTTTTCAAGGGTTGGCTTGGGTGACAAAATGTCTTCTGTAGGCGTGGGTTTGTCTCCCTCTCCCTAAGATGTGTCCGGTATAGGCCAGGGTGCCACTCAAGGCCGTAACCAATTCGGGTTATAGCTTCTCGGCCTTTTGGCTAAGATCAAGTGTAGTTTCGGAGGACGCTACCTTGGTCGGTACTGGAAGGTGCCTGGGATTGCACGTCTGCCGGCCTTGAGGAAGTGTGTGCGCCTTCTGGTGACACATAGCCCTCTTGTGCCTGGACGGTTCCCAGGCAACGGGAGGCGATCACCTTTGTTATTTTGAAGTCCTACTGATAAACAGAAAAAAAAAAAAATTAAATCTGTTCTTATCAGTTTAATATCTGATACGTCCCCTCTCTGGGGACCATATATTAAATGGATTTTTAGAACAAGGAGATGGAAAAAATCTTGCTCTGTCCACTGCACGCATTGACCTGGTATTGCAGTACCTCCAGGACCGGTGCACCCCTTCTTAACCCAGTTTCCAAAAGCAGAACTCAATTCACCTGATTCAAATGAGCCCCATTAGTTAATTGAAAGAAAGCAAAAACTTTATATGCACCTCAATTTGGCCAATTCACTTTTCACACTTTCACCCTTTTTTTTATCTTTCACACCTTTTACTTGCTTTATTGATGCAAAAAGCTGTGCCAAATAGCAAACTCATCTCCACTCAACTTGACCAACTCTGCTATGTCCCGTGCAGTATCTTATTCTCAGTCTTATCTAGATCATTTGCAATTGAATAGAATAGATCCCTTTTGGCTGCTTATGACTGTGTAAAATATGTAGTTTTACTGGGCTGGGATGAGAGAATCCATTGAAGCATGGTGTAGGGATTGTGGTTCCTGTGTGCTAAGAAGAGAGGCTGGCACCAGCCAGAAAGCCCCATTGCAGCCAATAATCACTTAATAACTTTTTCAACTTGTCATCATATGGGAGGCCTTCCATTCCTTGTAGTAGTCTAGTTGCCCACCTTTGAACTGACTCTAACTTCTGAATGTCCTTATTAAAATGTGGAGCCCAAAACTGGTTCCCATATTCCAGATGTAGCCTTACAAGTGATTTATAGAGGTGTAACAATACGTTGGGATCACGGGATCTAATCTCCCTTTTTATACACCCTAAAATCTTGTCCCAAGCAGCATTCCATCAGCCTCTGGAAGGTTCCTGGCGCATTGCACAGCTCGAAGGGCATGCTTTTGAACTCGCAGAGACCCATAGGGGTGGCGAAGGCGGTCTTCTCCCGGTCTGCCTCAGCAACGGACACTTGCCAATAGTGACTAGTGAGATCAAGGGTAGAAAAATAATTTGCAGTTCTCAATGCAGCTAGCGATTCCTCAATACGGGGAGTGGTGCCGTCCTTCTTTTTTAACAGGATCAACAGAGCTGCCCAAAGGCTACAACTGTCACGGATAACCCCAGCCGCCTTCATGTTGCTCAACATGTACTTGGTACACTGGCAATGTGAAGGTGGTATTGGCTTATAGCTCTCTTTGATGGGTGGGTGTGCACCTGTGGGGATGTGGTGTTGGACCCCTTTTATTCCCCCAAAATCTAGCGGGCTTCCCACCGGTAACCCGCTCCCCAGCTTGGATGGATGCTGAGGGAGCCCCTTTTGCCCGCAGGCTCTGGCCCTGGGAACTGTAGCCTTGGCGGTGACTGTGCTTCCCTCTACGGTGTGAGCTGTTGCCTTCAATCGGGTCTTGACTGCTGGGAAACCCTGGAGGTTCCTGTCGCTAACGGATTTGACCGGTTTTACGGCGACTCCTAGCCTGGTCGGGGTCCGTAGGCCCTGCCGGATGGTGCTGGCTTCTCTTCACTCCCCGATCTGGTACCGGCGGGCCACCGCCCATCCCCGGTCCGTACGGTTCACTCCAATCAGCCTCTCCTGCAGAAGGTCACCACCGTCTGCCAACCTTGCTGAGTGCCCGGGCCACACACCCGGACACGGTCAGTCTCCTCTCCTCTTCACTTCTCTAACTCCAAAACTGATCTCTAATCTGACTCCTTTTCCCGCCTCCAGGACTGTGAACTCCTCGGTGGGTGGGATCAACCGCCTGGCCCACCCCCTGGTGTGGACATCAGCCCCTGGAGGAAGGCAACTAGGATTTGTGTTTAGCTTCGGTGTGCCTAGCCGGAGTGTAGAGTGTGTTGGTGTAGTACCTGTGACGACCTGGCTTGTCCAGGGCGCCCATGTGGGGTGTTGGCAGTGTATTTGCGCCTGCGTTCAAAGGTTTGCTGAATGGATAACTGAACGCTGCGCTGGGACAAGGACGTGCTTGATGATGGTGTTATTTCTGAGTAGGCAACTGCAGGTGCAGGACCGGAGGAGGCTTGTTCGCAGGCAGCATGGACAGGGGATTGGCTCGCATGCACAACCAGCGAAGACGTAGCAGTGACATTAGCAAGCACTGCTCCTCGACTCTGTTGTACTTCCCACAAAGTCGGGTGCTTGGCTGACATGTGCCTGATCATGCTGGTGGTGGTCAGGCTGCTAGTTTTGGTACCCCTGCTGATGCTGGCACGGCAGGTGTTGCAAATGGCCTTTTTAGAATCATCTGGATCCAACTTAAAAAACTGCCAGACTCGGGAAGACCTAACATTTGTACAGGCACCTTGTGTCGTGTTGTTGTTCCGGGGAACGGTTGCCTGACTTCTGCCTGGAGCCACCACCCTGCTTCTTACTGCCTGTTGGGATGCTACGCCTCCCTCCCCCTGTGCACTGCTGTCCTCGCTCTGCATATCCTCCTGCCAGGTTGGGTCAGTTACTGGATCATCCACCACGTCGTCTTCCTCTTCCGCACCCTGCTCCTCCTCCTGACTTCCTGACAATTGTGTCTCATCATCGTCCACCCCTTGTTGAGACACGTTGCCAACTTCGTGAGAACGTGGCTGCTCAAATATTTGGCCATCTGTACATACGATCTCCTCATGACCCACTTCAACATGAGCTGGCGAGAGGCCAGAATGTGCGAATGGAAATGTGAACAGCTCTTCCGAGTGTCCAAGTGTGGGATCATTAATGTCCGAGGACGTGTACTCAGCCTTGTGGTAGGAAGGAGGATCAGGTTCTGAAATGTGCGGTGCAGTATCACGGCTACTGACACTTGACCGTGTGGAAGACAGAGTGTTTGTGGTGGTGCCAATCTGACTGGAAGCATTATCCGCTATCCAACTAACAACCTGTTGACACTGGTCTTGGTTCAAGAGCGGTGTACTGCTGCGGTCCCCAAGAATTTGGGACAGGATGTGCGAGCGACTAGATGTGGCCCTTTGTTGTGGCAAAATTAGAGCTTGCCCACGACCTCGGCCTCTGCCTGCACCACCATCACGTCCACTTCCTTGTTCCTTGCCAACGCCCTTGCGCATTTTGCAATGCTGTGCTGACGTGTATTCACTAGACTTGGGCGTTATATCAAAGTTTGTGCAAATTGTGCACCTGTACGCTGCCACCGACAGGCACACACGTGCGGTTTTTAAATGCAAGCACGGACGCACTAAGAACCTAACAGGTTTTAGGAGCAAAAATTAATGACGAGAACTCTGACACTATCAGCCACTGCTGACTGACGTGTATTATACACTACACTTGTGCGTTATATAATAGTTTGGTAAAAACGCACACAAGTGCACCTGTACGCTGCCACCGACAGGCACACACGTGCGGTTTTTAAATGCAAGCACGGACGCACTAAGAACCTAACACAGGTTTTAGGAGCAAAAATTAATGACGAGAACTCTGACACTATCAGCCACTGCTGACTGACGTGTATTATACACTACACTTGTGCGTTATATAATAGTTTGGTAAAAACGCACACAAGTGCACCTGTACGCTGCCACCGACAGGCACACACGTGCGGTTTTTAAATGCAAGCACGGACGCACTAAGAACCTAACACAGGTTTTAGGAGCAAAAATTAATGACGAGAACTCTGACACTATCAGCCACTGCTGACTGACGTGTATTATACACTACACTTGTGCGTTATATAATAGTTTGGTAAAAACGCACACAAGTGCACCTGTACGCTGCCACCGACAGGCACACACGTGCGGTTTTTAAATGCAAGCACGGACGCACTAAGAACCTAACACAGGTTTTAGGAGCAAAAATTAATGACGAGAACTCTGACACTATCAGCCACTGCTGACTGACGTGTATTATACACTACACTTGTGCGTTATATAATAGTTTGGTAAAAACGCACACAAGTGCACCTGTACGCTGCCACCGACAGGCACACACGTGCGGTTTTTAAATGCAAGCACGGACGCACTAAGAACCTAACAGGTTTTAGGAGCGACAATTGCTGAGAAGTCTGACACTATCAGGACTGTTTTAGACTGTGTACACCAGCCCCAGATATGATGAAGGCTGGTATACGGTCACCACTAGGAATGGCTATATACCCTGCCTGCCTGCCTGCCTGCCTGCCTGTATACTGCTACAATAGTCCTGACAAGGACTCTTTTGGTCACTAGCCTGTATTCCAACCTGGCTATACCCTGCCTGTATACAGCAACAATAGTCCTGAGAAGGACTCTGCTACTGTACTCCGACCTGGCTATACCCTGCCTGCCTGTATACAACTAGAATAGTCCTGAGAAGGACTTTTGGTCACACTGTTTGCAGCCCTGCTACGGAAATAGCTATAAAGGGCCGCAAACCTTTCCCTGAAGCAGCGACCCTCTCCCTGCACTGACTGTCTGGATAGCTGTGAGCAGAGCACAGCGCGCCCGCCGGTATAAAGGCTCGGTCACGCTGTGCAGGCCGGCCAATCACTGCAATTCCACAACTAACAGGGCTGTGGCATTGCAGTGGTCTGCCAGCCAATCCCTGCATGAGGGCTGGCTCTCAAAAGAGCGCCAACATGCAGGGATGAAGACCACGAGTACAGCACGAGTATCGCGAGATTACTCGGTCCCCGTCGAGTAGACCGAGTACAGTGATACTCGTGCGAGTACCGAGTAGTAACAAGCATGCTCGCTCATCACTATTTATTAGTAAAATGGCTTACACTCCCCTTTTTTCCACTTTTTTCTTCACTACTTTTATAAAGAAATTTTTCCTTTCTTTATTCTTAATGCAATTTTATATAGCAACACCACCATTTTTTGCCACGAACATAATTTTTCTTGTCCGTCATCCCGTTCACCCTTACAGGGTTGTGGACAGATGCACTTGTCACTACACTTCTAAGACTCAATACAGGGTCTGGAGCTCAATGCTCCCTTTTTGTTTTTTTTTTCTTCTTTTTTTTCTTTTTTTCATTTTGTCCTTCTTCTTCTTCTTTTTCTGATTTTTGTCTCAAAAAGCTGATGAAATTTGAAACACTATACCCCAGTGATTTTATAAATGTTTCTCAATATATCACTTGAGAACTTTTATGGCCGGTATTGTAACAGTTGACCATCCCGGCAGTATTTGAAATACAGCAGTCAGTCCTCTGACGTAGCTCCATATGTGTATATATAGAGGTTCTTCCTCCTTTGATTGCATACTGTTCTTTTTTTGCCCTGATGAAGGAGACAGTGATCTCTGAAACACATTGACCGGAAAAAAGAATAAAGAGATGAAATAATTAACATCAGTTTCCTTTGGTGACAGCGCGGCACGCACCCGATTTTCCTCCTATACGTTATTGCTCTTCTACTAGGGGCTGCGGCTGTCGCCATTTGTAACGTGCATTTAGGGGTTGTGACTGGCACAACCTTAATAGGTGAGTGCAACTACTATTAGTTATTTGTTACCTTACCAGGTAAGACCCTAATTTGTGCGTCTGCTCCAGAGTTATTTCCCTGATTATTAATATCTGACAGGCAGTGATTGATCCTGCATTCTCACCTTCCTCTCTGTTGCACATTCTTATTGTTCCTATATGCTCTCTATTTCCATCAGACTTTTTTTGTCCTTCGGTGGGGCTCTAACATATGTGCACCATTTATTATTTATTTTTATGGATTCCTTTCTTTTTTCATGCTAGCGTTCATTATGCAGTAGTCATTCATGATATATCTTATATTTGTGAATCCATTAGGGCTCTATATGTCTGGTGCATCACATTGGGTCTTTTCAGTGCACAATAGGCACCTTTTTCTGTTATGCTCTGCTGCCACCTTATGGACATCCTATCAGTGATGCCAGAAAAAAATGGACATGTCTCCGTGCAGCAATCACGGACACGCGGGTACGCCGCACGGAGACACGTGCAGTGAAAAATCACTGATGTGTGAGCAGACCCATTCATTATAATGGATCTGCGTATCTCAGTGATTCTGTTATGTTTAAAAAAAAGCACAAACGTACCAGAATCACTGACGTGTGAAACAGGCCTTATAGTGTTTTGATTTATGTATGTATTATACAACTTCTGTGGATCTTGTATGAGTGACTTTTCTTCATTTTATCGGATTGTTTTAAAATATTGAAATAAAGTCACGCTTCCTATGCATCCTTTTGTATTCTGATTGGCTACTATAATACAGTTTTTAGGCACTGAGATCGATACCAGAGGCATGGTCTTCCGCTTACCAGAGGATAAGCTCAAAAGGCTAAGGGACATAATAGAAGGGTTTAGTGCTGTTAAGAAGGTGGCATTAAGATAAATGAAATATATCTTCTCGGTCTTCTCGTTTTCTTGCTGAGTTGTGCCAATGGACAGAGTTTTTTCTAGACATTTGCTATTGGAAACTCAGGGAACCAAAGCTCCTGGATAGAGTTGAGCGCGGTTCGTGGTTCGTGGTTCTCCAGTTCTAGGCTCGAGTGATTTTGGGGCATGTTCTAGATCGAACTAGAACTCGAGTTTTTTGCAAAAGCTCGATAGTTCTAGAAACGTTCGAGAACGGTTCTAGCAGCCAAAAAACAGCTAAATCATAGCTTGGTTTCTGCTGTAATAGTGTAAGTCACTCTGTGAATCAAACTATTATCACATTTCAGTGTATAGTGTGCGTGAACAGCGCCTTCAGATCACTGCTGTTTCTATAATGGCGATCGCCATTTTTTTTTTTTTTTTCTTGTCTTCCTTCCCTAAGTGCGCGCGTCTTGTGGGGCGGGCCAGCATGTCAGCCAATCACAGACACACACACAGCTAAGTTGACTTTGAGCCAGAGAAGCAACGGCATGTGTGATAGGATCTGCATGTCACATGTCCCTGCATTATAAAACCGGACATTTTCTTCACGGACGCCATTATCTGCCTTCTGCGTCTTTGGTGTCAGACATCACTGTCGCAGCTCCGTCCTCCTGAGTCCTATAGCCGATACAGCTGTATGCGCTGCATACACAGCGTTAGACAGCATAGGGAGAGCACTTTATAGCAGTCCTTTTAAGGACTCAAACCGGCAGGGTCAGAGAGCCATAGGTGACAGGTCCTGCAAACAGCAACAGCATCTGTGTAGCCAAGGTCAGGGATTTCCTCCCTGCATTTCACCATTAGGAGGGAATAGAAAGGCAGGCTTCCATTCCTCTACCCAGAGCACCACAATCCTGCCACTGTACCCTCCTATCCTCTGCACACTCCAACTCATTATAACTAAGCCATTATACTAGCAAACACTCAGTGTACCTAGTGGCATCCTATCTGTGGCTATTGGACTTTGCTATAGTCCCACTAGTGCAAAGACATTTGCAGAGCACGTCTGCCTGCATTGCACACTCCAACTTTTTTAAACTAAGCAATTTTACTAGCAAACACTCAGTGTACCTAGTGGCATCCTATACGTGGCTATTGGACTTTGCTATAGTCCCACTAGTGCCAAGACATTTGCAGAGCGCATCTGCCTGCGTTGCACACTCCAACTAATTTTAACTTAGCCATTATACTAGCAAACACTCAGTGTACCTAGTGGCATCCTATACGTGGCTATTGGACTTTGCTATAGTCCCACTAGTGCCAAGACATTTGCAGAGCGCATCTGCCTGCGTTGCACACTCCAACTAATTATAAGTAAGCCATTATACTAGCAAACACTCAGTGTACCTAGTGGCATCCTATCTGTGGCTATTGGACTTTGCTATAGTCCCACTAGTGCAAAGACATTTGCAGAGCACGTCTGCCTGCATTGCACACTCCAACTTTTTTAAACTAAGCAATTTTACTAGCAAACACTCAGTGTACCTAGTGGCATCCTATACGTGGCTATTGGACTTTGCTATAGTCCCACTAGTGCCAAGACATTTGCAGAGCGCATCTGCCTGCGTTGCACACTCCAACTAATTATAAGTAAGCCATTATACTAGCAAACACTCAGTGTACCTAGTGGCATCCTATCTGTGGCTATTGGACTTTGCTATAGTCCCACTAGTGCCAAGACATTTGCAGAGCGCATCTGCCTGCGTTGCACACTCCAACTAATTATAAGTAAGCCATTATACTAGCAAACACTCAGTGTACCTAGTGGCATCCTATACGTGGCTATTGGACCTTGCTATAGTCCCACTAGTGCCAAGACATTTGCAGAGCGCATCTGCCTGCGTTGCACACTCCAACTAATTATAAGTAAGCCATTATACTAGCAAACACTCAGTGTACCTAGTGGCATCCTATACGTGGCTATTGGACCTTGCTATAGTCCCACTAGTGCCAAGACATTTGCAGAGCGCATCTGCCTGCGTTGCACACTCCAACTAATTATAAGTAAGCCATTATTATTATTATTATTATTTATTATTATAGCGCCATTTATTCCATGGCGCTTTACAAGTGAAAGGGTATACGTACAACAATCATTAACAGTACATAACAGACTGGTACAGGAGGAGAGAGGACCCTGCCCGCGAGGGCTTACAGTCTACAGGGAATGGGTGATGGTACAATAGGTGAGGACAGAGCTGGTTGCGCAGTGGTCTACTGGACTGAGGGCTGTTGTAGGTTATAGGCTTGTTGGAAGAGGTGGGTCTTGAGGTTCCTCTTGAAGCTTTCCACGGTAGGGGAGAGTCTGATGTGCTGAGGTAGAGCATTCCAAAGTATGGGGGATGCACGGGAGAAATCTTGTACGCGATTGTGGGAAGAGGAGATAAGGGAGGAGCAGAGAAGGAGATCTTGTGAGGATCTGAGGTTGCGTGCAGGTAGGTACCGGGAGACTAGGTCACAGATGTAGGGAGGAGACAGGTTGTGCATGGCTTTGTATGTCATGGTTAGTGTTTTGAACTGGAGTCGTTGGGTGATGGGAAGCCAGTGAAGGGATTGGCAGAGTGGCGAGGCTGGGGAGTAGCGAGGGGAGAGGTGGATTAAGCGGGCCGCAGAGTTTAGGATAGATTGGAGGGGTGCAAGAGTGTTGGAAGGGAGGCCAGAGAGCAGGAGGTTGCAGTAGTCGAGGCGGGAGATGATGAGGGCATGCACTAATGTTTTTGCTGATTCTTGGTTAAGGAAAGCACGGATCCGGGAGATGTTTTTGAGTTGTAATCGGCATGAGGTGAAGAGGGCTTGGATGTGTGGCTTGAAGGATAGAGCAGAGTCGAGGGTCACTCCAAGGCAACGAGCTTGTGAGACTGGGGAGAGTAAGCAACCATCGAGTTTGATGGAAAGGCTTGTTGGAGGAGATGAGTGAGGAGGAGGAAAGACAATGAATTCTGTTTTGTCCATGTTAAGTTTTAGGAATCGCACAGAGAAGAAGGATGAAATAGCAGACAGACATTGTGGGATTCTGGTTAGTAGAGAGGTAATGTCAGGTCCATTATACTAGCAAACACTCAGTGTACCTAGTGGCATCCTATCTGTGGCTATTGGACTTTGCTATAGTCCCACTAGTGCCAAGACATTTGCAGAGCGCATCTGCCTGCGTTGCACACTCCAACTAATTATAAGTAAGCCATTATACTAGCAAACACTCAGTGTACCTAGTGGCATCCTATACGTGGCTATTGGACCTTGCTATAGTCCCACTAGTGCCAAGACATTTGCAGAGCGCATCTGCCTGCGTTGCACACTCCAACTAATTATAAGTAAGCCATTATACTAGCAAACACTCAGTGTACCTAGTGGCATCCTATACGTGGCTATTGGACCTTGCTATAGTCCCACTAGTGCCAAGACATTTGCAGAGCGCATCTGCCTGCGTTGCACACTCCAACTAATTATAAGTAAGCCATTATTATTATTATTATTATTATTTATTATTATAGCGCCATTTATTCCATGGCGCTTTACAAGTGAAAGGGTATACGTACAACAATCATTAACAGTACATAACAGACTGGTACAGGAGGAGAGAGGACCCTGCCCGCGAGGGCTTACAGTCTACAGGGAATGGGTGATGGTACAATAGGTGAGGACAGAGCTGGTTGCGCAGTGGTCTACTGGACTGAGGGCTGTTGTAGGTTATAGGCTTGTTGGAAGAGGTGGGTCTTGAGGTTCCTCTTGAAGCTTTCCACGGTAGGGGAGAGTCTGATGTGCTGAGGTAGAGCATTCCAAAGTATGGGGGATGCACGGGAGAAATCTTGTACGCGATTGTGGGAAGAGGAGATAAGGGAGGAGCAGAGAAGGAGATCTTGTGAGGATCTGAGGTTGCGTGCAGGTAGGTACCGGGAGACTAGGTCACAGATGTAGGGAGGAGACAGGTTGTGCATGGCTTTGTATGTCATGGTTAGTGTTTTGAACTGGAGTCGTTGGGTGATGGGAAGCCAGTGAAGGGATTGGCAGAGTGGCGAGGCTGGGGAGTAGCGAGGGGAGAGGTGGATTAAGCGGGCCGCAGAGTTTAGGATAGATTGGAGGGGTGCAAGAGTGTTGGAAGGGAGGCCAGAGAGCAGGAGGTTGCAGTAGTCGAGGCGGGAGATGATGAGGGCATGCACTAATGTTTTTGCTGATTCTTGGTTAAGGAAAGCACGGATCCGGGAGATGTTTTTGAGTTGTAATCGGCATGAGGTGAAGAGGGCTTGGATGTGTGGCTTGAAGGATAGAGCAGAGTCGAGGGTCACTCCAAGGCAACGAGCTTGTGAGACTGGGGAGAGTAAGCAACCATCGAGTTTGATGGAAAGGCTTGTTGGAGGAGATGAGTGAGGAGGAGGAAAGACAATGAATTCTGTTTTGTCCATGTTAAGTTTTAGGAATCGCACAGAGAAGAAGGATGAAATAGCAGACAGACATTGTGGGATTCTGGTTAGTAGAGAGGTAATGTCAGGTCCATTATACTAGCAAACACTCAGTGTACCTAGTGGCATCCTATCTGTGGCTATTGGACTTTGCTATAGTCCCACTAGTGCCAAGACATTTGCAGAGCGCATCTGCCTGCGTTGCACACTCCAACTAATTATAAGTAAGCCATTATACTAGCAAACACTCAGTGTACCTAGTGGCATCCTATACGTGGCTATTGGACCTTGCTATAGTCCCACTAGTGCCAAGACATTTGCAGAGCGCATCTGCCTGCGTTGCACACTCCAACTAATTATAAGTAAGCCATTATACTAGCAAACACTCAGTGTACCTAGTGGCATCCTATACGTGGCTATTGGACTTTGCTATAGTCCCACTAGTGCAAAGACATTTGCAGAGCACGTCTGCCTGCATTGCACACTCCAACTTTTTTAAACTAAGCAATTTTACTAGCAAACACTCAGTGTACCTAGTGGCATCCTATACGTGGCTATTGGACTTTGCTATAGTCCCACTAGTGCCAAGACATTTGCAGAGCGCATCTGCCTGCGTTGCACACTCCAACTAATTTTAACTTAACCATTATACTAGAAAACACTCAGTGTACCTAGTGGCATCCTATACGTGGCTATTGGACTTTGCTATAGTCCCACTAGTGCCAAGACATTTGCAGAGCGCATCTGCCTGCGTTGCACACTCCAACTAATTATAAGTAAGCCATTATACTAGCAAACACTCAGTGTACCTAGTGGCATCCTATACGTGGCTATTGGACCTTGCTATAGTCCCACTAGTGCCAAGACATTTGCAGAGCGCATCTGCCTGCGTTGCACACTCCAACTAATTATAAGTAAGCCATTATACTAGCAAACACTCAGTGTACCTAGTGGCATCCTATACGTGGCTATTGGACTTTGCTATAGTCCCACTAGTGCCAAGACATTTGCAGAGCGCATCTGCCTGCGTTGCACACTCCAACTAATTATAAGTAAGCCATTATACTAGCAAACACTCAGTGTACCTAGTGGCATCCTATACGTGGCTATTGGACCTTGCTATAGTCCCACTAGTGCCAAGACATTTGCAGAGCGCATCTGCCTGCGTTGCACACTCCAACTAATTATAAGTAAGCCATTATACTAGCAAACACTCAGTGTACCTAGTGGCATCCTATCTGTGGCTATTGGACTTTGCTATAGTCCCACTAGTGCCAAGACATTTGCAGAGCGCATCTGCCTGCGTTGCACACTCCAACTAATTATAAGTAAGCCATTATACTAGCAAACACTCAGTGTACCTAGTGGCATCCTATACGTGGCTATTGGACTTTGCTATAGTCCCACTAGTGCCAAGACATTTGCAGAGCGCATCTGCCTGCGTTGCACACTCCAACTAATTATAAGTAAGCCATTATACTAGCAAACACTCAGTGTACCTAGTGGCATCCTATACGTGGCTATTGGACTTTGCTATAGTCCCACTAGTGCCAAGACATTTGCAGAGCGCATCTGCCTGCGTTGCACACTCCAACTAATTTTAACTTAGCCATTATACTAGCAAACACTCAGTGTACCTAGTGGCATCCTATACGTGGCTATTGGACTTTGCTATAGTCCCACTAGTGCCAAGACATTTGCAGAGCGCATCTGCCTGCGTTGCACACTCCAACTAATTATAAGTAAGCCATTATACTAGCAAACACTCAGTGTACCTAGTGGCATCCTATACGTGGCTATTGGACTTTGCTATAGTCCCACTAGTGCAAAGACATTTGCAGAGCACGTCTGCCTGCATTGCACACTCCAACTTTTTTAAACTAAGCAATTTTACTAGCAAACACTCAGTGTACCTAGTGGCATCCTATACGTGGCTATTGGACTTTGCTATAGTCCCACTAGTGCCAAGACATTTGCAGAGCGCATCTGCCTGCGTTGCACACTCCAACTAATTTTAACTTAACCATTATACTAGCAAACACTCAGTGTACCTAGTGGCATCCTATACGTGGCTATTGGACTTTGCTATAGTCCCACTAGTGCCAAGACATTTGCAGAGCGCATCTGCCTGCGTTGCACACTCCAACTAATTATAAGTAAGCCATTATACTAGCAAACACTCAGTGTACCTAGTGGCATCCTATACGTGGCTATTGGACCTTGCTATAGTCCCACTAGTGCCAAGACATTTGCAGAGCGCATCTGCCTGCGTTGCACACTCCAACTAATTATAAGTAAGCCATTATACTAGCAAACACTCAGTGTACCTAGTGGCATCCTATACGTGGCTATTGGACTTTGCTATAGTCCCACTAGTGCCAAGACATTTGCAGAGCGCATCTGCCTGCGTTGCACACTCCAACTAATTATAAGTAAGCCATTATACTAGCAAACACTCAGTGTACCTAGTGGCATCCTATACGTGGCTATTGGACCTTGCTATAGTCCCACTAGTGCCAAGACATTTGCAGAGCGCATCTGCCTGCGTTGCACACTCCAACTAATTATAAGTAAGCCATTATACTAGCAAACACTCAGTGTACCTAGTGGCATCCTATCTGTGGCTATTGGACTTTGCTATAGTCCCACTAGTGCCAAGACATTTGCAGAGCGCATCTGCCTGCGTTGCACACTCCAACTAATTATAAGTAAGCCATTATACTAGCAAACACTCAGTGTACCTAGTGGCATCCTATACGTGGCTATTGGACTTTGCTATAGTCCCACTAGTGCCAAGACATTTGCAGAGCGCATCTGCCTGCGTTGCACACTCCAACTAATTATAAGTAAGCCATTATACTAGCAAACACTCAGTGTACCTAGTGGCATCCTATACGTGGCTATTGGACTTTGCTATAGTCCCACTAGTGCCAAGACATTTGCAGAGCGCATCTGCCTGCGTTGCACACTCCAACTAATTTTAACTTAGCCATTATACTAGCAAACACTCAGTGTACCTAGTGGCATCCTATACGTGGCTATTGGACTTTGCTATAGTCCCACTAGTGCCAAGACATTTGCAGAGCGCATCTGCCTGCGTTGCACACTCCAACTAATTATAAGTAAGCCATTATACTAGCAAACACTCAGTGTACCTAGTGGCATCCTATACGTGGCTATTGGACTTTGCTATAGTCCCACTAGTGCCAAGACATTTGCAGAGCGCATCTGCCTGCGTTGCACACTCCAACTAATTTTAACTTAGCCATTATACTAGCAAACACTCAGTGTACCTAGTGGCATCCTATACGTGGCTATTGGACTTTGCTATAGTCCCACTAGTGCAAAGACATTTGCAGAGCACGTCTGCCTGCATTGCACACTCCAACTTTTTTAAACTAAGCAATTTTACTAGCAAACACTCAGTGTACCTAGTGGCATCCTATACGTGGCTATTGGACTTTGCTATAGTCCCACTAGTGCCAAGACATTTGCAGAGCGCATCTGCCTGCGTTGCACACTCCAACTAATTATAAGTAAGCCATTATACTAGCAAACACTCAGTGTACCTAGTGGCATCCTATCTGTGGCTATTGGACTTTGCTATAGTCCCACTAGTGCCAAGACATTTGCAGAGCGCATCTGCCTGCGTTGCACACTCCAACTAATTATAAGTAAGCCATTATACTAGCAAACACTCAGTGTACCTAGTGGCATCCTATACGTGGCTATTGGACCTTGCTATAGTCCCACTAGTGCCAAGACATTTGCAGAGCGCATCTGCCTGCGTTGCACACTCCAACTAATTATAAGTAAGCCATTATACTAGCAAACACTCAGTGTACCTAGTGGCATCCTATACGTGGCTATTGGACCTTGCTATAGTCCCACTAGTGCCAAGACATTTGCAGAGCGCATCTGCCTGCGTTGCACACTCCAACTAATTATAAGTAAGCCATTATTATTATTATTATTATTTATTATTATAGCGCCATTTATTCCATGGCGCTTTACAAGTGAAAGGGTATACGTACAACAATCATTAACAGTACATAACAGACTGGTACAGGAGGAGAGAGGACCCTGCCCGCGAGGGCTTACAGTCTACAGGGAATGGGTGATGGTACAATAGGTGAGGACAGAGCTGGTTGCGCAGTGGTCTACTGGACTGAGGGCTGTTGTAGGTTATAGGCTTGTTGGAAGAGGTGGGTCTTGAGGTTCCTCTTGAAGCTTTCCACGGTAGGGGAGAGTCTGATGTGCTGAGGTAGAGCATTCCAAAGTATGGGGGATGCACGGGAGAAATCTTGTACGCGATTGTGGGAAGAGGAGATAAGGGAGGAGCAGAGAAGGAGATCTTGTGAGGATCTGAGGTTGCGTGCAGGTAGGTACCGGGAGACTAGGTCACAGATGTAGGGAGGAGACAGGTTGTGCATGGCTTTGTATGTCATAGTTAGTGTTTTGAACTGGAGTCGTTGGGTGATGGGAAGCCAGTGAAGGGATTGGCAGAGTGGCGAGGCTGGGGAGTAGCGAGGGGAGAGGTGGATTAAGCGGGCCGCAGAGTTTAGGATAGATTGGAGGGGTGCAAGAGTGTTGGAAGGGAGGCCAGAGAGCAGGAGGTTGCAGTAGTCGAGGCGGGAGATGATGAGGGCATGCACTAATGTTTTTGATGATTCTTGGTTAAGGAAAGCACGGATCCGGGAGATGTTTTTGAGTTGTAATCGGCATGAGGTGAAGAGGGCTTGGATGTGTGGCTTGAAGGATAGAGCAGAGTCGAGGGTCACTCCAAGGCAACGAGCTTGTGAGACTGGGGAGAGTAAGCAACCATCGAGTTTGATGGAAAGGCTTGTTGGAGGAGATGAGTGAGGAGGAGGAAAGACAATGAATTCTGTTTTGTCCATGTTAAGTTTTAGGAATCGCACAGAGAAGAAGGATGAAATAGCAGACAGACATTGTGGGATTCTGGTTAGTAGAGAGGTAATGTCAGGTCCATTATACTAGCAAACACTCAGTGTACCTAGTGGCATCCTATCTGTGGCTATTGGACTTTGCTATAGTCCCACTAGTGCCAAGACATTTGCAGAGCGCATCTGCCTGCGTTGCACACTCCAACTAATTATAAGTAAGCCATTATACTAGCAAACACTCAGTGTACCTAGTGGCATCCTATACGTGGCTATTGGACCTTGCTATAGTCCCACTAGTGCCAAGACATTTGCAGAGCGCATCTGCCTGCGTTGCACACTCCAACTAATTATAAGTAAGCCATTATACTAGCAAACACTCAGTGTACCTAGTGGCATCCTATACGTGGCTATTGGACTTTGCTATAGTCCCACTAGTGCAAAGACATTTGCAGAGCACGTCTGCCTGCATTGCACACTCCAACTTTTTTAAACTAAGCAATTATACTAGCAAACACTCAGTGTACCTAGTGGCATTCTATACGTGGCTATTGGACTTTGCTATAGTCCCACTAGTGCCAAGACATTTGCAGAGCGCATCTGCCTGCGTTGCACACTCCAACTAATTATAAGTAAGCCATTATACTAGCAAACACTCAGTGTACCTAGTGGCATCCTATACGTGGCTATTGGACATTGCTATAGTCCCACTAGTGCCAAGACATTTGCAGAGCGCATCTGCCTGCGTTGCACACTCCAACTAATTATAAGTAAGCCATTATACTAGCAAACACTCAGTGTACCTAGTGGCATCCTATACGTGGCTATTGGACTTTGCTATAGTCCCACTAGTGCCAAGACATTTGCAGAGCGCATCTGCCTGCGTTGCACACTCCAACTAATTATAAGTAAGCCATTATACTAGCAAACACTCAGTGTACCTAGTGGCATCCTATACGTGGCTATTGGACTTTGCTATAGTCCCACTAGTGCCAAGACATTTGCAGAGCGCATCTGCCTGCGTTGCACACTCCAACTAATTTTAACTTAGCCATTATACTAGCAAACACTCAGTGTACCTAGTGGCATCCTATACGTGGCTATTGGACTTTGCTATAGTCCCACTAGTGCCAAGACATTTGCAGAGCGCATCTGCCTGCGTTGCACACTCCAACTAATTATAAGTAAGCCATTATACTAGCAAACACTCAGTGTACCTAGTGGCATCCTATACGTGGCTATTGGACTTTGCTATAGTCCCACTAGTGCCAAGACATTTGCAGAGCGCATCTGCCTGCGTTGCACACTCCAACTAATTTTAACTTAGCCATTATACTAGCAAACAGTGTACCTAGTGGCATCCTATACGTGGCTATTGGACTTTGCTATAGTCCCACTAGTGCCAAGACATTTGCAGAGCGCATCTGCCTGCGTTGCACACTCCAACTCATTATAACTAAGTTGCATTGTCAGGGATATTTATTCTTTATTATTCTGCTGTTAATAAAGCTAGACCACCACTGCAATCTTCACCACCTCTCAATTTTTACTACCACATTTTCAGTCCACAATCTTGTCGCAATCAACATGAGTGGCAAAATGACAGATGCTGGTGGAAAGGGGAAGAGGCGTGGTGGAAAAGGCAAAAAAGGTTTTGTCTGTGGGGAAAGTGCAGCAGCACTGAATACACGTTCAGAGACAACGCTGGCAGCTGGACACGACAAAATCTCCAAGGCGTAACTGGAGAGCTCTGGCCATTTTTCTAGGTTTGAAGCCCAAAAGGAGCAAGGCTCCAGTTGCACAGCCATGGCATCGATGTTCATTTGGAGATACTCCTGTATCATCCTCTCCAGCCGTTGAGTATGTGTCAGACTTGTTGTCTCTGGTGGCCTTGCAAAAGAGGGTCTAAAAAAATTATGAAAAGATTCCATAAAATTGCTGTTACCGGCACCAGATACGGTCCTACTGGTACGGGTAGACTGTTGAAGATGACGAGACCGTCCCATGTTTGTCAAGTTACAACTGGGAGATTCCCTACCTGCACGGTTGTTTGGTGGAAAAGCCGAGCTAAGATCGAGTAACAGCTTCTGCTGATACTCCTGCATACGTGCGTCCCTTTCTATGGCTGGAATTATGTCACAAAATTTGGACTTGTACCGGGGATCTAATAGTGTGGCAATCCAGTAGTCATCATCACTTCTAATTTTGACAATACGACTGTCATGTTGGAGGTAGTGCAACAAAAAGGCACTCATGTGTCTTGCGCAGCCATGCGGACCAAGTCCACGCTGTGTTTGTGGCATAGAGGTGCTACCCGTTCTTTCTTCCTCTGACATCTCCCCCCAACCTCTTTCAACTGAAATTTGACCAAGGTCTCCCTCATCCGCTGAGTCTTCCATGTCCATGGACAGTTCGTCCTCCATTTCTTCATGTTCTCCTGCACCTTGCTCAACATTTCGCCTGCTACTATGCGCCCTTGTCGATCCCTGTTCCCCATGGTCCCATGCCTGCTGCGTTGGTGATGATGAACGTCTGGACCTTGGTGATGTTGTTGTCCCTTGCGCATATGAATCCTCCTGTAGTTCCTCCCCTTCATGTTGTCCCACCCCCTGACTCCGAATAGTGTTTAGCGTGTGCTCCAGCATGTAAATGACTGGAATCGTCATGCTGATAATGGCATTGTCAGAGCTAAACATATTCGTCGCCATGTCGAAACTGTGCAGAAGGGTGCATAGGTCCTTGATCTGAGACCACTCCATCAGGGTGATCTGCCCCACCTCTGCATCTCGTTGGCCCAGGCTATACGTCATGACGTATTGCACCAGGGCTCTGCGGTGCTGCCACAGTCGCTGTAACATGTGGAGAGTTGAATTCCAGCGTGTCGCCACATCGCATTTCAGGCGATGAACCGGCAGGCCGAAAGACTTCTGGAGCGATGCAAGTCGCTCTGCTGCGGCGCTTGAACGGCGGAAGTGAGCTGACAGTTTTCGTGCCCTGTTCAGAAGGCCATCTAGGCCGGGATAGTGTGTTAAAAATTGCTGGACGACAAGGTTCAACACGTGAGCCATACAAGGTACGTGTGTCACAATGCCCAGGCGAAGTGCCGCACCCAGGTTTGCAGCATTGTCGCACACGGCCTTACCAGGCTGCAGGTTGAGTGGAGACAACCATTTATTAAACTCGGACCGCAGAGCTGACCACAACTCCTCAGCTGTGTGACTCTTATTCCCAAGACATGTCAAGCTAAAGACCGCCTGATGCCGTTACGCTCTGCTGCCAGCATAGTAATGAGGCGTGCGTGATTCCTTCTGCGCAGTGAGAACGCTGGTGGCCTGACCAGGCAGGCTTGGGGCGGAGGTGGAGGACCCAGATGAGGTGGAGGATGCAGAAGCTGTGGCGGAACTTGGACAGACAGAGGATTGACACACAAGTCGTGGGGACGGCAAGACTTGTGCAGCAGACCCTTCACCATCTATCACCATAGTTACCCAGTGCCCAGTCAGCGACATGTAACGTCCCTGTCCATGCTTACTGGTCCAAGTATCGGTGGTGAAATGCACCCGTTCACACACAGAGTTTCTCAAGGAAGCGGTGATGTTGTGTGCGACATGCTGGTGTAGCACGGGCACACCTTTCTTAGAGAAGTAGTGGCGACTAGGCATCTGGTACTGGGGCACAGCGACAGACATAAGGTCTCTAAAATCCTGTGTGTCCACTAGGCGGAAAGGCAGCATTTCGGTAGCCAACAGCTTACAGAGGGATAGAGTCAACCTCTTAGCTTTGTCATGGGTCGGAGGAAGTGGCCTTTTATTTGACCACATCTGAGGGACAGAGATCTGGCTGCTGTGTGTAGACGGTGTTGAGTAGGGTGTCCCTGGAAAAATGCAGGTTTGTGAGGAAAGTGCAGGCGGAGACATGATGTTGCCTTCATCCAACGTTGGTGCTATCGATGTCTGAGAGAGCTGTACACACTCACTTGTTTCCCCTTCCAAACCAACTGACGACCTTACAAGCAAACTGCCTGTTGCGGTTACAGTGGTGGAAGTTTGGCGTGGAAAAACAGGTGTGACAGCTGTCCCCACAGTCCTAGAAGATGAAGAGCGCGCGGATGCACTGGAAGGGGCGGGCGGTGGATGGTTCGCTCTTGCAGCATTGCAGCACAGTGAGCTTCCCACCGGGACCTATGATATTTATTCATGTGACGATTCATGGAAGAAGTTGTCAAACTGCTGAGGTTTTGACCTCTACTAAGAGAATCATGACAAATTTTACATATCACATGATTTGGGCGATCTTTTTCTATGTCAAAAAAGGACCAGGCTAGGCAAGGCTTAGAGGCCATGCGACCTGTTGATCCACCCCGAATAATGCTCATAGGCAGAGTGGTGGCTGAGGATGCAGTTGTAGACGTGCTACCAGTGCTCCGACTCTGTCCAGGAAGGCGCAAGGTAACTTCGTCGTCGGTTGCATCCTCCTCCACCGCCTCTGTTGACCTCCTCGAGTGCCTGACTGGGGGTTGACAGTAGGTGGGATCTAGAACTTCATCATCAATTGTTGTGTTTGCACTCCCCTCCCCCTCAGACCGAGCCTCTTCTTGCCCTGACCGAATATTTAAGTTGTCATCCCAATCGGGTATCTGCGTCTCATCTTCATCAGTATGTTCCTCATTGTCTATAACCACAGGTGTTACAGTTTGTGACAAAGGGTCAACATTATGCTCAGAAACTTGGTCCTCACGGCCTGAATCAGAGTCACAAAGGTTCTGGGCATCACTGCAGACCATTTCCTGTTCTGTACTCACTGTAGCTTGGGAGCAGACCTCTGATTCCCAGGCTATAGTGTGACTGAACAGCTCTGCAGACTCAGCCATCTCAGTTCCACCATACTGTGCAGGGCTGATGGAGACTTCAGAGCTGGGAGAAATCAAGTGTGATTGGGATGACAACTCAGAGGACTGGTGTTTTTTGGATGCGGTACTTGAAGTGGCTGAGAGGGCACTTGTTGGACCACTTGAGATCCATTCAAGCATTTTCCTTTTTTGCCCATCATCTACCTTTCTTCCTGTTGTTCGTGTCCGTAAAAAAGGGAGCACATCGGATTGTCCACGGTAAGTAGTAGACATCTTACTTTTGCTGGTAGATGGTCTATCTTCAGCAGATGATAATGGAGCTTTGCCACTTTCCCCACAGACAAAACCTTTTTTGCCTTTTCCACCACGCCTCTTCCCCTTTCCACCAGCATCTGTCATTTTGCCACTCATGTTGATTGCGACAAGATTGTGGACTGAAAATGTGGTAGTAAAAATTGAGAGGTGGTGAAGATTGCAGTGGTGGTCTAGCTTTATTAACAGCAGAATAATAAAGAATAAATATCCCTGACAATGCAACTTAGTTATAATGAGTTGGAGTGTGCAACGCAGGCAGATGCGCTCTGCAAATGTCTTGGCACTAGTGGGACTATAGCAAAGTCCAATAGCCACGTATAGGATGCCACTAGGTACACTGAGTGTTTGCTAGTATAATGGCTAAGTTAAAATTAGTTGGAGTGTGCAACGCAGGCAGATGCGCTCTGCAAATGTCTTGGCACTAGTGGGACTATAGCAAAGTCCAATAGCCACGTATAGGATGCCACTAGGTACACTGAGTGTTTGCTAGTATAATGGCTTACTTATAATTAGTTGGAGTGTGCAACGCAGGCAGATGCGCTCTGCAAATGTCTTGGCACTAGTGGGACTATAGCAAAGTCCAATAGCCACGTATAGGATGCCACTAGGTACACTGAGTGTTTGCTAGTATAATGGCTAAGTTAAAATTAGTTGGAGTGTGCAACGCAGGCAGATGCGCTCTGCAAATGTCTTGGCACTAGTGGGACTATAGCAAAGTCCAATAGCCACGTATAGGATGCCACTAGGTACACTGAGTGTTTGCTAGTATAATGGCTTACTTATAATTAGTTGGAGTGTGCAACGCAGGCAGATGCGCTCTGCAAATGTCTTGGCACTAGTGGGACTATAGCAAAGTCCAATAGCCACGTATAGGATGCCACTAGGTACACTGAGTGTTTGCTAGTATAATGGCTTACTTATAATTAGTTGGAGTGTGCAACGCAGGCAGATGCGCTCTGCAAATGTCTTGGCACTAGTGGGACTATAGCAAAGTCCAATAGCCACAGATAGGATGCCACTAGGTACACTGAGTATTTGCTAGTATAATGGCTTACTTATAATTAGTTGGAGTGTGCAACGCAGGCAGATGCGCTCTGCAAATGTCTTGGCACTAGTGGGACTATAGCAAGGTCCAATAGCCACGTATAGGATGCCACTAGGTACACTGAGTGTTTGCTAGTATAATGGCTTACTTATAATTAGTTGGAGTGTGCAACGCAGGCAGATGCGCTCTGCAAATGTCTTGGCACTAGTGGGACTATAGCAAAGTCCAATAGCCACGTATAGGATGCCACTAGGTACACTGAGTGTTTGCTAGTATAATGGCTTACTTATAATTAGTTGGAGTGTGCAACGCAGGCAGATGCGCTCTGCAAATGTCTTGGCACTAGTGGGACTATAGCAAGGTCCAATAGCCACGTATAGGATGCCACTAGGTACACTGAGTGTTTGCTAGTATAATGGCTTACTTATAATTAGTTGGAGTGTGCAACGCAGGCAGATGCGCTCTGCAAATGTCTTGGCACTAGTGGGACTATAGCAAAGTCCAATAGCCACGTATAGGATGCCACTAGGTACACTGAGTGTTTGCTAGTATAATGGCTAAGTTAAAATTAGTTGGAGTGTGCAACGCAGGCAGATGCGCTCTGCAAATGTCTTGGCACTAGTGGGACTATAGCAAAGTCCAATAGCCACGTATAGGATGCCACTAGGTACACTGAGTGTTTGCTAGTAAAATTGCTTAGTTTAAAAAAGTTGGAGTGTGCAATGCAGGCAGACGTGCTCTGCAAATGTCTTTGCACTAGTGGGACTATAGCAAAGTCCAATAGCCACAGATAGGATGCCACTAGGTACACTGAGTTTTTGCTAGTATAATGGCTTACTTATAATTAGTTGGAGTGTGCAACGCAGGCAGATGCGCTCTGCAAATGTCTTGGCACTAGTGGGACTATAGCAAGGTCCAATAGCCACGTATAGGATGCCACTAGGTACACTGAGTGTTTGCTAGTATAATGGCTTACTTATAATTAGTTGGAGTGTGCAACGCAGGCAGATGCGCTCTGCAAATGTCTTGGCACTAGTGGGACTATAGCAAGGTCCAATAGCCACGTATAGGATGCCACTAGGTACACTGAGTGTTTGCTAGTATAATGGCTTACTTATAATTAGTTGGAGTGTGCAACGCAGGCAGATGCGCTCTGCAAATGTCTTGGCACTAGTGGGACTATAGCAAGGTCCAATAGCCACGTATAGGATGCCACTAGGTACACTGAGTGTTTGCTAGTATAATGGCTTACTTATAATTAGTTGGAGTGTGCAACGCAGGCAGATGCGCTCTGCAAATGTCTTGGCACTAGTGGGACTATAGCGAGGTCAAATAGCCACGAATAGGATGCCACTAGGTACACTGAGTGTTTGCTAGTATATATGGCAAAATTATAGATGGAAAGGGAGAAGGGGAGGGGGGGAGAGAGGAGGCTGTAATTGACTACAAGGGTATGAGTTATGAGTGATCATAGGGATAGTGTTACATAAGTGGAAATACCTATGGAGGACCGGATGTGTAAGCGCATACCTTATACAAACCTATAGAGTGCTGATGGGTGAGAGTGTGATGTTAGATATAAGACATCCTATAGTGAATAGTGAGCCGTAATCAAGTGCAACAGGGATATTTCACGTGACTATGGGAACATGGAAGGTAAAGAAAGGGGAGAAAAAACTGTTAGACAAGGTAATCAGACATAATGTAACCAGTTGATCAGACATGACAAACATGACAAATAAAAAACAAGGAAGAATGGAACTCCATACATAGTGGAACCATATATAGTGTGAACACGAAAAAGAACCGGGCGTTAGAAAAAATGTGCACGGCCCAATGAATCAAGTCGGTTCTTCATATTCATGGTTTAAGCCCTTGGGTTCCAACGTGCCCAGAGTATATATCCAGAAAGATTCCCTTTCTTTGAGCTTCCTAATTCTATTGCCTCCTCTGCGTATGGCTGGGACATGTTCGATGACTTGGAATCTTAATTGGGCCACTGTGTGATTATGCGTCACAAAATGGTGTGGGACTGGTAATAGAATCTGCTTACAATGTATTGTTGACTTGTGCTTAGCACAAAAAAAGGGAATCTTTCTGGATATGTACTCTGGACACATTAAAACCCAAGGGCTTAAACCGTGAATATGAAGTACAGACTTGATTCATTGGGCCGTGCACCATGTCACCATGTGTGCAATTGCATTGTCCAATGGCTCACAATGGTTATGCGTTTTCATTGGATGGATAATCGAAGCCATGTTTTTTTCCTTTCTCTTGGGTTTGTTGTGTGAGTAGCCTATAGGATTAAGTTAGTTACCGCAGGCAGTGGATTTAGCTTCCTGTCTTTGGTCCAGTGGTAGATTGATTGTTTGGTCTATGAGCTGTTATGGGTTTTAATCCAGGTGAATGCCCATGGGCTGCCTATAACTGTGTGAAATATGTAGTTTTACTGGGCTGGGATGAGAGAATCCATCGAAGCATGGTGTAGGGATTGTGGTTCCTGTGTGCTAAGAAGAAAGGCTAGCACCAGCCAGAAAGCCCCATTACAGCCAATAATCAACCGCTAGCCGCTGGAACTCGTTGCTCTAGATCATGTCAAACTCTCACCAAGCAGGAATAGATACATTAGCCCACCATCCCACCCAAAGAGCAACTTCTGCTGCGCAGCTGGCTTTCTAGGCAGCAGCGCTATTGTGATGTCAGCGGGGGACATTGTGACAAGCCAGTGTTCCGTCACTTCATGTTGTGCACTGTTCAAACGGAAAATACATCAACAGGCAGACTACAGAAAAGCTTACTGACAAAGGATAGAGAGGGGCTTTCTCAGAGGGCTTTTTACAGTTTGTCTATTCCCAATTAGCCGTTTAAGTATGCTTAATGAAAGTACTAATTCTTTCATAGGCCGCCCATTCTTAGTATTTGACGTTCCTTATATTGCGGTATCAGGCTTCGCAGCAGGTTGCAAAACATTCATCACCCATGACTGTCCCCAATTGGGCTCAGAAGCTAAATGTCTATCATGACCTCTCTTTTTGAAAGTCCAAGAGCAAGCAAACTCTTCCTCCAGGAGAGGGAGCCAACAGATCACTAAAGACATCATCATTGCTCAAAGAAAACACCGAAAAACAATGGAAGCTTTAATTGGAGTGGAATCTGATAGCCAGCACCTGATGCCAAGTCTGCATCTTCTAACACCTGCAGTCACTGCAGCAGCTGAATCCAATGTGTCCAAAAGGGATCTATTCTATTCAATTGCAAATGATCTAGATAAGACTGAGAATAAGATACTGCACGGGACATAGCAGAGTTGGTCAAGTTGAGTGGAGATGAGTTTGCTATTTGGCACAGCTTTTGCATCAATAAAGCAAGTAAAAGGTGTGAAAGATAAAAAAAAAGGGTGAAAGTGTGAAAAGTGAATTGGCCAAATTGAGGTGCATATAAAGTTTTTGCTTTCTTTCAATTCACTAATGAGGCTCATTTGAATCAGGTGAATTGAGTTCTGCTTTTGGAAACTCGGTTAAGAAGGGGTGCACCGGTCCTGGAGGTACTGCAATACCAGGTCAATGCGTGGAGTGGACAGAGCAAGATTTTTTCCATCTCCTTGTTCTAAAAATCCATTTAATATATGGTCCCTAGAGAGGGGACGTATCAGATATTAAACTGATAAGAACAGATTTAATTTTTTTTTTTTCTGTTTATCAGTAGGACTTCAAAATAACAAAGGTGATCGCCTCCCGTTGCCTGGGAACCGTCCAGGCACAAGAGGGCTATGTGTCACCAGAAGGCGCACACACTCCCTCAAGGCCGGCAGACGTGCAATCCCAGGCACCTTCCAGTACCGACCAAGGTAGCGTCCTCCGAAACTACACTTGATCTTAGCCAAAAGGCTGAGAAGCTATAACCCGAATTGGTTACGGCCTTGAGTGGCACCCTGGCCTATACCGGACACATCTTAGGGAGAGGGAGACAAACCCACGCCTACAGAAGACATTTTGTCACCCAAGCCAAACCCTTGAAAAGGCTGTTTTGCAGAGCAAAAACAAGGAGAATGGTACTTTTTGCAGCCGCCGCCCACTGCAATGAATCTGAATAACTCCTCCTTTTGGGCACAAGCACCTCCCCTCCCCCTTGCAGTCTTTCCAATTCATGATACAAAAAGACGGACGGACAGGACAGGACAGGACCATCTGCCTGACTTTCCGTCACTGCCACCCTTTGCCATCCTTGCCCGTAGAAAGCCCTTTCATCATCCCCAAACCCTAATCTTTTCCCTTCCCTTCCCAGCTGCGTCTCACTCCCTTTCATTAGGAAGTGAGCGCAGCCTTTTCTCCGTTCTGCACATGCGCGACGTTAAACACAAATGCGCAGGCGTGCGTTCCATTAGCCTCACTGCATTCCACTCCCATACAGGAAGTGGGCACAGCTATTACTACGGTCGCACATAAAAGAACCCACGGCCACCACTGCACATAGCTGACTCCACCACAGGACACCCACTTCTACACCAACGCAGGTAAGACAGGATCGGCACCTCTATGCTCCCGTTACAATCAGGCTCAGTCACCATGTGATAACGCTCTCAACTCTTTAGTTGCAGGCTCCCCTTGCTTCACCTCCACTGGCTGTGCTGCCATTTCCTCTCCCACCTGGAAGTTATACTTTATTCCACTATTTTCCTGTTTCTCTCTTCCCCCTTTTCCCATAACCTACTTTTATCTGCATTTGTGGGGTATCTATATGCTATTTACATCATAGTTTTATTCATTAATATGGAAGGGAAGAGTGCCCATGAGAGTGTTGAACTGCGGAGAGCAAAAGATTAAGCTGCTCCGATTTGCCACCATTGATAAGCTGTTCTCAGTAGATACACATGCTATCCAAACAGCAGCATCCACCATTGCTTCAGCCCACCCATTCAGTGACAGCTCACCAAGTCAGCCAGAGGAGTGGTGTAAGGAATTACACGTAGGCACTGACTCCACACCTTCACATCACAAGAAGGGGGTCTACAGGCTAGTGCAAGAATACGAGCAAGTCTTCAGCAAACATCCGCTAGACTTTTGAAAAATAAAAGGGGTCAAACACTACATCCCCACAAGTGCACACCCACCCATCAAAGAGAGATATAAGCCAAATCTACCTGCACATTACCAGTGTACCAAGGACATATTGAGCAACATGAAGGAGGCTGGGGTTATCCGTGACAGTTGTAGCCTCTGGGCAGCTCCGTTGGTCCTGTTAAAGAAGAAGGACAGCACCACTCCCCTGTATTGAGGAATAGCTAGCTGCATTGACAACTGCAAATTATTTTTCTACCCTTGATCTCACTAGTCACTATTGGCAAGTGTCCGTTGCTGAGGCAGACCGGAAGAAGACCGCCTTTGCCACCCCGATGGGTCTCTGCGAGTTCAAAAGCATGCCCTTCGAGCTGTGCAATTTGCCAGGAACCTTCCAGAGGCTGATGGAATGCTGCTTGGGACACCGAAACTTTGAAACGGTACTGCTATACCTTTATGATGTTATTGTTTATTCTAACGCAAACAAGATTTTAGGGTGTATAAAAAGGGAGATTAGATCCGATGATCCCAACGTATTGTTACCCCTCTATAAATCACTTGTAAGGCCACATCTGGAATATGGGGTAAAGTCCTGAGCAGGTTGATAACCATTGGTTTGAGCATGGTAGGGTGTAGTACGCATCTTCCTGCATCGGTAAAAGCTGCAGAAGTCCTTGAAGATTTCCGCTTCAAAGGCAGTGCCTTGATCTGTGAGGACTCTCTCTGAGTAGCCATGAGGTCTGCATAAGTGTGCTTGGAAGACCTTCGCTGCAGTATGGGCCATTAGATCTTTGACTTGTACCACAACCATAAATCTCGAGTAGTTGTCTACCATCGTAAGTGCATACGTGAGCTCACCTCGATATTCTGCAACAAAACTCCCTTTTTCGATTTCAGTTTCAGCAAACACTCCTCTTCCTGTAGAAAATATTTATCATTACCTAAGACAGTCATTCTAATGCATGACAATATTAAGGCAATTTAGTTAAAACTTGTTTTAACTCACCTTTAAGGGGATTGATGTATTTCATGGTCAATCCAGGTTTGTCAGTGATGGCACTGACATAATGTATGGCGTCTTTTTCGGGCGTTATCCTTTGCCTTTTCATTGTGAAAATCCAGTTGCCTATATCAAAGCAAATTCTACTACTTGTAAAGTATGCAGAAAATGAAATGTAGAACATATAACATCAACTGCTTAGGAACGCATCATAGGTTAGTACTTAAAAGGATATTGTCATGTTCTAGTCATAATGCAAGCTGGACATTTTTCATGTTACCCTGTAATCGCCGGCCTGTTCTAATGCTCACAAGCCAAGATATAGGCTCAGCTGCTAAGGCTTCCCTCTGCCTTCTGAATGAAAATTGAATATGTCTGGCTCACTGTGTATATAGCAGGTGCTCAGAAAAAATAAGAGTTAATTCAATAGAAATAGCTCTGGCACACTATAGTGATCAATAACGTAAGAAAAGAACTCTTAGAATGCTGAAAATTCTTTATTTGTGCAAAAGGATAATTCATCCAACGTTTCGAGCTTGTTTTTAGGTCTTTATCAAGGATAAAGTTATCTAAGATCATAAAGGGTTACAAAACCATATAAACACGTAATTAGTACATAGTACAACATAACAGTACAATATATTGCTACTTGAGAGTACAATGGGTCAAATGACCATGATGCACATACAAAAAAATTTTCCAAAGCCATAGTGAAAACATTTGTACTGAGGAAAGAAAATTTCCACATGACCTATCTGGAGAAACATTCTGGATCAAACAACCAAAAATAGTCAAGCAGGTAAATACACACCTATATGGATAACAGGATGATATGTGTTCAATTGTATAGCGTCATTGCCATTAAGGTACAAATGGAAAACTTGCAATCCTATATAGTGAAGGAAATGAACACATATCATATCAAAGAACACAGGAACATGGGTGTGAGAAAAACCTCAATGTTTATACTTTGTTCTTTATAATGGTGTGAACATGTATATGTCTCAGTACCTTATGAACTTGAGAATTCTAGTGAGTAGATGATGAAAGCCTATTCCAGAACTGGAATCGGTAAATAATTGTAGGTGGAATCTAAATGAAAAGATGGTACAAGTGTTATTATGACACGTGGGCTATAACACAATGGACCATGTGACAAAGAAGAAAGGAGAGAAAGAACAGGAAGAAAATGGAACTACCTGTAACATTACGTGATAGTCACTGGTAAGTATCACTTGACAATTCAGGTGAAAAAGGATTCCTTTATTAAAGGGTTCTCAGTCGCCTCAGGATCATGAAATACTAGGGTAAATGATATGAGAATGGGTAAGAAGCACCACTAAAGGAAATATGAGATGCAGGACATATATCTATAAACCCCTGAACTACATGATAGAAATAAAAAGAAGAAAAAAGAAAAAAAAGAAGAAAGAAGAAGAACACATAGAATGCGGAAAGAGAATGGGTACAACTACCTGAGTTACTGCAGGGAGGCCCCTGGTAGGTATTGTGAGGGTTAGTGGAATTCCTTCACTGAAGGGTTCTCAGTTGCCTCAGGTTCGTGAAAAATGCTATAGACAAATAATGCCCGGAGAAAAGGGGTTCATATACAGCGAATAATGGTAATACAAGGTACATGTGTCCCATGTAATAGTATAAATATATATATATATTGTACTAAGCTCTACACCAGAAATAGAAAGTAGTCCCTCTGCCTTCTGTCTAGGTGCCCTGAGTTATGTCCTGTAAACTGTCACAGTGACCTAGACACACATGTGTAGTAGGGGAATATCCCTGCTGAGATGCCAGTGCTAGAGCACTCGTTTGCTGTGGAGTTGAACGCTATGTGAGCAGTTCTTACCTTCAATGAGCAGAAGTCTCTTTTTTCAGATTTCAATATCTCTGTGGGTATCTGGCAGAAATATGGAATACTCTTTACTGCTAAGACCCTGTACACCACTCCCACTAAAGGGGGCTTTACACGCTGCGACATCGCTAATGCGGAGTCGTTGGGGTCACGGAATTTGTGACGCACATCCGGCCGCATTAGCGATGTTGCTGCGTGTGATACCGATGAGCGATTTTGCATCGTTGCAAAAACGTGCAAAATCGCTCATCGGTGACATGGGTCTCCATTCTCGATTATCGTTACTGCAGCAGTAACGATGTAGTTCGTCGCTCCTGCGGTAGCACACATCGCTCCGTGTGACACCGCAGAAACGAGGAACCTCTCCTTACCTGCCTCCCAGCCGCTATGAGGAAGGAAGGAGGTGGGCGGGATGTTCCGGCCACTCATCTCCGCCCCTCCGCTGCTATTGGGCGGTCGCTCAGTGACGTCGCTGTGACGCCGCACGGACCGCCCCCTTAGAAAGGAGGCGGTTCGCCGGACACAGCGACGTCGCCGGGCAGGTAAGTATGTGTGACGGGTCTGGTCGGTGTTGTGCGGCATGGGCAGCGATTTGCCCGTGTCGCGCAACAGATGGGGGCGGGTACCCACACTAGCGATATCGGGACCGATATCGCAGTGTGTAAAGTAGCCTTTAGTCACATGACCAAGACTGTATCTGTGTCCCTACAACACACTTGAGACAAATGTGTGTGTGAGCCTGCATTGTGGGGTATATATAATATATTATAGAGCTGGGAAGGATCATTCTAAGCAGTGAGCTGTTCCAGTATTTGTAGGAAAATACCCAGTAGAAGCATCAAACACAGCACCAATACCTCCCATCAGTATTCCACCACAGTGCCATGTAACCCATGCCCTACACTCCCATCTACACCAATACTATACAGGCACAAACTAGTATATCTGACTAAAAGCCCCCAAAATATGAAGAACGGCCTATAGTTGAGTGTGGATATAAAATCTATGTGAGCAGAGCTAGAATAGAAATCACTGATCGCATTGAAGTCATTCTGACCATAAATCACCATGATATCAAGGTGAAGAGTTGTGTGTTACTGCTGGGAGGAAAGGGTTAACAGTGGAATATTAAGGTGCATTTCTGTGTGCAGTGTTACTAGTCAATGTAACAATTCAGTATGAGCTGCTCTTGGTGCCGGGGGAGGGAGATGCTCTCCTGAGCAAGATAGATGGGGAATGAACATGATATCTATATAGTGTAAGGCAGGGGGTCTCAAACCAGGTGATCATGTCTGATCAACTGGTTACATTATGTCTGATTACCTTGTCTAACAGTTTTTTCTCCCCTTTCTTTACCTTCCAGGTTCCCATAGTCACGTGAAATATCCCTGTTGCACTTGATTACGGCTCACTATTCACTATAGGATGTCTTATATCTAACATCACACTCTCACCCATCAGCACTCTATAGGTTTGTATAAGGTATGCGCTTACACATCCGGTCCTCCATAGGTATTTCCACTTATGTAACACTATCCCTATGATCACTCATAACTCATACCCTTGTAGTCAATTACAGCCTCCTCTCTCCCCCCTCCCCTTCTCCCTTTCCATCTATAATTTTGCCAGTACAATATTAGTTTACATTAGGCACACACTCACATATTCCTTTCCTTAGTGATTTATTGTAATTCACATTCACATACAATTCTCTATGCCTGCCCCATTACTACATTCATACCTACTTGACCCTATCCTGATACCCCTTGTCTCACCTTGTTGGTCCCTACACCTGTTATCATGTCCTTTCCTGTGTCTGTCTTGTCACACAACACATTTTAGCATATAACTTGTGCTCCTTATTACCTGTCCTGCCTATTAGAATTATGTCCATTATGTCCATGCATGGCCCAATGAATCAAGTCTGTACTTCATATTCATGGTTTAAGCCTTTGGGTTCCAATGTGCCCAGAGTATATATCCAGAAAGATTCCCTTTCTTTGAGCTTCCTAATTCTATTGCCTCCTCTGCGTATGGCTTGGACATGTTCGATGACTTGGAATCTTAATTGGATCACTGTGTGATTATGCGTCACAAAATGGTGTGGGACTGGTAATAGAATCTGCTTACAATGTATTGTTGACTTGTGTTTAGCTCAAAGAAAGAGAATCTTTCTGGATATGTACTCTGGGCACATTAGAACCCAAGGGCTTAAACCGTGAATATGAAGTAAAGACTTGATTCATTGGGCCGTGCACCATGTCACCAAGTGTCCAATTGCATTGTCCAATGGCTCACAATGGTTATGCGTTTTCATTGGATGGATAATCGAAGCCATGTTTTTTTCCTTTCTGTTGGGTTTGTTGTGTGAGTAGCCTATAGGATTAAGTTGGTTACCGCAGGCAGTGGATTTAACTTCCTGTCTTTGGTCCAGTGGTAGATGGATTGTCTGGTCTATGAGCTGTTATTGGTTTGAATGCAGGTGAATGCCCATGGGCTGCTTATGACTGTGTAAAATAGTATTGATTCATGATGGATTTCAGACTACATGTAGATATCTTCAGTCTTTCTATCCACATCATTTAAATGAACATTATCCATGCAGCTTGAAATTCATCCAATAAGAGAAGCAACCTTGTACAACCAATCTGATAAGGGCACAGTATATCCTAAGGGAAGGTTATGGCTATAAAAGGGGACTTCTTGGAGTCACCAGGTTGTTGATGGATGTTGCATGATCTAGTCTAAGCTCTTAAGAGCTGGCTATGGGATCAGAACCAGGATGCCTTGTGGACTCGGTCTAGGGACTTTGGCTTCAACTAGAGGATCACTTGGCTACATGGCTTCAATCTAGGGGCTTCAATTCCGATTGGAGATCATAACCGCAATCTAGGGATTTCGACTCCGGCTGCCAGGATTATACCATATCATCATACCAGAGACTACTTAAGGAAGAAACCCAGGTTGGACAATTTTGTCACCTGGCTACAGACTTTGCAGACCTCAGCCAGCTTCCTAAATCTGGCGCTATTCTATTGTCGGTGGGTGCCCGACAAATTACACAGCTATGTCAAATTTTGGTTTATGAAACTTCAAATCCAGTGACTGATTATTATGTTTTCTAATGTCCTGATTTAAAAAAAAAAATAAATATTTTTTTTTAACCATCAAATATTGATTTTGTACAATCCATGTGTGAAGTTACATACAAGTGACATGAACAAGAAAAATACTTATTGTAACCAAAAATATTCACAATTTTATATATAAAATACATTTATTTATTGTACAGTCATTCTGCAACTTTATTAGAAATTTATTCTTGCACTTTTTCCTTTTCTCTAGATCCCCCTTTTCTCTTATAGAAGGCCTGTGGATCTTCTCTGTGAAGCATCCGGCAATCATGTTCACGTTTCATTTACTTTGGTATCGTCGTTCCATCTCCTTGATATTCCGATGAAAACCTTCTTGTTCTTCCCACCAGCACCAAGGTTTTCAGACAAGTAGTCCAAATAGGAATGTAAAAAATGTAACTTCAAATTCATTAGACAACCCAAGGCTTTGAAACGTTTCAGCATGTTCTCCACGATGGACTTAAATTTTGATTCTTTGTTGTTACCTAGAAACGTATTTATTGCTTCTTTCAAAGAGTCCCAAGCCCTTTTTTCAACAGTTTTCATTATTGTTTAAAACACGTCATCCTTCATTCATGGGTTTCTGAATATCCGAACCCACAAAAATGCTTTTGTGCTGCCCCTGTGCCAGCAGCCGCCGTTGGTCGGATCCAGACCTTCTAAGAGAGTGGCTCGACCCGGGGGTCTCGCGGACATGTCGAATAAAAGGAGGAATGTAGATGTATGGGCTAGGCCGTATTAAGTTTGTGACGCCACCAACGGTGTGTGGTGAGGTGGGACACCACCGCTGCCGTTATGGGATACCCGGGAGAGATGTAGTGGCAGCTGGATGTTAACCCCTCCGTGTGTAGGGATGATTGCCCCGGGGCCCAGTGTCTTTGTGCAGGGTATGGTGATGGCAAGGGCCGGCGCGCCTGAGCAAGCAGGGGGATGTTTGGTTACTCACAGTAAATGAATCACACGAGTCTTTCGGTAAACCAAAGGTGCTGGTGGCCTGCCGCCCCGGCCGGTTGCATTCAGGTCCCCCACCCAGGCTGGTGGTCGCTGTCCTTTACTCTGCACTTGTTTTTGTGTATGGTGGACTGCCTGGTCTGGAACTCAGGAGTCCGCTCCCGGCTGGATATGGCCTAAGGAGCCGTGCCCGCAGGCGCTGGCCCGTGGGATCTAAGGGCCCTGGCGGTGGCCTTATCCCTATCAGTGGGCTGTTGTCTTCTTTGAGGGACTTTAGGTGGGATAGGACCTATAATCCTGCCCTCAATCATTTAATTAGCTAGGCCGCTGGTTTCGGTCCTGGCTTCAGTGTCCTAGGTGACTAGGGTTTCAGGTCGGCTGTGTGTTTCCTAAGTGAGGAAAGGTGTTGTGCGGGGGCCTATCTGTAACTACCTGGTTTTGCCAGGGCATCACACCTTCCTTCAGACTTGATTCTGACAGTCCCTGAAACTTGGTACACAGGTACTTAAACATCTCTCCTTCTTTCAGTAGCGCTTTCACAAACAGCTTCATCAGTCCAAGCTTACAGTGGAGTGGTGGCAAGAGAACTTTAGGTGGGATCAACTAAGCTTTATGCAACAATGTTCTTGAGTCCCGGTTACAAAGATGTTCTTGTTGGCCAATTTTTTTTGCTCCAGTGAAGAGTCCTAACCTGGCTTTCCAATTCACACAAAAAGCATGTGTTCTGCCTTCTTTTACGTAATGCTGTGAATCTCTAGCATACAGCTAAACCCTAGTTCACATTTCAAATAAACAGACTGTGAAGTTCAATAGCCTTGATTTATTAGCTGGTAACGTGAACTTGATTGCAGTATACATGGAATATACAGTGAATATAGGAATATCCAAGATGCAGTTGAAGACAGAATACGGTATATCCAAGATACTGTTTTATACGGGTAAAAACTATAACAAGAAAATGATTACAGTCAGTACAGTGTTAATACAGAGTTAACATAGCATAACAGTACATGAGATGCAGTTCTTACGAGAATGTAGGTGAAAGGTCACTGCATCTGCAATACATAGAAATCTTATCTAGACAAACAAGACAGGGATGACACTAAAGGTGTAGAAGTACAATGTACAATGCATTTACTACACTCTTCCATCTAGGATTCTATCACTAACACATGTAATTTGCTTTGCTCACCGGATTACACTAGGCAGGGGTGAATGTACAGAGAGGTAAGTCGGCATGTCCTTTCCTGACAAATCCAAAGAAAAAATGGCTGCAGGCTTCTTCTCAGCTCAGGGAGGCATTCCTTACCCAGAATACCTTTAGCTTAAAGGGAAACTCAGCAATTCAAAAGAATAACAATGACCTCTAGGGATTGTAACAGAAATTTCAATGAATGACTATTAGCAGGCTGCCATGAGGCAGAACAGCATGGGTATTTAATATATCCTCCTTGCTGCCCAAGAAGCAATGAGAACATTTTTAGACCACCACATATTGACCATCCATGCTCCTTGTAGTTAAGTTTCTTGAGAATAAAGTCTAAATTCTCACAGCTTTCTTCCAAGTGCATAGCATGTGTGACGCCCTGGACTAGCCAGGTAGTCACAAACACAAAATCACACACACCCCCTCCCCTGGATAGTCTACATCAGTCACACAAAATCCTTGTTGCCTCCTCCAGGCTCTGATGTCCACACCAGGTGGGGCGGAGCCAGGCGGTTGGCCCCACCCACCGAGGAGTTCACAGGCCCGGAGGCGGGAAAAAGCAGTTAGTTTAGTTTTGTAGTGGAAAGTGAGAGGACAGAAACTGTTAGTGTCTGGGTAGGAGCCCAGGCACTGTCAGCAAGGTCGGCAGACGGTGGTGGCCGTCTGCAGGAGGTGGTACAAGTCAGCTGAACCGTAGGACCGGGGACGGGCGGTGACCCGAGGGGAACTGAACCGGTGAGCGGATCTGTACCAAGCACAAAGGCAGGGCCATTGGACCCTGACCAGGCTAGGAGCCGCCGACAATGGTCAAATCCGAGAGTGACCGGAATCCCAGGGGTTCCCTAACACCCAAGACCCGACAGAAGGCAACCGTCCACACCGTGAGGATAAAAAGCCACCGCCATAGGCTAGAGATCCAAGGGCCAGCGCCTGCGGGCAAACGGGCTCCCTCGGTACGTACACCCCAGCCATCCAGCCTCCCCGTACCGCCACCGGGCCCCGGGATCACCAACCCCTACCCACGGAGGGGGAACCAACATCCTAGCTGCTCCCTGCCATCGCTCCCGGGATCCCCGTCACCAGCAGTGGTGGTGCCCATTATCACCACGACCTGTGGGTGACGTCACTAACTATCTCCCCAAACAAACCACCCCCTTTTCACTCGTGGGCGAGGAGCGCTGCTCGAGTCCCCGGATCTGGCCCTCCGCTCGAGCCACCGAGCAGCAGCAGCAGCAGAAGTCCCCGAACCCGAGCGTAGCGTGCGTGGCCCCTCTGCCCGCGACACATGCCCTACACACACTGAAGAATACTTACTGCCATTGAGCAGTAGCACAGCTTTCAGACTTTTTGGATGAAACAATGACGTGTCTCCACTCGCTCACATTGTACTTAATGTTACATTTTCCATCAGCACAGGAACATCGCTTGAATACACTAGAGCACCATCTTCAGAAAAGTATGGAGGGAATCTTTTCAGAATTCTAACCTTTTGGAAACCTATTGTCACGCTCTCCGGGTCCCCTGCTCTGCCCCCCGGCTCACCTGCCACGCTCCCCGGCTTCCCTGCTTCGCTCCCCGGCTCCTCTGGCAGACATCCCCCGCTCCACGGTCTCCAGCCTCCACCACCTGCGGTCCCCAGGCGGCCCGGTCCCCGCTCCCGGCGCCCGTCGGCAGCCCTGCTCCAGGCCGGCTCCCCTGCTTCCTATACACCGCTCCCTGCCCTGGCTTCTGGCACCCGGGCCTCGCGCATGCGCATTAGGGCGCGCGCGCGGTCATTGACCCTCTCTTAAAGGGCCAGCGTCCACTGACAGGAAATTGAACACACAGGTACAGGGTATAAAGGGGTTTAATGTCCAAGTGGGCGGGGCCTGTTCTTCGTGTTTCCTAAGCTAGGAGTCAGGTCTCCTTGTGTCTCTGTGATATACTTACCTATCTCTCTTCTAGAGCCGCTCCTGCCTCGCCATCCGGTCCTGCCGATTCCCGAACCCCGAACGCTGACTATCTGCCATCCCGTCAGTCCGTACCATCTCTGATCCCTGTGGTGACCCGTCCTCTCGCTCCATCGGTTCCGGACTCTGCCTGACATCTCGGCCTCCGAACCTGAGCTCCGTCACCCGGACTACCATCAGTGACTCCGTGGTCCCAGGGACTTCTCCATTCCACTCTTTTGCACGGACTGTCCTGCTACCCGTAGTGCTCCGGCTACCGGACCCCTTGCCTTCATTAAGGTGTTCGGCCCAGTGGATCCACCTCCTGGGTCTGCCCGTCCACCTGGCCCTAACACCTATAGAATCAGTGTTTGTGAAAAAACTGTACGTGATGATAATTTTTCAATATTTTTACTGAGTCCAATGATCGAAAGTATGAAAAAAATCACATCTTTCAAAAATTTTTACCCTTGGAAACCTGTGTTATTATTACTATGCACGAGCCCTAAATTGTCTGAAAAACAACAAATATGCTGGTTGGATAGACCTTGACCCCACAATTCAACGGCCACAATTAAGGAGAAAAGTGCTAAGAGAGTTAAATTTGCCCCTGAAATAACCCATGATACGGGCCAAGGAGGGACACACCATTTTGATCCGAAAATAGCCCAACACCATGAGAGACGGGCAAATCCGTGAAAAGACAAAGTTCCAAGCTACAACTGACGCAGGATCTACAGCACATACGCCCATTGTAATTGTTCATGATTTCCGGCCACTACGCATTTCAGCCTTCAGGGACCTGGTAATTCGAATGCTATGTCCAGGAGTAGAGATGAGCGAACCGGTCCCGGTTCGGCTCGAGGTCGGTTCGCCGAACGGAGCTCCCGTTCGAGTTCGGCTCGTCGAACGTTCGACGAACCGAACTCGAGCCAATAGGAAACAATGGCAGGCAATCACAAACACAGTAAAACACCTAGAAAACACCCTCAAAGGTGTCCAAAAGGTGACAAACAGCTCACAACACAACACAAACACATGGGAAAGTGACAAGGACATATACTCATGCGAAAACAAAACAGCTGGACAAGGAAAAGAGGAGGACACACAGATATAGGCATGGCACGCCATTCTAAAATCATGTAAAACACCGCAAGGTGACTCCAAGCGGAGTCTCCCTTTTTTCCAAAAATTGGGCCCCACACACACCCACCCCTTCAGTGGCAGCAGTTGTGCCCCAGTTGTACACTTCACAGCTACATTTGCATCAAGCACATTCAAAAATACGCTATTCTTAACCGTCCCCAGGATGACACCGGGGTAGGTAGCAAAGTCTTTCCTGATCCCAGCTCTGTTCATCTTGGCTTCTTTTAAAAACACAGCAAGCAAGGGTTACTCCAAGCGGAGTCTCCCTTTTTTCCAAAAATTGGGCCACACAGACACCCACCCCATCAGTGGCAGCACTTGGGCCCTAGTTGCAAACAGGATGTTTTTATTTGCATCAAGCAAATTCAAAAATACGCCATAATTAACCGTCCCCAGGATGACACCGGGGTAGGTAGCAAAGTCTTTCCTGATCCCAGCTCTGTTCATCTTGGCTTCTTTTAAAAACACAGCAAGCAAGGGTTACTCCAAGCGGAGTCTCCCTTTTTTCCAAAAATTGGGCCACACAGACACCCACCCCATCAGTGGCAGCACTTGGGCCCTAGTTGCAAACAGGATGTTTTGATTTGCATCAAGCAAATTCAAAAATACGCCATAATTAACCGTCCCCAGGATGACACCGGGGTAGGTAGCAAAGTCTTTCCTGATCCCAGCTCTGTTCATCTTGGCTTCTTTTAAAAACACAGCAAGCAAGGGTTACTCCAAGCGGAGTCTCCCTTTTTTCCAAAAATTGGGCCACACAGACACCCACCCCATCAGTGGCAGGACTTGGGCCCTAGTTGCAAACAGGATGTTTTGATTTGCATCAAGCACATTCAAAAATACGCCATTCTTATCCGTCCCCAGGATGACACCGGGGTAGGTAGATAAAGTCTTTGCTGACCCATGACTTGTTCATCTTGGCTTCTTTTAAAAACACAGCAAGGAAGGGTTACTCCAAGCGGAGTCTCCCTTTTTTCCAAAAATTGGGCCACACAGACACCCACCCCATCAGTGGCAGCACTTGGGCCCTAGTTGCAAACAGGATGTTTTGATTTGCATCAAGCACATTCAAAAATACGCCATAATTAACCGTCCCCAGGATGACACCGGGGTAGGTAGCAAAGTCTTTCCTGATCCCAGCTCTGTTCATCTTGGCTTCTTTTAAAAACACAGCAAGCAAGGGTTACTCCAAGCGGAGTCTCCCTTTTTTCCAAAAATTGGGCCACACAGACACCCACCCCATCAGTGGCAGCACTTGGGCCCTAGTTGCAAACAGGATGTTTTGATTTGCATCAAGCACATTCAAAAATACGCCATAATTAACCGTCCCCAGGATGACACCGGGGTAGGTAGCAAAGTCTTTCCTGATCCCAGCTCTGTTCATCTTGGCTTCTTTTAAAAACACAGCAAGCAAGGGTTACTCCAAGCGGAGTCTCCCTTTTTTCCAAAAATTGGGCCACACAGACACCCACCCCATCAGTGGCAGCACTTGGGCCCTAGTTGCAAACAGGATGTTTTGATTTGCATCAAGCACATTCAAAAATACGCCATAATTAACCGTCCCCAGGATGACACCGGGGTAGGTAGCAAAGTCTTTCCTGATCCCAGCTCTGTTCATCTTGGCTTCTTTTAAAAACACAGCAAGCAAGGGTTACTCCAAGCGGAGTCTCCCTTTTTTCCAAAAATTGGGCCCCACACACACCCACCCCTTCAGTGGCAGCAGTTGTGCCCCAGTTGTACACTTCACAGCTACATTTGCATCAAGCACATTCAAAAATACGCTATTCTTAACCGTCCCCAGGATGACACCGGGGTAGGTAGCAAAGTCTTTCCTGATCCCAGCTCTGTTCATCTTGGCTTCTTTTAAAAACACAGCAAGCAAGGGTTACTCCAAGCGGAGTCTCCCTTTTTTCCAAAAATTGGGCCACACAGACACCCACCCCATCAGTGGCAGCACTTGGGCCCTAGTTGCAAACAGGATGTTTTGATTTGCATCAAGCACATTCAAAAATACGCCATAATTAACCGTCCCCAGGATGACACCGGGGTAGGTAGCAAAGTCTTTCCTGATCCCAGCTCTGTTCATCTTGGCTTCTTTTAAAAACACAGCAAGCAAGGGTTACTCCAAGCGGAGTCTCCCTTTTTTCCAAAAATTGGGCCCCACACACACCCACCCCTTCAGTGGCAGCAGTTGTGCCCCAGTTGTACACTTCACAGCTACATTTGCATCAAGCACATTCAAAAATACGCTATTCTTAACCGTCCCCAGGATGACACCGGGGTAGGTAGCAAAGTCTTTCCTGATCCCAGCTCTGTTCATCTTGGCTTCTTTTAAAAACACAGCAAGCAAGGGTTACTCCAAGCGGAGTCTCCCTTTTTTCCAAAAATTGGGCCACACAGACACCCACCCCATCAGTGGCAGCACTTGGGCCCTAGTTGCAAACAGGATGTTTTGATTTGCATCAAGCACATTCAAAAATACGCCATAATTAACCGTCCCCAGGATGACACCGGGGTAGGTAGCAAAGTCTTTCCTGATCCCAGCTCTGTTCATCTTGGCTTCTTTTAAAAACACAGCGAGCAAGGGTTACTCCAAGCGGAGTCTCCCTTTTTTCCAAAAATTGGGCCACACAGACACCCACCCCATCAGTGGCAGCACTTGGGCCCTAGTTGCAAACAGGATGTTTTGATTTGCATCAAGCACATTCAAAAATACGCCATAATTAACCGTCCCCAGGATGACACCGGGGTAGGTAGCAAAGTCTTTCCTGATCCCAGCTCTGTTCATCTTGGCTTCTTTTAAAAACACAGCAAGCAAGGGTTACTCCAAGCGGAGTCTCCCTTTTTTCCAAAAATTGGGCCCCACACACACCCACCCCTTCAGTGGCAGCAGTTGTGCCCCAGTTGTACACTTCACAGCTACATTTGCATCAAGCACATTCAAAAATACGCTATTCTTAACCGTCCCCAGGATGACACCGGGGTAGGTAGCAAAGTCTTTCCTGATCCCAGCTCTGTTCATTTTGGCTTCTTTTAAAAACACAGCAAGCAAGGGTTACTCCAAGCGGAGTCTCCCTTTTTTCCAAAAATTGGGCCACACAGACACCCACCCCATCAGTGGCAGCACTTGGGCCCTAGTTGCAAACAGGATGTTTTGATTTGCATCAAGCACATTCCAAATCAACAAGCATTTACTCTCCCCAGGATGACACAGGGGTAGTAAATTCCTTCTGGATCCATGACTTGTTCATTTTGATGAACGTCAGTCTGTCCACATTGTCACTGGACAGACGCGTGCGCTTATCTGTCAGCACACACCCAGCAGCACTGAATACACGTTCAGAGACAACGCTGGCAGCTGGACACGACAAAATCTCCAAGGCGTAACTGGAGAGCTCTGGCCATTTTTCTAGGTTTGAAGCCCAAAAGGAGCAAGGCTCCAGTTGCACAGTCATGGCATCGATGTTCATTTGGAGATACTCAGATACTCCTGTATCATCCTCTCCAGCCGTTGAGTATGTGTCAGACTTGTTGTCTCTGGTGGCCTTGCAAAAGAGGGTCTAAAAAAATTATGAAAAGATTCCATAAAATTGCTGTTACCGGCACCAGATACGGTCCTACTGGTACGGGTAGACTGTTGAAGATGACGAGACCGTCCCATGTTTGTCAAGTTACAACTGGGAGATTCCCTCCCTGCACCTGCACGGTTGTTTGGTGGAAAAGCCGAGCTAAGATCGAGTAACAGCTTCTGCTGATACTCCTGCATACGTGCGTCCCTTTCTATGGCTGGAATTATGTCACAAAATTTGGACTTGTACCGGGGATCTAATAGTGTGGCAATCCAGTAGTCATCATCACTTCTAATTTTGACAATACGACTGTCATGTTGGAGGTAGTGCAACAAAAAGGCACTCATGTGTCTTGCGCAGCCATGCGGACCAAGTCCACGCTGTGTTTGTGGCATAGAGGTGCTACCCGTTCTTTCTTCCTCTGACATCTCCCCCCAACCTCTTTCAACTGAAATTTGACCAAGGTCTCCCTCATCCGCTGAGTCTTCCATGTCCATGGACAGTTCGTCCTCCATTTCTTCATGTTCTCCTGCACCTTGCTCAACATTTCGCCTGCTACTATGCGCCCTTGTCGATCCCTGTTCCCCATGGTCCCATGCCTGCTGCGTTGGTGATGATGAACGTCTGGACCTTGGTGATGTTGTTGTCCCTTGCGCATATGAATCCTCCTGTAGTTCCTCCCCTTCATGTTGTCCCACCCCCTGACTCCGAATAGTGTTTAGCGTGTGCTCCAGCATGTAAATGATTGGAATCGTCATGCTGATAATGGCATTGTCAGAGCTAAACATATTCGTCGCCATGTCGAAACTGTGCAGAAGGGTGCATAGGTCCTTGATCTGAGACCACTCCATCAAGGTGATCTGCCCCACCTCTGCATCTCGTTGGCCCAGGCTATACGTCATGACGTATTGCACCAGGGCTCTGCGGTGCTGCCACAGTCGCTGTAACATGTGGAGAGTTGAATTCCAGCGTGTCGCCACATCGCATTTCAGGCGATGAACCGGCAGGCCGAAAGACTTCTGGAGCGATGCAAGTCGCTCTGCTGCGGCGCTTGAACGGCGGAAGTGAGCTGACAGTTTTCGTGCCCTGTTCAGAAGGCCATCTAGGCCGGGATAGTGTGTTAAAAATTGCTGGACGACAAGGTTCAACACGTGAGCCATACAAGGTACGTGTGTCACAATGCCCAGGCGAAGTGCCGCACCCAGGTTTGCAGCATTGTCGCACACGGCCTTACCAGGCTGCAGGTTGAGTGGAGACAACCATTTATTAAACTCGGACCGCAGAGCTGACCACAACTCCTCAGCTGTGTGACTCTTATTCCCAAGACATGTCAAGCTAAAGACCGCCTGATGCCGTTGCGCTCTGCTGCCAGCATAGTAATGAGGCGTGCGTGATTCCTTCTGCGCAGTGAGAATGCTGGTGGCCTGACCAGGCAGGCTTGGGGCGGAGGTGGAGGACCCAGATGAGGTGGAGGATGCAGAAGCTGTGGCGGAACTTGGACAGACAGAGGATTGACACACAAGTCGTGGGGACGGCAAGACTTGTGCAGCAGACCCTTCACCATCTATCACCATAGTTACCCAGTGCCCAGTTAGCGACATGTAACGTCCCTGTCCATGCTTACTGGTCCAAGTATCGGTGGTGAAATGCACCCGTTCACACACAGAGTTTCTCAAGGAAGCGGTGATGTTGTGTGCGACATGCTGGTGTAGCGCGGGCACACCTTTCTTAGAGAAGTAGTGGCGACTAGGCATCTGGTACTGGGGCACAGCGACAGACATAAGGTCTCTAAAATCCTGTGTGTCCACTAGGCGGAAAGGCAGCATTTCGGTAGCCAACAGCTTACAGAGGGATAGAGTCAACCTCTTAGCTTTGTCATGGGTCGGAGGAAGTGGCCTTTTATTTGACCACATCTGATGGACAGAGATCTGGCTGCTGTGTGTAGACGGTGTTGAGTAGGGTGTCCCTGGAAAAATGCAGGTTTGTGAGGAAAGTGCAGGCGGAGACATGATGTTGCCTTCATCCAACGTTGGTGCTATCGATGTCTGAGAGAGCTGTACACACTCACTTGTTTCCCCTTCCAAACCAACTGACGACCTTACAAGCAAACTGCCTGTTGCGGTTACAGTGGTGGAAGTTTGGCGTGGAAAAACAGGTGTGACAGCTGTCCCCACAGTCCTAGAAGATGAAGAGCGCGCGGATGCACTGGAAGGGGCGGGCGGTGGATGGTTCGCTCTTGCAGCATTGCAGCACAGTGAGCTTCCCACCGGGACCTATGATATTTATTCATGTGACGATTCATGGAAGAAGTTGTCAAACTGCTGAGGTTTTGACCTCTACTAAGAGAATCATGACAAATTTTACATATCACATGATTTGGGCGATCTTTTTCTATGTCAAAAAAGGACCAGGCTAGGCAAGGCTTAGAGGCCATGCGACCTGTTGATCCACCCCGAATAATGCTCATAGGCAGAGTGGTGGCTGAGGATGCAGTTGTAGACGTGCTACCAGTGCTCCGACTCTGTCCAGGAAGGCGCAAGGTAACTTCGTCGTCGGTTGCATCCTCCTCCACCGCCTCTGTTGACCTCCTCGAGTGCCTGACTGGGGGTTGACAGTAGGTGGAATCTAGAACTTCATCATCAATTGTTGTGTTTGCACTCCCCTCCCCCTCAGACCGAGCCTCTTCTTGCCCTGACCGAATATTTAAGTTGTCATCCCAATCGGGTATCTGCGTCTCATCTTCATCAGTATGTTCCTCATTGTCTATAACCACAGGTGTTACAGTTTATGACAAAGGGTCAACATTATGCTCAGAAACTTGGTCCTCACGGCCTGAATCAGAGTCACAAAGGTTCTGGGCATCACTGCAGACCATTTCCTGTTCTGTACTCACTGTAGCTTGGGAGCAGACCTCTGATTCCCAGGCTATAGTGTGACTGAACAGCTCTGCAGACTCAGCCATCTCAGTTCCACCATACTGTGCAGGGCTGATGGAGACTTCAGAGCTGGGAGAAATCAAGTGTGATTGGGATGACAACTCAGAGGACTGGTGTTTTTTGGATGCGGTACTTGAAGTGGCTGAGAGGGCACTTGTTGGACCACTTGAGATCCATTCAAGCATTTTCCTTTTTTGCCCATCATCTACCTTTCTTCCTGTTGTTCGTGTCCGTAAAAAAGGGAGCACATCGGATTGTCCACGGTAAGTAGTAGACATCTTACTTTTTCTGGTAGATGGTCTATCTTCAGCAGATGATAATGGAGCTTTGCCACTTTCCCCACAGACAAAACCTTTTTTGCCTTTTCCACCACGCCTCTTCCCCTTTCCACCAGCATCTGTCATTTTGCCACTCATGTTGATTGCGACAAGATTGTGGACTGAAAATGTGGTAGTAAAAATTGAGAGGTGGTGAAGATTGCAGTGGTGGTCTAGCTTTATTAACAGCAGAATAATAAAGAATAAATATCCCTGACAATGCAACTTAGTTATAATGAGTTGGAGTGTGCAACGCAGGCAGATGCGCTCTGCAAATGTCTTGGCACTAGTGGGACTATAGCAAAGTCCAATAGCCACGTATAGGATGCCACTAGGTACACTGAGTGTTTGCTAGTATAATGGCTAAGTTAAAATTAGTTGGAGTGTGCAACGCAGGCAGATGCGCTCTGCAAATGTCTTGGCACTAGTGGGACTATAGCAAAGTCCAATAGCCACGTATAGGATGCCACTAGGTACACTGAGTGTTTGCTAGTATAATGGCTTACTTATAATTAGTTGGAGTGTGCAACGCAGGCAGATGCGCTCTGAAAATGTCTTGGCACTAGTGGGACTATAGCAAAGTCCAATAGCCACGTATAGGATGCCATTAGGTACACTGAGTGTTTGCTAGTATAATGGCTAAGTTAAAATTAGTTGGAGTGTGCAACGCAGGCAGATGCGCTCTGCAAATGTCTTGGCACTAGTGGGACTATAGCAAAGTCCAATAGCCACGTATAGGATGCCACTAGGTACACTGAGTGTTTGCTAGTATAATGGCTTACTTATAATTAGTTGGAGTGTGCAACGCAGGCAGATGCGCTCTGCAAATGTCTTGGCACTAGTGGGACTATAGCAAAGTCCAATAGCCACGTATAGGATGCCACTAGGTACACTGAGTGTTTGCTAGTATAATGGCTTACTTATAATTAGTTGGAGTGTGCAACGCAGGCAGATGCGCTCTGCAAATGTCTTGGCACTAGTGGGACTATAGCAAAGTCCAATAGCCACAGATAGGATGCCACTAGGTACACTGAGTGTTTGCTAGTATAATGGCTTACTTATAATTAGTTGGAGTGTGCAACGCAGGCAGATGCGCTCTGCAAATGTCTTGGCACTAGTGGGACTATAGCAAGGTCCAATAGCCACGTATAGGATGCCACTAGGTACACTGAGTGTTTGCTAGTATAATGGCTTACTTATAATTAGTTGGAGTGTGCAACGCAGGCAGATGCGCTCTGCAAATGTCTTGGCACTAGTGGGACTATAGCAAAGTCCAATAGCCACGTATAGGATGCCACTAGGTACACTGAGTGTTTGCTAGTATAATGGCTTACTTATAATTAGTTGGAGTGTGCAACGCAGGCAGATGCGCTCTGCAAATGTCTTGGCACTAGTGGGACTATAGCAAGGTCCAATAGCCACGTATAGGATGCCACTAGGTACACTGAGTGTTTGCTAGTATAATGGCTTACTTATAATTAGTTGGAGTGTGCAACGCAGGCAGATGCGCTCTGCAAATGTCTTGGCACTAGTGGGACTATAGCAAAGTCCAATAGCCACGTATAGGATGCCACTAGGTACACTGAGTGTTTGCTAGTATAATGGCTAAGTTAAAATTAGTTGGAGTGTGCAACGCAGGCAGATGCGCTCTGCAAATGTCTTGGCACTAGTGGGACTATAGCAAAGTCCAATAGCCACGTATAGGATGCCACTAGGTACACTGAGTGTTTGCTAGTAAAATTGCTTAGTTTAAAAAAGTTGGAGTGTGCAATGCAGGCAGACGTGCTCTGCAAATGTCTTTGCACTAGTGGGACTATAGCAAAGTCCAATAGCCACAGATAGGATGCCACTAGGTACACTGAGTTTTTGCTAGTATAATGGCTTACTTATAATTAGTTGGAGTGTGCAACGCAGGCAGATGCGCTCTGCAAATGTCTTGGCACTAGTGGGACTATAGCAAGGTCCAATAGCCACGTATAGGATGCCACTAGGTACACTGAGTGTTTGCTAGTATAATGGCTTACTTATAATTAGTTGGAGTGTGCAACGCAGGCAGATGCGCTCTGCAAATGTCTTGGCACTAGTGGGACTATAGCAAGGTCCAATAGCCACGTATAGGATGCCACTAGGTACACTGAGTGTTTGCTAGTATAATGGATTACTTATAATTAGTTGGAGTGTGCAACGCAGGCAGATGCGCTCTGCAAATGTCTTGGCACTAGTGGGACTATAGCAAAGTCCAATAGCCACGTATAGGATGCCACTAGGTACACTGAGTGTTTGCTAGTATAATGGCTTACTTATAATTAGTTGGAGTGTGCAACGCAGGCAGATGCGCTCTGCAAATGTCTTGGCACTAGTGGGACTATAGCAAGGTCCAATAGCCACGTATAGGATGCCACTAGGTACACTGAGTGTTTGCTAGTATAATGGCTTACTTATAATTAGTTGGAGTGTGCAACGCAGGCAGATGCGCTCTGCAAATGTCTTGGCACTAGTGGGACTATAGCAAAGTCCAATAGCCACGTATAGGATGCCACTAGGTACACTGAGTGTTTGCTAGTATAATGGCTAAGTTAAAATTAGTTGGAGTGTGCAACGCAGGCAGATGCGCTCTGCAAATGTCTTGGCACTAGTGGGACTATAGCAAAGTCCAATAGCCACGTATAGGATGCCACTAGGTACACTGAGTGTTTGCTAGTAAAATTGCTTAGTTTAAAAAAGTTGGAGTGTGCAATGCAGGCAGACGTGCTCTGCAAATGTCTTTGCACTAGTGGGACTATAGCAAAGTCCAATAGCCACAGATAGGATGCCACTAGGTACACTGAGTTTTTGCTAGTATAATGGCTTACTTATAATTAGTTGGAGTGTGCAACGCAGGCAGATGCGCTCTGCAAATGTCTTGGCACTAGTGGGACTATAGCAAGGTCCAATAGCCACGTATAGGATGCCACTAGGTACACTGAGTGTTTGCTAGTATAATGGCTTACTTATAATTAGTTGGAGTGTGCAACGCAGGCAGATGCGCTCTGCAAATGTCTTGGCACTAGTGGGACTATAGCAAGGTCCAATAGCCACGTATAGGATGCCACTAGGTACACTGAGTGTTTGCTAGTATAATGGCTTACTTATAATTAGTTGGAGTGTGCAACGCAGGCAGATGCGCTCTGCAAATGTCTTGGCACTAGTGGGACTATAGCAAAGTCCAATAGCCACAGATAGGATGCCACTAGGTACACTGAGTGTTTGCTAGTATAATGGCTTACTTATAATTAGTTGGAGTGTGCAACGCAGGCAGATGCGCTCTGCAAATGTCTTGGCACTAGTGGGACTATAGCAAAGTCCAATAGCCACAGATAGGATGCCACTAGGTACACTGAGTGTTTGCTAGTATAATGGCTTACTTATAATTAGTTGGAGTGTGCAACGCAGGCAGATGCGCTCTGCAAATGTCTTGGCACTAGTGGGACTATAGCAAAGTCCAATAGCCACGTATAGGATGCCACTAGGTACACTGAGTGTTTGCTAGTAAAATTGCTTAGTTTAAAATAGTTGGAGTGTGCAATGCAGGCAGACGTGCTCTGCAAATGTCTTTGCACTAGTGGGACTATAGCAAAGTCCAATAGCCACAGATAGGATGCCACTAGGTACACTGAGTGTTTGCTAGTATAATGGCTTACTTATAATTAGTTGGAGTGTGCAACGCAGGCAGATGCGCTCTGCAAATGTCTTGGCACTAGTGGGACTATAGCAAAGTCCAATAGCCACGTATAGGATGCCACTAGGTACACTGAGTGTTTGCTAGTAAAATTGCTTAGTTTAAAAAAGTTGGAGTGTGCAATGCAGGCAGACGTGCTCTGCAAATGTCTTTGCACTAGTGGGACTATAGCAAAGTCCAATAGCCACAGATAGGATGCCACTAGGTACACTGAGTGTTTGCTAGTATAATGGCTTACTTATAATTAGTTGGAGTGTGCAACGCAGGCAGATGCGCTCTGCAAATGTCTTGGCACTAGTGGGACTATAGCAAAGTCCAATAGCCACGTATAGGATGCCACTAGGTACACTGAGTGTTTGCTAGTAAAATTGCTTAGTTTAAAAAAGTTGGAGTGTGCAATGCAGGCAGACGTGCTCTGCAAATGTCTTTGCACTAGTGGGACTATAGCAAAGTCCAATAGCCACAGATAGGATGCCACTAGGTACACTGAGTGTTTGCTAGTATAATGGCTTACTTATAATTAGTTGGAGTGTGCAACGCAGGCAGATGCGCTCTGCAAATGTCTTGGCACTAGTGGGACTATAGCAAAGTCCAATAGCCACGTATAGGATGCCACTAGGTACACTGAGTGTTTGCTAGTAAAATTGCTTAGTTTAAAAAAGTTGGAGTGTGCAATGCAGGCAGACGTGCTCTGCAAATGTCTTTGCACTAGTGGGACTATAGCAAAGTCCAATAGCCACAGATAGGATGCCACTAGGTACACTGAGTGTTTGCTAGTATAATGGCTTAGTTATAATGAGTTGGAGTGTGCAGAGGACAGGAGGGTACAGTGGCAGGATTGTGGTGCTCTGGGTAGAGGAATGGAAGCCTGCCTTTCTATTCCCTCCTAATGGTGAAATGCAGGGAGGAAATCCCTGACCTTGGCTACACAGATGCTGTTGCTGTTTGCAGGACCTGTCACCTATGGCTCTCTGACCCTGCCGGTTTGAGCCCTTAAAAGGACTGCTATAAAGTGCTCTCCCTATGCTGTCTAACGCTGTGTATGCAGCGCATACAGCTGTATCGGCTATAGGACTCAGGAGGACGGAGCTGCGACAGTGATGTCTGACACCAAAGACGCAGAAGGCAGATAATGGCGTCCGTGAAGAAAATGTCCGGTTTTATAATGCAGGGACATGTGACATGCAGATCCTATCACACATGCCGTTGCTTCTCTGGCTCAAAGTCAACTTAGCTGTGTGTGTGTCTGTGATTGGCTGACATGCTGGCCCGCCCCACAAGACGCGCGCACTTAGGGAAGGAAGACAAGAAAAAAAAAAAAAAAATGGCGATCGCCATTATAGAAACAGCAGTGATCTGAAGGCGCTGTTCACGCACACTATACACTGAAATGTGATAATAGTTTGATTCACAGAGTGACTTACACTATTACAGCAGAAACCAAGCTATGATTTAGCTGTTTTTTGGCTGCTAGAACCGTTCTCGAACGTTTCTAGAACTATCGAGCTATTGCAAAAAGCTCGAGTTCTAGTTCGATCTAGAACATGCCCCAAAATCACTCGAGCCTAGAACTGGAGAACCACGAACCACGAACCGCACTCAACTCTATCCAGGAGCTTTGGTTCCCTGAGTTTCCAATAGCAAATGTCTAGAAAAAACTCTGTCCATTGGCACAACTCAGCAAGAAAACGAGAAGACCGAGAAGATATATTTCATTTATCTTAATGCCACCTTATTAACAGCACTAAACCCTTCTATTATGTCCCTTAGCCTTTTGAGCTTATCCTCTGGTAAGCGGAAGACCATGCCTCTGGTATCGATCTCAGTGCCTAAAAACTGTATTATAGTAGCCAATCAGAATACAAAAGGATGCATAGGAAGCGTGACTTTATTTCAATATTTTAAAACAATCCAATAAAATGAAGAAAAGTCACTCATACAAGATCCACAGAAGTTGTATAATACATACATAAATCAAAACACTATAAGGCCTGTTTCACACGTCAGTGATTCTGGTACGTTTGTGCTTTTTTTTAAACATAACAGAATCACTGAGATACGCAGATCCATTATAATGAATGGGTCTGCTCACACATCAGTGATTTTTCACTGCACGTGTCTCCGTGCGGCGTACCCGCGTGTCCGTGATTGCTGCACGGAGACATGTCCATTTTTTTCTGGCATCACTGATAGGATGTCCATAAGGTGGCAGCAGAGCATAACAGAAAAAGGTGCCTATTGTGCACTGAAAAGACCCAATGTGATGCACCAGACATATAGAGCCCTAATGGATTCACAAATATAAGATATATCATGAATGACTACTGCATAATGAACGCTAGCATGAAAAAAGAAAGGAATCCATAAAAATAAATAATAAATGGTGCACATATGTTAGAGCCCCACCGAAGGACAAAAAAAGTCTGATGGAAATAGAGAGCATATAGGAACAATAAGAATGTGCAACAGAGAGGAAGGTGAGAATGCAGGATCAATCACTGCCTGTCAGATATTAATAATCAGGGAAATAACTCTGGAGCAGACGCACAAATTAGGGTCTTACCTGGTAAGGTAACAAATAATTAATAGTAGTTGCACTCACCTATTAAGGTTGTGCCAGTCACAACCCCTAAATGCACGTTACAAATGGCGACAGCCGCAGCCCCTAGTAGAAGAGCAATAACGTATAGGAGGAAAATCGGGTGCGTGCCGCGCTGTCACCAAAGGAAACTGATGTTAATTATTTCATCTCTTTATTCTTTTTTCCGGTCAATGTGTTTCAGAGATCACTGTCTCCTTCATCAGGGCAAAAAAAGAACAGTATGCAATCAAAGGAGGAAGAACCTCTATATATACACATATGGAGCTACGTCAGAGGACTGACTGCTGTATTTCAAATACTGCCGGGATGGTCAACTGTTACAATACCGGCCATAAAAGTTCTCAAGTGATATATTGAGAAACATTTATAAAATCACTGGGGTATAGTGTTTCAAATTTCATCAGCTTTTTGAGACAAAAATCAGAAAAAGAAGAAGAAGAAGGACAAAATGAAAAAAAGAAAAAAAAGAAGAAAAAAAAACCAAAAAGGGAGCATTGAGCTCCAGACCCTGTATTGAGTCTTAGAAGTGTAGTGACAAGTGCATCTGTCCACAACCCTGTAAGGGTGAACGGGATGACGGACAAGAAAAATTATGTTCGTGGCAAAAAATGGTGGTGTTGCTATATAAAATTGCATTAAGAATAAAGAAAGGAAAAATTTCTTTATAAAAGTAGTGAAGAAAAAAGTGGAAAAAAGGGGAGTGTAAGCCATTTTACTAATAAATAGTGATGAGCGAGCATGCTTGTTACTACTCGGTACTCGCACGAGTATCACTGTACTCGGTCTACTCGACGGGGACCGAGTAATCTCGCGATACTCGTGCTGTACTCGTGGTCTTCATCCCTGCATGTTGGCGCTCTTTTGAGAGCCAGCCCTCATGCAGGGATTGGCTGGCAGACCACTGCAATGCCACAGCCCTGTTAGTTGTGGAATTGCAGTGATTGGCCGGCCTGCACAGCGTGACCGAGCCTTTATACCGGCGGGCGCGCTGTGCTCTGCTCACAGCTATCCAGACAGTCAGTGCAGGGAGAGGGTCGCTGCTTCAGGGAAAGGTTTGCGGCCCTTTATAGCTATTTCCGTAGCAGGGCTGCAAACAGTGTGACCAAAAGTCCTTCTCAGGACTATTCTAGTTGTATACAGGCAGGCAGGGTATAGCCAGGTCGGAGTACAGTAGCAGAGTCCTTCTCAGGACTATTGTTGCTGTATACAGGCAGGGTATAGCCAGGTTGGAATACAGGCTAGTGACCAAAAGAGTCCTTGTCAGGACTATTGTAGCAGTATACAGGCAGGCAGGCAGGCAGGCAGGGTATATAGCCATTCCTAGTGGTGACCGTATACCAGCCTTCATCATATCTGGGGCTGGTGTACACAGTCTAAAACAGTCCTGATAGTGTCAGACTTCTCAGCAATTGTCGCTCCTAAAACCTGTTAGGTTCTTAGTGCGTCCGTGCTTGCATTTAAAAACCGCACGTGTGTGCCTGTCAGTGGCAGCGTACAGGTGCACAATTTGCACAAACTTTGATATAACGCCCAAGTCTAGTGAATACACGTCAGCACAGCATTGCAAAATGCGCAAGGGCGTTGGCAAGGAACAAGGAAGTGGACGTGATGGTGGTGCAGGCAGAGGCCGAGGTCGTGGGCAAGCTCTAATTTTGCCACAACAAAGGGCCACATCTAGTCGCTCGCACGTCCTGTCCCAAATTCTTGGGGACCGCAGCAGTACACCGCTCTTGAACCAAGACCAGTGTCAACAGGTTGTTAGTTGGATAGCGGATAATGCTTCCAGTCAGATTGGCACCACCACAAACACTCTGTCTTCCACACGGTCAAGTGTCAGTAGCCGTGATACTGCACCGCACATTTCAGAACCTGATCCTCCTTCCTACCACAAGGCTGAGTACACGTCCTCGGACATTAATGATCCCACACTTGGACACTCGGAAGAGCTGTTCACGTTTCCATTCGCACATTCTGGCCTCTCGCCAGCTCATGTTGAAGTGGGTCATGAGGAGATCGTATGTACAGATGGCCAAATATTTGAGCAGCCACGTTCTCACGAAGTTGGCAACGTGTCTCAACAAGGGGTGGACGATGATGAGACACAATTGTCAGGAAGTCAGGAGGAGGAGCAGGGTGCGGAAGAGGAAGACGACGTGGTGGATGATCCAGTAACTGACCCAACCTGGCAGGAGGATATGCAGAGCGAGGACAGCAGTGCACAGGGGGAGGGAGGCGTAGCATCCCAACAGGCAGTAAGAAGCAGGGTGGTGGCTCCAGGCAGAAGTCAGGCAACCGTTCCCCGGAACAACAACACGACACAAGGTGCCTGTACAAATGTTAGGTCTTCCCGAGTCTGGCAGTTTTTTAAGTTGGATCCAGATGATTCTAAAAAGGCCATTTGCAACACCTGCCGTGCCAGCATCAGCAGGGGTACCAAAACTAGCAGCCTGACCACCACCAGCATGATCAGGCACATGTCAGCCAAGCACCCGACTTTGTGGGAAGTACAACAGAGTCGAGGAGCAGTGCTTGCTAATGTCACTGCTACGTCTTCGCTGGTTGTGCATGCGAGCCAATCCCCTGTCCATGCTGCCTGCGAACAAGCCTCCTCCGGTCCTGCACCTGCAGTTGCCTACTCAGAAATAACACCATCATCAAGCACGTCCTTGTCCCAGCGCAGCGTTCAGTTATCCATTCAGCAAACCTTTGAACGCAGGCGCAAATACACTGCCAACACCCCACATGCCACAGTTCTAAATGCTAACATTTCGCGACTGCTTGCGCTGGAAATGTTGCCTTTTAGGCTGGTGGAGACAGAAGCATTCCGCGACCTGATGGCGGCAGCTGTCCCACGTTACTCGGTCCCCAGCCGCCACTATTTCTCCCGGTGTGCCGTCCCCGCGTTGCATAACCACGTGTCACAAAACATCACACGTGCCCTGAACAACGCTGTTTCACCCAAAGTCCACCTAACCACAGACACATGGTGACGATTATCTCGAGAGTGCAAAGTAGCCAAATGAAACTTTTACTGGATTTCCACTTACTTTATCAAATCTCATCTCCACCACAGTTTGCATCTGTTATAGTTTTGGAGAAAATTGTGGTCATTTCATTTTTGCGCGAATGTGTTCAGATTCCTTTTTTATTGCCCTGCCTAAGGGCTATACTATTGTGTGGCACTCCGATGTCCCTGAGAAGAGACGTACATAAAGGCCTCTGAGTCTAATGTGCCCATTTTGAGGAACTGAGTCTTTGTAGTATTTTCCTTTGCCAGGGCAGTCCAAAATTGTGAGGTTCACCAATGCCCCTGCATACAGACGTGCATGATGGCCTGTAAACCTGAAGTGCCCATTGTAAGGAAGTGGGTCTATTGTAGTATAGCCCTTAGGCAGGGCAGCCAAAAATTGGGAGGCTCCACGTTGTCCCTGGATAGAGACGTGCATGAGGGCCTCAAAACATTAAGTGTCCAGTGTCAGGAAGTGGGTGTATTATAGTATAGCCCTTAGGCAGGGCAGCCAAAAATTGGGAGGCTCCACGTTGTCCCTGGATAGAGACGTGCATGAGGGCCTGTAAACCTGAAGTGCCCATTGGAAGGAAGTGGGTCTTTTGTAGTATAGCCCTTTGGCAGGGCAGCCAAAAATTGGGAGGCTCCACGTTGTCCCTGGATAGAGACGTGCATGAGGGCCTCAAAACATTAAGTGTCCATTGTCAGGAAGTGGGTGTATTATAGTATAGCCCTTTGGCAGGGCAGCCAAAAATTGGGAGGCTCCACGTTGTCCCTGGATAGAGACGTGCATGAGGGCCTCAAAACATTAAGTGTCCATTGTCAGGAAGTGGGTCTTTTGTAGTATAGCCCTTTGGCAGGGCAGCCAAAAATTGGGAGGCTCCACGTTGTCCCTGGATAGAGACGTGCATGAGGGCCTCAAAACATTAAGTGTCCATTGTCAGGAAGTGGGTGTATTATAGTATAGCCCTTTGGCAGGGCAGCCAAAAATTGGGAGGCTCCACGTTGTCCCTGCATAGAGACGTGCATGAGGGCCTCAAAACATTGTTCCCATTGCAAAGGAGCGGGTCTCCTGTCGTTGTAATGTCCATTCTGCAAAGAATGGGCGAAAAAATTTACCACTGGGGGTATACCTGAAACAAAGGCCTAACTCTTGTAACGGTCATCATGGTGGCGCATGAGGAGAAGGAGGAGCAGTCCAGCGATTATCCAAAGTCCAGAAGTGTGTACCCATGGGTGACTGGAGGTACATGGCAAATTCCCGTTACAAACTTTAAATTCCGCTCTCATTTGCTGGTGGTGTGGTGAAGTCTGGCCCAATCCAACCCTTGTTCATCTTGATCAGAGTCAGCCTGTCAGCATTTTCAGTTGACAGGCGGGTGCGTTTATCTGTAATGATTCCACCTGCGGCACTAAAAACACGCTCTGACAAAACGCTAGCGGCAGGGCAGGCCAGGACTTCCAAGGCGTAGAGAGCCAATTCATGCCACGTGTCCACCTTGGATACCCAATAATTGTAAGGCACAGAGGAATGTCGGAGTACAGTTGTTCGATCTGCAAGGTACTCCTTGAGCATCTGGGCAAACTTAGGATTTCTTGTGGCACTACCCCGCACCTCAGGGGCTGTGGTACGTGAGGGGCTGAGAAAACTGTCCCACATCTTAAAGACTGTTCCCCTACCTCTGGCGGATTGGACTTGTGCCTCTCTCGGCTGTACGCCTTGGTTGTCCACTGATTCCTGACCTATGCCGCTAGCGTTTTGTGAGGGGAATGCTTTGCCTACTTCCGTGACTATGGCCTTCCGGAACTGCTGCATTTTGGTTGACCTCTCCGCCTCGAGAATAAGAGACATAAAGTTCTCCTTGTAGCGTGGGTCTAACAGTGTTACCAACCAGTAATGATTGTCGGCCAAGATGTTCTTAACGCGAGGGTCACGAGACAGGCAGCTTACCATAAAGTCAGCCATGTGCGCCAGACTCTTAACAGCCAGGACTTCAGTAGCCTGACCAACACGTTGACTGAACATGCTGTCCTCCTCCTCCTCCTCCTCCTCCTCATCTACCCTGTCCTCTGGCCAGCCACGCTGAACCGAGGATATGACTGGTGTGCATGTCATATCCTCAATTTGGCCGGAGATTTGCTCCATGTCTTCATCCTCCTCCTCGTCATAGTCCTCCACTGCACGTTGTGATGAGACGAGGCTGGGCTGTGTGTTATCACCCACACCCACTACTGTTTCTTGCTGCAACTCATCGCGCTCCGCCTGCAATGCATCATGTTTGGTTTTGAGCAGAGACCGTTTTAGAAGGCAGAGTAGCGGTATGGTGACACTAATAATGGCGTCATCACCACTCACCATCTTGGTGGAGTCCTCAAAGTTTTGGAGGATGGTACATAGGTCGGACATCCATCTCCACTCCTCAGGTGTTATGTGTGGAGTTTGACCCATTTCCCGACGGCTTAGGTGATGCTGGTACTCAACAACTGCCCTCTTCTGCTCACATATCCTGACCAACATGTGCAGAGTTGAATTCCAACGCGTGGGGACATCACACACCAGTCTGTGAGCCGGAAGATGCAAACTGCGCTGAAAGCCGGCAAGGCCGGCTGAAGCAGTAGGTGACTTTCGAAAATGTGCAGACAGGCGGCGAACTTTTACCAGCAGATCAGACAGCTCTGGGTATGACTTTAGAAACCGCTGAACCACGAGGTTGAGCACATGGGCCACGCATGGAACATGTGTCAGCTGGCCTCGCCTCAAAGCCGCCACCAGGTTCCGGCCATTGTCACACACGACCTTTCCTGGCTTTAGGTTCAGAGGTGTGAGCCAGTGATCTGCCTGCTGTTTCAGAGCTGTCCACAGCTCTTCTGCATTGTGGGGTTTGTCACCTATGCAGATTAGCTTCAGCACAGCCTGTTGCCGCTTCGCCGAGGCAGTGCTGCAGTGCTTCCGGCTTGGGACTGGTGTGGAGGGTACAGTGGATGAGGATGCGCAGGAGGAGGAGGAGGCTGAAGAGCATGACATTCCGGAGCTGTAGAGTGTGGGTGAAACACTGACTGAGGTAGGGCCTGCAAACCTTGGTGTGGGAAGGACGTGTTCCGTCCCTCGCTCAGACTGGGTCCCAGCTTCCACAATATTAACCCAGTGTGCCGTCAACGAGATGTAGCGGCCTTGCCCACAAGCACTTGTCCACGTGTCTGTGGTTAGGTGGACTTTGGGTGAAACAGCGTTGTTCAGGGCACGTGTGATGTTTTGTGACACGTGGTTATGCAACGCGGGGACGGCACACCGGGAGAAATAGTGGCGGCTGGGGACCGAGTAACGTGGGACAGCTGCCGCCATCAGGTCGCGGAATGCTTCTGTCTCCACCAGCCTAAAAGGCAACATTTCCAGCGCAAGCAGTCGCGAAATGTTAGCATTTAGAACTGTGGCATGTGGGGTGTTGGCAGTGTATTTGCGCCTGCGTTCAAAGGTTTGCTGAATGGATAACTGAACGCTGCGCTGGGACAAGGACGTGCTTGATGATGGTGTTATTTCTGAGTAGGCAACTGCAGGTGCAGGACCGGAGGAGGCTTGTTCGCAGGCAGCATGGACAGGGGATTGGCTCGCATGCACAACCAGCGAAGACGTAGCAGTGACATTAGCAAGCACTGCTCCTCGACTCTGTTGTACTTCCCACAAAGTCGGGTGCTTGGCTGACATGTGCCTGATCATGCTGGTGGTGGTCAGGCTGCTAGTTTTGGTACCCCTGCTGATGCTGGCACGGCAGGTGTTGCAAATGGCCTTTTTAGAATCATCTGGATCCAACTTAAAAAACTGCCAGACTCGGGAAGACCTAACATTTGTACAGGCACCTTGTGTCGTGTTGTTGTTCCGGGGAACGGTTGCCTGACTTCTGCCTGGAGCCACCACCCTGCTTCTTACTGCCTGTTGGGATGCTACGCCTCCCTCCCCCTGTGCACTGCTGTCCTCGCTCTGCATATCCTCCTGCCAGGTTGGGTCAGTTACTGGATCATCCACCACGTCGTCTTCCTCTTCCGCACCCTGCTCCTCCTCCTGACTTCCTGACAATTGTGTCTCATCATCGTCCACCCCTTGTTGAGACACGTTGCCAACTTCGTGAGAACGTGGCTGCTCAAATATTTGGCCATCTGTACATACGATCTCCTCATGACCCACTTCAACATGAGCTGGCGAGAGGCCAGAATGTGCGAATGGAAACGTGAACAGCTCTTCCGAGTGTCCAAGTGTGGGATCATTAATGTCCGAGGACGTGTACTCAGCCTTGTGGTAGGAAGGAGGATCAGGTTCTTAAATGTGCGGTGCAGTATCACGGCTACTGACACTTGACCGTGTGGAAGACAGAGTGTTTGTGGTGGTGCCAATCTGACTGGAAGCATTATCCGCTATCCAACTAACAACCTGTTGACACTGGTCTTGGTTCAAGAGCGGTGTACTGCTGCGGTCCCCAAGAATTTGGGACAGGACGTGCGAGCGACTAGATGTGGCCCTTTGTTGTGGCAAAATTAGAGCTTGCCCACGACCTCGGCCTCTGCCTGCACCACCATCACGTCCACTTCCTTGTTCCTTGCCAACGCCCTTGCGCATTTTGCAATGCTGTGCTGACGTGTATTCACTAGACTTGGGCGTTATATCAAAGTTTGTGCAAATTGTGCACCTGTACGCTGCCACTGACAGGCACACACGTGCGGTTTTTAAATGCAAGCACGGACGCACTAAGAACCTAACAGGTTTTAGGAGCGACAATTGCTGAGAAGTCTGACACTATCAGGACTGTTTTAGACTGTGTACACCAGCCCCAGATATGATGAAGGCTGGTATACGGTCACCACTAGGAATGGCTATATACCCTGCCTGCCTGCCTGCCTGCCTGTATACTGCTACAATAGTCCTGACAAGGACTCTTTTGGTCACTAGCCTGTATTCCAACCTGGCTATACCCTGCCTGTATACAGCAACAATAGTCCTGAGAAGGACTCTGCTACTGTACTCCGACCTGGCTATACCCTGCCTGCCTGTATACAACTAGAATAGTCCTGAGAAGGACTTTTGGTCACACTGTTTGCAGCCCTGCTACGGAAATAGCTATAAAGGGCCGCAAACCTTTCCCTGAAGCAGCGACCCTCTCCCTGCACTGACTGTCTGGATAGCTGTGAGCAGAGCACAGCGCGCCCGCCGGTATAAAGGCTCGGTCACGCTGTGCAGGCCGGCCAATCACTGCAATTCCACAACTAACAGGGCTGTGGCATTGCAGTGGTCTGCCAGCCAATCCCTGCATGAGGGCTGGCTCTCAAAAGAGCGCCAACATGCAGGGATGAAGACCACGAGTACAGCACGAGTATCGCGAGATTACTCGGTCCCCGTCGAGTAGACCGAGTACAGTGATACTCGTGCGAGTACCGAGTAGTAACAAGCATGCTCGCTCATCACTATTTATTAGTAAAATGGCTTACACTCCCCTTTTTTCCACTTTTTTCTTCACTACTTTTATAAAGAAATTTTTCCTTTCTTTATTCTTAATGCAATTTTATATAGCAACACCACCATTTTTTGCCACGAACATAATTTTTCTTGTCCGTCATCCCGTTCACCCTTACAGGGTTGTGGACAGATGCACTTGTCACTACACTTCTAAGACTCAATACAGGGTCTGGAGCTCAATGCTCCCTTTTTGGTTTTTTTTTCTTCTTTTTTTTCTTTTTTTCATTTTGTCCTTCTTCTTCTTCTTTTTCTGATTTTTGTCTCAAAAAGCTGATGAAATTTGAAACACTATACCCCAGTGATTTTATAAATGTTTCTCAATATATCACTTGAGAACTTTTATGGCCGGTATTGTAACAGTTGACCATCCCGGCAGTATTTGAAATACAGCAGTCAGTCCTCTGACGTAGCTCCATATGTGTATATATAGAGGTTCTTCCTCCTTTGATTGCATACTGTTCTTTTTTTGCCCTGATGAAGGAGACAGTGATCTCTGAAACACATTGACCGGAAAAAAGAATAAAGAGATGAAATAATTAACATCAGTTTCCTTTGGTGACAGCGCGGCACGCACCCGATTTTCCTCCTATACGTTATTGCTCTTCTACTAGGGGCTGCGGCTGTCGCCATTTGTAACGTGCATTTAGGGGTTGTGACTGGCACAACCTTAATAGGTGAGTGCAACTACTATTAATTATTTGTTACCTTACCAGGTAAGACCCTAATTTGTGCGTCTGCTCCAGAGTTATTTCCCTGATTATTAATATCTGACAGGCAGTGATTGATCCTGCATTCTCACCTTCCTCTCTGTTGCACATTCTTATTGTTCCTATATGCTCTCTATTTCCATCAGACTTTTTTTGTCCTTCGGTGGGGCTCTAACATATGTGCACCATTTATTATTTATTTTTATGGATTCCTTTCTTTTTTCATGCTAGCGTTCATTATGCAGTAGTCATTCATGATATATCTTATATTTGTGAATCCATTAGGGCTCTATATGTCTGGTGCATCACATTGGGTCTTTTCAGTGCACAATAGGCACCTTTTTCTGTTATGCTCTGCTGCCACCTTATGGACATCCTATCAGTGATGCCAGAAAAAAATGGACATGTCTCCGTGCAGCAATCACGGACACGCGGGTACGCCGCACGGAGACACGTGCAGTGAAAAATCACTGATGTGTGAGCAGACCCATTCATTATAATGGATCTGCGTATCTCAGTGATTCTGTTATGTTTAAAAAAAAGCACAAACGTACCAGAATCACTGACGTGTGAAACAGGCCTTATAGTGTTTTGATTTATGTATGTATTATACAACTTCTGTGGATCTTGTATGAGTGACTTTTCTTCATTTTATTGGATTGTTTTAAAATATTGAAATAAAGTCACGCTTCCTATGCATCCTTTTGTATTCTGATTGGCTACTATAATACAGTTTTTAGGCACTGAGATCGATACCAGAGGCATGGTCTTCCGCTTACCAGAGGATAAGCTCAAAAGGCTAAGGGACATAATAGAAGGGTTTAGTGCTGTTAATAAGGTGGCATTAAGATAAATGAAATATATCTTCTCGGTCTTCTCGTTTTCTTGCTGAGTTGTGCCAATGGACAGAGTTTTTTCTAGACATTTGCTATTGGAAACTCAGGGAACCAAAGCTCCTGGATAGAGTTGAGTGCGGTTCGTGGTTCGTGGTTCTCCAGTTCTAGGCTCGAGTGATTTTGGGGCATGTTCTAGATCGAACTAGAACTCGAGCTTTTTGCAATAGCTCGATAGTTCTAGAAACGTTCGAGAACGGTTCTAGCAGCCAAAAAACAGCTAAATCATAGCTTGGTTTCTGCTGTAATAGTGTAAGTCACTCTGTGAATCAAACTATTATCACATTTCAGTGTATAGTGTGCGTGAACAGCGCCTTCAGATCACTGCTGTTTCTATAATGGCGATCGCCATTTTTTTTCTTTTTTCTTGTCTTCCTTCCCTAAGTGCGCGCGTCTTGTGGGGCGGGCCAGCATGTCAGCCAATCACAGACACACACACAGCTAAGTTGACTTTGAGCCAGAGAAGCAACGGCATGTGTGATAGGATCTGCATGTCACATGTCCCTGCATTATAAAACCGGACATTTTCTTCACGGACGCCATTATCTGCCTTCTGCGTCTTTGGTGTCAGACATCACTGTCGCAGCTCCGTCCTCCTGAGTCCTATAGCCGATACAGCTGTATGCGCTGCATACACAGCGTTAGACAGCATAGGGAGAGCACTTTATAGCAGTCCTTTTAAGGGCTCAAACCGGCAGGGTCAGAGAGCCATAGGTGACAGGTCCTGCAAACAGCAACAGCATCTGTGTAGCCAAGGTCAGGGATTTCCTCCCTGCATTTCACCATTAGGAGGGAATAGAAAGGCAGGCTTCCATTCCTCTACCCAGAGCACCACAATCCTGCCACTGTACCCTCCTGTCCTCTGCACACTCCAACTCATTATAACTAAGCCATTATACTAGCAAACACTCAGTGTACCTAGTGGCATCCTATCTGTGGCTATTGGACTTTGCTATAGTCCCACTAGTGCAAAGACATTTGCAGAGCACGTCTGCCTGCATTGCACACTCCAACTTTTTTAAACTAAGCAATTTTACTAGCAAACACTCAGTGTACCTAGTGGCATCCTATACGTGGCTATTGGACTTTGCTATAGTCCCACTAGTGCCAAGACATTTGCAGAGCGCATCTGCCTGCGTTGCACACTCCAACTAATTATAAGTAAGCCATTATACTAGCAAACACTCAGTGTACCTAGTGGCATCCTATCTGTGGCTATTGGACTTTGCTATAGTCCCACTAGTGCAAAGACATTTGCAGAGCACGTCTGCCTGCATTGCACACTCCAACTTTTTTAAACTAAGCAATTTTACTAGCAAACACTCAGTGTACCTAGTGGCATCCTATACGTGGCTATTGGACTTTGCTATAGTCCCACTAGTGCCAAGACATTTGCAGAGCGCATCTGCCTGCGTTGCACACTCCAACTAATTATAAGTAAGCCATTATACTAGCAAACACTCAGTGTACCTAGTGGCATCCTATCTGTGGCTATTGGACTTTGCTATAGTCCCACTAGTGCAAAGACATTTGCAGAGCACGTCTGCCTGCATTGCACACTCCAACTTTTTTAAACTAAGCAATTTTACTAGCAAACACTCAGTGTACCTAGTGGCATCCTATACGTGGCTATTGGACTTTGCTATAGTCCCACTAGTGCCAAGACATTTGCAGAGCGCATCTGCCTGCGTTGCACACTCCAACTAATTATAAGTAAGCCATTATACTAGCAAACACTCAGTGTACCTAGTGGCATCCTATCTGTGGCTATTGGACTTTGCTATAGTCCCACTAGTGCAAAGACATTTGCAGAGCACGTCTGCCTGCATTGCACACTCCAACTATTTTAAACTAAGCAATTTTACTAGCAAACACTCAGTGTACCTAGTGGCATCCTATACGTGGCTATTGGACTTTGCTATAGTCCCACTAGTGCCAAGACATTTGCAGAGCGCATCTGCCTGCGTTGCACACTCCAACTAATTATAAGTAAGCCATTATACTAGCAAACACTCAGTGTACCTAGTGGCATCCTATCTGTGGCTATTGGACTTTGCTATAGTCCCACTAGTGCCAAGACATTTGCAGAGCGCATCTGCCTGCGTTGCACACTCCAACTAATTATAAGTAAGCCATTATACTAGCAAACACTCAGTGTACCTAGTGGCATCCTATACGTGGCTATTGGACCTTGCTATAGTCCCACTAGTGCCAAGACATTTGCAGAGCGCATCTGCCTGCGTTGCACACTCCAACTAATTATAAGTAAGCCATTATACTAGCAAACACTCAGTGTACCTAGTGGCATCCTATACGTGGCTATTGGACCTTGCTATAGTCCCACTAGTGCCAAGACATTTGCAGAGCGCATCTGCCTGCGTTGCACACTCCAACTAATTATAAGTAAGCCATTATACTAGCAAACACTCAGTGTACCTAGTGGCATCCTATCTGTGGCTATTGGACTTTGCTATAGTCCCACTAGTGCCAAGACATTTGCAGAGCGCATCTGCCTGCGTTGCACACTCCAACTAATTATAAGTAAGCCATTATACTAGCAAACACTCAGTGTACCTAGTGGCATCCTATACGTGGCTATTGGACCTTGCTATAGTCCCACTAGTGCCAAGACATTTGCAGAGCGCATCTGCCTGCGTTGCACACTCCAACTAATTATAAGTAAGCCATTATACTAGCAAACACTCAGTGTACCTAGTGGCATCCTATACGTGGCTATTGGACCTTGCTATAGTCCCACTAGTGCCAAGACATTTGCAGAGCGCATCTGCCTGCGTTGCACACTCCAACTAATTATAAGTAAGCCATTATACTAGCAAAAACTCAGTGTACCTAGTGGCATCCTATCTGTGGCTATTGGACTTTGCTATAGTCCCACTAGTGCAAAGACATTTGCAGAGCACGTCTGCCTGCATTGCACACTCCAACTTTTTTAAACTAAGCAATTTTACTAGCAAACACTCAGTGTACCTAGTGGCATCCTATACGTGGCTATTGGACTTTGCTATAGTCCCACTAGTGCCAAGACATTTGCAGAGCGCATCTGCCTGCGTTGCACACTCCAACTAATTTTAACTTAGCCATTATACTAGCAAACACTCAGTGTACCTAGTGGCATCCTATACGTGGCTATTGGACTTTGCTATAGTCCCACTAGTGCCAAGACATTTGCAGAGCGCATCTGCCTGCGTTGCACACTCCAACTAATTATAAGTAAGCCATTATACTAGCAAACACTCAGTGTACCTAGTGGCATCCTATACGTGGCTATTGGACCTTGCTATAGTCCCACTAGTGCCAAGACATTTGCAGAGCGCATCTGCCTGCGTTGCACACTCCAACTAATTATAAGTAAGCCATTATACTAGCAAACACTCAGTGTACCTAGTGGCATCCTATACGTGGCTATTGGACTTTGCTATAGTCCCACTAGTGCCAAGACATTTGCAGAGCGCATCTGCCTGCGTTGCACACTCCAACTAATTATAAGTAAGCCATTATACTAGCAAACACTCAGTGTACCTAGTGGCATCCTATACGTGGCTATTGGACCTTGCTATAGTCCCACTAGTGCCAAGACATTTGCAGAGCGCATCTGCCTGCGTTGCACACTCCAACTAATTATAAGTAAGCCATTATACTAGCAAACACTCAGTGTACCTAGTGGCATCCTATACGTGGCTATTGGACTTTGCTATAGTCCCACTAGTGCCAAGACATTTGCAGAGCGCATCTGCCTGCGTTGCACACTCCAACTAATTATAAGTAAGCCATTATACTAGCAAACACTCAGTGTACCTAGTGGCATCCTATACGTGGCTATTGGACTTTGCTATAGTCCCACTAGTGCCAAGACATTTGCAGAGCGCATCTGCCTGCGTTGCACACTCCAACTAATTTTAACTTAGCCATTATACTAGCAAACACTCAGTGTACCTAATGGCATCCTATACGTGGCTATTGGACTTTGCTATAGTCCCACTAGTGCCAAGACATTTTCAGAGCGCATCTGCCTGCGTTGCACACTCCAACTAATTATAAGTAAGCCATTATACTAGCAAACACTCAGTGTACCTAGTGGCATCCTATACGTGGCTATTGGACTTTGCTATAGTCCCACTAGTGCCAAGACATTTGCAGAGCGCATCTGCCTGCGTTGCACACTCCAACTAATTTTAACTTAGCCATTATACTAGCAAACACTCAGTGTACCTAGTGGCATCCTATACGTGGCTATTGGACTTTGCTATAGTCCCACTAGTGCCAAGACATTTGCAGAGCGCATCTGCCTGCGTTGCACACTCCAACTCATTATAACTAAGTTGCATTGTCAGGGATATTTATTCTTTATTATTCTGCTGTTAATAAAGCTAGACCACCACTGCAATCTTCACCACCTCTCAATTTTTACTACCACATTTTCAGTCCACAATCTTGTCGCAATCAACATGAGTGGCAAAATGACAGATGCTGGTGGAAAGGGGAAGAGGCGTGGTGGAAAAGGCAAAAAAGGTTTTGTCTGTGGGGAAAGTGGCAAAGCTCCATTATCATCTGCTGAAGATAGACCATCTACCAGAAAAAGTAAGATGTCTACTACTTACCGTGGACAATCCGATGTGCTCCCTTTTTTACGGACACGAACAACAGGAAGAAAGGTAGATGATGGGCAAAAAAGGAAAATGCTTGAATGGATCTCAAGTGGTCCAACAAGTGCCCTCTCAGCCACTTCAAGTACCGCATCCAAAAAACACCAGTCCTCTGAGTTGTCATCCCAATCACACTTGATTTCTCCCAGCTCTGAAGTCTCCATCAGCCCTGCACAGTATGGTGGAACTGAGATGGCTGAGTCTGCAGAGCTGTTCAGTCACACTATAGCCTGGGAATCAGAGGTCTGCTCCCAAGCTACAGTGAGTACAGAACAGGAAATGGTCTGCAGTGATGCCCAGAACCTTTGTGACTCTGATTCAGGCCGTGAGGACCAAGTTTCTGAGCATAATGTTGACCCTTTGTCACAAACTGTAACACCTGTGGTTATAGACAATGAGGAACATACTGATGAAGATGAGACGCAGATACCCGATTGGGATGACAACTTAAATATTCGGTCAGGGCAAGAAGAGGCTCGGTCTGAGGGGGAGGGGAGTGCAAACACAACAATTGATGATGAAGTTCTAGATTCCACCTACTGTCAACCCCCAGTCAGGCACTCGAGGAGGTCAACAGAGGCGGTGGAGGAGGATGCAACCGACGACGAAGTTACCTTGCGCCTTCCTGGACAGAGTCGGAGCACTGGTAGCACGTCTACAACTGCATCCTCAGCCACCACTCTGCCTATGAGCATTATTCGGGGTGGATCAACAGGTCGCATGGCCTCTAAGCCTTGCCTAGCCTGGTCCTTTTTTGACATAGAAAAAGATCGCCCAAATCATGTGATATGTAAAATTTGTCATGATTCTCTTAGTAGAGGTCAAAACCTCAGCAGTTTGACAACTTCTTCCATGAATCGTCACATGAATAAATATCATAGGTCCCGGTGGGAAGCTCACTGTGCTGCAATGCTGCAAGAGCGAACCATCCACCGCCCGCCCCTTCCAGTGCATCCGCGCGCTCTTCATCTTCTAGGACTGTGGGGACAGCTGTCACACCTGTTTTTCCACGCCAAACTTCCACCACTGTAACCGCAACAGGCAGTTTGCTTGTAAGGTCGTCAGTTGGTTTGGAAGGGGAAACAAGTGAGTGTGTACAGCTCTCTCAGACATCGATAGCACCAACGTTGGATGAAGGCAACATCATGTCTCCGCCTGCACTTTCCTCACAAACCTGCATTTTTCCAGGGACACCCTACTCAACACCGTCTACACACAGCAGCCAGATCTCTGTCCATCAGATGTGGTCAAATAAAAGGCCACTTCCTCCGACCCATGACAAAGCTAAGAGGTTGACTCTATCCCTCTGTAAGCTGTTGGCTACCGAAATGCTGCCTTTCCGCCTAGTGGACACACAGGATTTTAGAGACCTTATGTCTGTCGCTGTGCCCCAGTACCAGATGCCTAGTCGCCACTACTTCTCTAAGAAAGGTGTGCCCGCGCTACACCAGCATGTCGCACACAACATCACCGCTTCCTTGAGAAACTCTGTGTGTGAACGGGTGCATTTCACCACCGATACTTGGACCAGTAAGCATGGACAGGGACGTTACATGTCGCTAACTGGGCACTGGGTAACTATGGTGATAGATGGTGAAGGGTCTGCTGCACAAGTCTTGCCGTCCCCACGACTTGTGTGTCAATCCTCTGTCTGTCCAAGTTCCGCCACAGCTTCTGCATCCTCCACCTCATCTGGGTCCTCCACCTCCGCCCCAAGCCTGCCTGGTCAGGCCACCAGCATTCTCACTGCGCAGAAGGAATCACGCACGCCTCATTACTATGCTGGCAGCAGAGCGCAACGGCATCAGGCGGTCTTTAGCTTGACATGTCTTGGGAATAAGAGTCACACAGCTGAGGAGTTGTGGTCAGCTCTGCGGTCCGAGTTTAATAAATGGTTGTCTCCACTCAACCTGCAGCCTGGTAAGGCCGTGTGCGACAATGCTGCAAACCTGGGTGCGGCACTTCGCCTGGGCATTGTGACACACGTACCTTGTATGGCTCACGTGTTGAACCTTGTCGTCCAGCAATTTTTAACACACTATCCCGGCCTAGATGGCCTTCTGAACAGGGCACGAAAACTGTCAGCTCACTTCCGCCGTTCAAGCGCCGCAGCAGAGCGACTTGCATCGCTCCAGAAGTCTTTCGGCCTGCCGGTTCATCGCCTGAAATGCGATGTGGCGACACGCTGGAATTCAACTCTCCACATGTTACAGCGACTGTGGCAGCACCGCAGAGCCCTGGTGCAATACGTCATGACGTATAGCCTGGGCCAACGAGATGCAGAGGTGGGGCAGATCACCCTGATGGAGTGGTCTCAGATCAAGGACCTATGCACCCTTCTGCACAGTTTCGACATGGCGACGAATATGTTTAGCTCTGACAATGCCATTATCAGCATGACGATTCCAGTCATTTACATGCTGGAGCACACGCTAAACACTATTCGGAGTCAGGGGGTGGGACAACATGAAGGGGAGGAACTACAGGAGGATTCATATGCGCAAGGGACAACAACATCACCAAGGTCCAGACGTTCATCATCACCAACGCAGCAGGCATGGGACCATGGGGAACAGGGATCGACAAGGGCGCATAGTAGCAGGCGAAATGTTGAGCAAGGTGCAGGAGAACATGAAGAAATGGAGGACGAACTGTCCATGGACATGGAAGACTCAGCGGATGAGGGAGACCTTGGTCAAATTTCAGTTGAAAGAGGTTGGGGGGAGATGTCAGAGGAAGAAAGAACGGGTAGCACCTCTATGCCACAAACACAGCGTGGACTTGGTCCGCATGGCTGCGCAAGACACATGAGTGCCTTTTTGTTGCACTACCTCCAACATGACAGTCGTATTGTCAAAATTAGAAGTGATGATGACTACTGGATTGCCACACTATTAGATCCCCGGTACAAGTCCAAATTTTGTGACATAATTCCAGCCATAGAAAGGGACGCACGTATGCAGGAGTATCAGCAGAAGCTGTTACTCGATCTTAGCTCGGCTTTTCCACCAAACAACCGTGCAGGTGCAGGGAGGGAATCTCCCAGTTGTAACTTGACAAACATGGGACGGTCTCGTCATCTTCAACAGTCTACCCGTACCAGTAGGACCGTATCTGGTGCCGGTAACAGCAATTTTATGGAATCTTTTCATAATTTTTTTAGACCCTCTTTTGCAAGGCCACCAGAGACAACAAGTCTGACACATACTCAACGGCTGGAGAGGATGATACAGGAGTATCTGAGTATCTCCAAATGAACATCGATGCCATGACTGTGCAACTGGAGCCTTGCTTCTTTTGGGCTTCAAACCTAGAAAAATGGCCAGAGCTCTCCAGTTACGCCTTGGAGATTTTGTCGTGTCCAGCTGCCAGCGTTGTCTCTGAACGTGTATTCAGTGCTGCTGGGTGTGTGCTGACAGATAAGCGCACGCGTCTGTCCAGTGACAATGTGGACAGACTGACGTTCATCAAAATGAACAAGTCATGGATCCAGAAGGAATTTACTACCCCTGTGTCATCCTGGGGAGAGTAAATGCTTGTTGATTTGGAATGTGCTTGATGCAAATCAAAACATCCTGTTTGCAACTAGGGCCCAAGTGCTGCCACTGATGGGGTGGGTGTCTGTGTGGCCCAATTTTTGGAAAAAAGGGAGACTCCGCTTGGAGTAACCCTTGCTTGCTGTGTTTTTAAAAGAAGCCAAGATGAACAGAGCTGGGATCAGGAAAGACTTTGCTACCTACCCCGGTGTCATCCTGGGGACGGTTAAGAATAGCGTATTTTTGAATGTGCTTGATGCAAATGTAGCTGTGAAGTGTACAACTGGGGCACAACTGCTGCCACTGAAGGGGTGGGTGTGTGTGGGGCCCAATTTTTGGAAAAAAGGGAGACTCCGCTTGGAGTAACCCTTGCTTGCTGTGTTTTTAAAAGAAGCCAAGATGAACAGAGCTGGGATCAGGAAAGACTTTGCTACCTACCCCGGTGTCATCCTGGGGACGGTTAATTATGGCGTATTTTTGAATGTGCTTGATGCAAATCAAAACATCCTGTTTGCAACTAGGGCCCAAGTGCTGCCACTGATGGGGTGGGTGTCTGTGTGGCCCAATTTTTGGAAAAAAGGGAGACTCCGCTTGGAGTAACCCTTGCTTGCTGTGTTTTTAAAAGAAGCCAAGATGAACAGAGCTGGGATCAGGAAAGACTTTGCTACCTACCCCGGTGTCATCCTGGGGACGGTTAAGAATAGCGTATTTTTGAATGTGCTTGATGCAAATGTAGCTGTGAAGTGTACAACTGGGGCACAACTGCTGCCACTGAAGGGGTGGGTGTGTGTGGGGCCCAATTTTTGGAAAAAAGGGAGACTCCGCTTGGAGTAACCCTTGCTTGCTGTGTTTTTAAAAGAAGCCAAGATGAACAGAGCTGGGATCAGGAAAGACTTTGCTACCTACCCCGGTGTCATCCTGGGGACGGTTAATTATGGCGTATTTTTGAATGTGCTTGATGCAAATCAAAACATCCTGTTTGCAACTAGGGCCCAAGTGCTGCCACTGATGGGGTGGGTGTCTGTGTGGCCCAATTTTTGGAAAAAAGGGAGACTCCGCTTGGAGTAACCCTTGCTTGCTGTGTTTTTAAAAGAAGCCAAGATGAACAGAGCTTGGATCAGGAAAGACTTTGCTACCTACCCCGGTGTCATCCTGGGGACGGTTAATTATGGCGTATTTTTGAATGTGCTTGATGCAAATCAAAACATCCTGTTTGCAACTAGGGCCCAAGTGCTGCCACTGATGGGGTGGGTGTCTGTGTGGCCCAATTTTTGGAAAAAAGGGAGACTCCGCTTGGAGTAACCCTTGCTTGCTGTGTTTTTAAAAGAAGCCAAGATGAACAGAGCTGGGATCAGGAAAGACTTTGCTACCTACCCCGGTGTCATCCTGGGGACGGTTAAGAATAGCGTATTTTTGAATGTGCTTGATGCAAATGTAGCTGTGAAGTGTACAACTGGGGCACAACTGCTGCCACTGAAGGGGTGGGTGTGTGTGGGGCCCAATTTTTGGAAAAAAGGGAGACTCCGCTTGGAGTAACCCTTGCTTGCTGTGTTTTTAAAAGAAGCCAAGATGAACAGAGCTGGGATCAGGAAAGACTTTGCTACCTACCCCGGTGTCATCCTGGGGACGGTTAATTATGGCGTATTTTTGAATGTGCTTGATGCAAATCAAAACATCCTGTTTGCAACTAGGGCCCAAGTGCTGCCACTGATGGGGTGGGTGTCTGTGTGGCCCAATTTTTGGAAAAAAGGGAGACTCCGCTTGGAGTAACCCTTGCTTGCTGTGTTTTTAAAAGAAGCCAAGATGAACAGAGCTGGGATCAGGAAAGACTTTGCTACCTACCCCGGTGTCATCCTGGGGACGGTTAATTATGGCGTATTTTTGAATGTGCTTGATGCAAATCAAAACATCCTGTTTGCAACTAGGGCCCAAGTGCTGCCACTGATGGGGTGGGTGTCTGTGTGGCCCAATTTTTGGAAAAAAGGGAGACTCCGCTTGGAGTAACCCTTGCTTGCTGTGTTTTTAAAAGAAGCCAAGATGAACAGAGCTGGGATCAGGAAAGACTTTGCTACCTACCCCGGTGTCATCCTGGGGACGGTTAATTATGGCGTATTTTTGAATGTGCTTGATGCAAATCAAAACATCCTGTTTGCAACTAGGGCCCAAGTGCTGCCACTGATGGGGTGGGTGTCTGTGTGGCCCAATTTTTGGAAAAAAGGGAGACTCCGCTTGGAGTAACCCTTCCTTGCTGTGTTTTTAAAAGAAGCCAAGATGAACAAGTCATGGGTCAGCAAAGACTTTATCTACCTACCCCGGTGTCATCCTGGGGACGGATAAGAATGGCGTATTTTTGAATGTGCTTGATGCAAATCAAAACATCCTGTTTGCAACTAGGGCCCAAGTCCTGCCACTGATGGGGTGGGTGTCTGTGTGGCCCAATTTTTGGAAAAAAGGGAGACTCCGCTTGGAGTAACCCTTGCTTGCTGTGTTTTTAAAAGAAGCCAAGATGAACAGAGCTGGGATCAGGAAAGACTTTGCTACCTACCCCGGTGTCATCCTGGGGACGGTTAATTATGGCGTATTTTTGAATTTGCTTGATGCAAATCAAAACATCCTGTTTGCAACTAGGGCCCAAGTGCTGCCACTGATGGGGTGGGTGTCTGTGTGGCCCAATTTTTGGAAAAAAGGGAGACTCCGCTTGGAGTAACCCTTGCTTGCTGTGTTTTTAAAAGAAGCCAAGATGAACAGAGCTGGGATCAGGAAAGACTTTGCTACCTACCCCGGTGTCATCCTGGGGACGGTTAATTATGGCGTATTTTTGAATTTGCTTGATGCAAATCAAAACATCCTGTTTGCAACTAGGGCCCAAGTGCTGCCACTGATGGGGTGGGTGTCTGTGTGGCCCAATTTTTGGAAAAAAGGGAGACTTCGCTTGGAGTAACCCTTGCTTGCTGTGTTTTTAAAAGAAGCCAAGATGAACAGAGCTGGGATCAGGAAAGACTTTGCTACCTACCCCGGTGTCATCCTGGGGACGGTTAAGAATAGCGTATTTTTGAATGTGCTTGATGCAAATGTAGCTGTGAAGTGTACAACTGGGGCACAACTGCTGCCACTGAAGGGGTGGGTGTGTGTGGGGCCCAATTTTTGGAAAAAAGGGAGACTCCGCTTGGAGTCACCTTGCGGTGTTTTACATGATTTTAGAATGGCGTGCCATGCCTATATCTGTGTGTCCTCCTCTTTTCCTTGTCCAGCTGTTTTGTTTTCGCATGAGTATATGTCCTTGTCACTTTCCCATGTGTTTGTGTTGTGTTGTGAGTTGTTTGTCACCTTTTGGACACCTTTGAGGGTGTTTTCTAGGTGTTTTACTGTGTTTGTGATTGCCTGCCATTGTTTCCTATTGGCTCGAGTTCGGTTCGTCGAACGTTCGACGAGCCGAACTCGAACGGGAGCTCCGTTCGGCGAACCGACCTCGAGCCGAACCGGGACCGGTTCGCTCATCTCTACTCCTGGACATAGCATTCGAATTACCAGGTCCCTGAAGGCTGAAATGCGTAGTGGCCGGAAATCATGAACAATTACAATGGGCGTATGTGCTGTAGATCCTGCGTCAGTTGTAGCTTGGAACTTTGTCTTTTCACGGATTTGCCCGTCTCTCATGGTGTTGGGCTATTTTCGGATCAAAATGGTGTGTCCCTCCTTGGCCCGTATCATGGGTTATTTCAGGGGCAAATTTAACTCTCTTAGCACTTTTCTCCTTAATTGTGGCCGTTGAATTGTGGGGTCAAGGTCTATCCAACCAGCATATTTGTTGTTTTTCAGACAATTTAGGGCTCGTGCATAGTAATAATAACACAGGTTTCCAAGGGTAAAAATTTTTGAAAGATGTGATTTTTTTCATACTTTCGATCATTGGACTCAGTAAAAATATTGAAAAATTATCATCACGTACAGTTTTTTCACAAACACTGATTCTATAGGTGTTAGGGCCAGGTGGACGGGCAGACCCAGGAGGTGGATCCACTGGGCCGAACACCTTAATGAAGGCAAGGGGTCCGGTAGCCGGAGCACTACGGGTAGCAGGACAGTCCGTGCAAAAGAGTGGAATGGAGAAGTCCCTGGGACCACGGAGTCACTGATGGTAGTCCGGGTGACGGAGCTCAGGTTCGGAGGCCGAGATGTCAGGCAGAGTCCGGAACCGATGGAGCGAGAGGACGGGTCACCACAGGGATCAGAGATGGTACGGACTGACGGGATGGCAGATAGTCAGCGTTCGGGGTTCGGGAATCGGCAGGACCGGATGGCGAGGCAGGAGCGGCTCTAGAAGAGAGATAGGTAAGTATATCACAGAGACACAAGGAGACCTGACTCCTAGCTTAGGAAACACGAAGAACAGGCCCCGCCCACTTGGACATTAAACCCCTTTATACCCTGTACCTGTGTGTTCAATTTCCTGTCAGTGGACGCTGGCCCTTTAAGAGAGGGTCAATGACCGCGCGCGCGCCCTAATGCGCATGCGCGAGGCCCGGGTGCCAGAAGCCAGGGCAGGGAGCGGTGTATAGGAAGCAGGGGAGCCGGCCTGGAGCAGGGCTGCCGACGGGCGCCGGGAGCGGGGACCGGGCCGCCTGGGGACCGCAGGTGGTGGAGGCTGGAGACCGTGGAGCGGGGGATGTCTGCCAGAGGAGCCGGGGAGCGAAGCAGGGAAGCCGGGGAGCGTGGCAGGTGAGCCGGGGGGCAGAGCAGGGGACCCGGAGAGCGTGACAATAGGTTTCCAAAAGGTTAGAATTCTGAAAAGATTCCCTCCATACTTTTCTGAAGATGGTGCTCTAGTGTATTCAAGCGATGTTCCTGTGCTGATGGAAAATGTAACATTAAGTACAATGTGAGCGAGTGGAGACACGTCATTGTTTCATCCAAAAAGTCTGAAAGCTGTGCTACTGCTCAATGGCAGTAAGTATTCTTCAGTGTGTGTAGGGCATGTGTCGCGGGCAGAGGGGCCACGCACGCTACGCTCGGGTTCGGGGACTTCTGCTGCTGCTGCTGCTCGGTGGCTCGAGCGGAGGGCCAGATCCGGGGACTCGAGCAGCGCTCCTCGCCCACGAGTGAAAAGGGGGTGGTTTGTTTGGGGAGATAGTTAGTGACGTCACCCACAGGTCGTGGTGATAATGGGCACCACCACTGCTGGTGACGGGGATCCCGGGAGCGATGGCAGGGAGCAGCTAGGATGTTGGTTCCCCCTCCGTGGGTAGGGGTTGGTGATCCCGGGGCCCGGTGGCGGTACGGGGAGGCTGGATGGCTGGGGTGTACGTACCGAGGGAGCCCGTTTGCCCGCAGGCGCTGGCCCTTGGATCTCTAGCCTATGGCGGTGGCTTTTTATCCTCACGGTGTGGACGGTTGCCTTCTGTCGGGTCTTGGGTGTTAGGGAACCCCTGGGATTCCGGTCACTCTCGGATTTGACCATTGTCGGCGGCTCCTAGCCTGGTCAGGGTCCAATGGCCCTGCCTTTGTGCTTGGTACAGATCCGCTCACCGGTTCAGTTCCCCTCGGGTCACCGCCCGTCCCCGGTCCTACGGTTCAGCTGACTTGTACCACCTCCTGCAGACGGCCACCACCGTCTGCCGACCTTGCTGACAGTGCCTGGGCTCCTACCCAGACACTAACAGTTTCTGTCCTCTCACTTTCCACTACAAAACTAAACTAACTGCTTTTTCCCGCCTCCGGGCCTGTGAACTCCTCGGTGGGTGGGGCCAACCGCCTGGCTCCGCCCCACCTGGTGTGGACATCAGAGCCTGGAGGAGGCAACAAGGATTTTGTGTGACTGATGTAGACTATCCAGGGGAGGGGGTGTGTGTGATTTTGTGTTTGTGACTACCTGGCTAGTCCAGGGCGTCACACATGCTATGCACTTGGAAGAAAGCTGTGAGAATTTAGACTTTATTCTCAAGAAACTTAACTACAAGGAGCATGGATGGTCAATATGTGGTGGTCTAAAAATGTTCTCATTGCTTCTTGGGCAGCAAGGAGGATATATTAAATACCCATGCTGTTCTGCCTCATGGCAGCCTGCTAATAGTCATTCATTGAAATTTCTGTTACAATCCCTAGAGGTCATTGTTATTCTTTTGAATTGCTGAGTTTCCCTTTAAGCTAAAGGTATTCTGGGTAAGGAATGCCTCCCTGAGCTGAGAAGAAGCCTGCAGCCATTTTTTCTTTGGATTTGTCAGGAAAGGACATGCCGACTTACCTCTCTGTACATTCACCCCTGCCTAGTGTAATCCGGTGAGCAAAGCAAATTACATGTGTTAGTGATAGAATCCTAGATGGAAGAGTGTAGTAAATGCATTGTACATTGTACTTCTACACCTTTAGTGTCATCCCTGTCTTGTTTGTCTAGATAAGATTTCTATGTATTGCAGATGCAGTGACCTTTCACCTACATTCTCGTAAGAACTGCATCTCATGTACTGTTATGCTATGTTAACTCTGTATTAACACTGTACTGACTGTAATCATTTTCTTGTTATAGTTTTTACCCGTATAAAACAGTATCTTGGATATACCGTATTCTGTCTTCAACTGCATCTTGGATATTCCTATATTCACTGTATATTCCATGTATACTGCAATCAAGTTCACGTTACCAGCTAATAAATCAAGGCTATTGAACTTCACAGTCTGTTTATTTGAAATGTGAACTAGGGTTTAGCTGTATGCTAGAGATTCACAGCATTACGTAAAAGAAGGCAGAACACATGCTTTTTGTGTGAATTGGAAAGCCAGGTTAGGACTCTTCACTGGAGCAAAAAAAATTGGCCAACAAGAACATCTTTGTAACCGGGACTCAAGAACATTGTTGCATAAAGCTTAGTTGATCCCACCTAAAGTTCTCTTGCCACCACTCCACTGTAAGCTTGGACTGATGAAGCTGTTTGTGAAAGCGCTACTGAAAGAAGGAGAGATGTTTAAGTACCTGTGTACCAAGTTTCAGGGACTGTCAGAATCAAGTCTGAAGGAAGGTGTGATGCCCTGGCAAAACCAGGTAGTTACAGATAGGCCCCCGCACAACACCTTTCCTCACTTAGGAAACACACACCTGAAACCCTAGTCACCTAGGACACTGAAGCCAGGACCGAAACCAGCGGCCTAGCTAATTAAATGATTGAGGGCAGGATTATAGGTCCTATCCCACCTAAAGTCCCTCAAAGAAGACAACAGCCCACTGATAGGGATAAGGCCACCGCCAGGGCCCTTAGATCCCACGGGCCAGCGCCTGCGGGCACGGCTCCTTAGGCCATATCCAGCCGGGAGCGGACTCCTGAGTTCCAGACCAGGCAGTCCACCATACACAAAAACAAGTGCAGAGTAAAGGACAGCGACCACCAGCCTGGGTGGGGGACCTGAATGCAACCGGCCGGGGCGGCAGGCCACCAGCACCTTTGGTTTACCGAAAGACTCGTGTGATTCATTTACTGTGAGTAACCAAACATCCCCCTGCTTGCTCAGGCGCGCCGGCCCTTGCCATCACCATACCCTGCACAAAGACACTGGGCCCCGGGGCAATCATCCCTACACACGGAGGGGTTAACATCCAGCTGCCACTACATCTCTCCCGGGTATCCCATAACGGCAGCGGTGGTGTCCCACCTCACCACACACCGTTGGTGGCGTCACAAACTTAATACGGCCTAGCCCATACATCTACATTCCTCCTTTTATTCGACATGTCCGCGAGACCCCCGGGTCGAGCCACTCTCTTAGAAGGTCTGGATCCGACCAACGGCGGCTGCTGGCACAGGGGCAGCACAAAAGCATTTTTGTGGGTTCGGATATTCAGAAACCCATGAATGAAGGATGACGTGTTTTAAACAATAATGAAAACTGTTGAAAAAAGGGCTTGGGACTCTTTGAAAGAAGCAATAAATACGTTTCTAGGTAACAACAAAGAATCAAAATTTAAGTCCATCGTGGAGAACATGCTGAAACGTTTCAAAGCCTTGGGTTGTCTAATGAATTTGAAGTTACATTTTTTACATTCCTATTTGGACTACTTGTCTGAAAACCTTGGTGCTGGTGGGAAGAACAAGAAGGTTTTCATCGGAATATCAAGGAGATGGAACGACGATACCAAAGTAAATGAAACGTGAACATGATTGCCGGATGCTTCACAGAGAAGATCCACAGGCCTTCTATAAGAGAAAAGGGGGATCTAGAGAAAAGGAAAAAGTGCAAGAATAAATTTCTAATAAAGTTGCAGAATGACTGTACAATAAATAAATGTATTTTATATATAAAATTGTGAATATTTTTGGTTACAATAAGTATTTTTCTTGTTCATGTCACTTGTATGTAACTTCACACATGGATTGTACAAAATCAATATTTGATGGTTAAAAAAAAATATTTATTTTTTTTTTTAAATCAGGACATTAGAAAACATAATAATCAGTCACTGGATTTGAAGTTTCATAAACCAAAATTTGACATAGCTGTGTAATTTGTCGGGCACCCACCGACAATAGAATAGCGCCAGATTTAGGAAGCTGGCTGAGGTCTGCAAAGTCTGTAGCCAGGTGACAAAATTGTCCAACCTGGGTTTCTTCCTTAAGTAGTCTCTGGTATGATGATATGGTATAATCCTGGCAGCCGGAGTCGAAATCCCTAGATTGCGGTTATGATCTCCAATCGGAATTGAAGCCCCTAGATTGAAGCCATGTAGCCAAGTGATCCTCTAGTTGAAGCCAAAGTCCCTAGACCGAGTCCACAAGGCATCCTGGTTCTGATCCCCTAGCCAGCTCTTAAGAGCTTAGACTAGATCATGCAACATCCATCAACAACCTGGTGACTCCAAGAAGTCCCCTTTTATAGCCATAACCTTCCCTTAGGATATACTGTGCCCTTATCAGATTGGTTGTACAAGGTTGCTTCTCTTATTGGATGAATTTCAAGCTGCATGGATAATGTTCATTTAAATGATGTGGATAGAAAGACTGAAGATATCTACATGTAGTCTGAAATCCATCATGAATCAATACTATTTTACACAGTCATAAGCAGCCCATGGGCATTCACCTGCATTCAAACCAATAACAGCTCATAGACCAGACAATCCATCTACCACTGGACCAAAGACAGGAAGTTAAATCCACTGCCTGCGGTAACCAACTTAATCCTATAGGCTACTCACACAACAAACCCAACAGAAAGGAAAAAAACATGGCTTCGATTATCCATCCAATGAAAACGCATAACCATTGTGAGCCATTGGACAATGCAATTGGACACTTGGTGACATGGTGCACGGCCCAATGAATCAAGTCTTTACTTCATATTCACGGTTTAAGCCCTTGGGTTCTAATGTCCCCAAGTACATATCCAGAAAGATTCTCTTTCTTTGAGCTAAACACAAGTCAACAATACATTGTAAGCAGATTCTATTACCAGTCCCACACCATTTTGTGACGCATAATCACACAGTGATCCAATTAAGATTCCAAGTCATCGAACATGTCCAAGCCATACGCAGAGGAGGCAATAGAATTAGGAAGCTCAAAGAAAGGGAATCTTTCTGGATATATACTCTGGGCACATTGGAACCCAAAGGCTTAAACCATGAATATGAAGTACAGACTTGATTCATTGGGCCATGCATGGACATAATGGACATAATTCTAATAGGCAGGACAGGTAATAAGGAGCACAAGTTATATGCTAAAATGTGTTGTGTGACAAGACAGACACAGGAAAGGACATGATAACAGGTGTAGGGACCAACAAGGTGAGACAAGGGGTATCAGGATAGGGTCAAGTAGGTATGAATGTAGTAATGGGGCAGGCATAGAGAATTGTATGTGAATGTGAATTACAATAAATCACTAAGGAAAGGAATATGTGAGTGTGTGCCTAATGTAAACTAATATTGTACTGGCAAAATTATAGATGGAAAGGGAGAAGGGGAGGGGGGAGAGAGGAGGCTGTAATTGACTACAAGGGTATGAGTTATGAGTGATCATAGGGATAGTGTTACATAAGTGGAAATACCTATGGAGGACCGGATGTGTAAGCGCATACCTTATACAAACCTATAGAGTGCTGATGGGTGAGAGTGTGATGTTAGATATAAGACATCCTATAGTGAATAGTGAGCCGTAATCAAGTGCAACAGGGATATTTCACGTGACTATGGGAACCTGGAAGGTAAAGAAAGGGGAGAAAAAACTGTTAGACAAGGTAATCAGACATAATGTAACCAGTTGATCAGACATGATCACCTGGTTTGAGACCCCCTGCCTTACACTATATAGATATCATGTTCATTCCCCATCTATCTTGCTCAGGAGAGCATCTCCCTCCCCCGGCACCAAGAGCAGCTCATACTGAATTGTTACATTGACTAGTAACACTGCACACAGAAATGCACCTTAATATTCCACTGTTAACCCTTTCCTCCCAGCAGTAACACACAACTCCTCACCTTGATATCATGGTGATTTATGGTCAGAATGACTTCAATGCGATCAGTGATTTCTATTCTAGCTCTGCTCACATAGATTTTATATCCACACTCAACTATAGGCCGTTCTTCATATTTTGGGGGCTTTTAGTCAGATATACTAGTTTGTGCCTGTATAGTATTGGTGTAGATGGGAGTGTAGGGCATGGGTTACATGGCACTGTGGTGGAATACTGATGGGAGGTATTGGTGCTGTGTTTGATGCTTCTACTGGGTATTTTCCTACAAATACTGGAACAGCTCACTGCTTAGAATGATCCTTCCCAGCTCTATAATATATTATATATACCCCACAATGCAGGCTCACACACACATTTGTCTCAAGTGTGTTGTAGGGACACAGATACAGTCCCTACACTAGGTACACTGAGTGTTTGCTAGTATAATGGCTTACTTATAATTAGTTGGAGTGTGCAACGCAGGCAGATGCGCTCTGCAAATGTCTTGGCACTAGTGGGACTATAGCAAAGTCCAATAGCCACGTATAGGATGCCACTAGGTACACTGAGTGTTTGCTAGTAAAATTGCTTAGTTTAAAAAAGTTGGAGTGTGCAATGCAGGCAGACGTGCTCTGCAAATGTCTTTGCACTAGTGGGACTATAGCAAAGTCCAATAGCCACAGATAGGATGCCACTAGGTACACTGAGTGTTTGCTAGTATAATGGCTTACTTATAATTAGTTGGAGTGTGCAACGCAGGCAGATGCGCTCTGCAAATGTCTTGGCACTAGTGGGACTATAGCAAAGTCCAATAGCCACGTATAGGATGCCACTAGGTACACTGAGTGTTTGCTAGTAAAATTGCTTAGTTTAAAAAAGTTGGAGTGTGCAATGCAGGCAGACGTGCTCTGCAAATGTCTTTGCACTAGTGGGACTATAGCAAAGTCCAATAGCCACAGATAGGATGCCACTAGGTACACTGAGTGTTTGCTAGTATAATGGCTTACTTATAATTAGTTGGAGTGTGCAACGCAGGCAGATGCGCTCTGCAAATGTCTTGGCACTAGTGGGACTATAGCAAAGTCCAATAGCCACGTATAGGATGCCACTAGGTACACTGAGTGTTTGCTAGTATAATGGCTAAGTTAAAATTAGTTGGAGTGTGCAACGCAGGCAGATGCGCTCTGCAAATGTCTTGGCACTAGTGGGACTATAGCAAAGTCCAATAGCCACGTATAGGATGCCACTAGGTACACTGAGTGTTTGCTAGTAAAATTGCTTAGTTTAAAAAAGTTGGAGTGTGCAATGCAGGCAGACGTGCTCTGCAAATGTCTTTGCACTAGTGGGACTATAGCAAAGTCCAATAGCCACAGATAGGATGCCACTAGGTACACTGAGTGTTTGCTAGTATAATGACTTAGTTATAATGAGTTGGAGTGTGCAGAGGACAGGAGGGTACAGTGGCAGGATTGTGGTGCTCTGGGTAGAGGAATGGAAGCCTGCCTTTCTATTCCCTCCTAATGGTGAAATGCAGGGAGGAAATCCCTGACCTTGGCTACACAGATGCTGTTGCTGTTTGCAGGACCTGTCACCTATGGCTCTCTGACCCTGCCGGTTTGAGCCCTTAAAAGGACTGCTATAAAATGCTCTCCCTATGCTGTCTAACGCTGTGTATGCAGCGCATACAGCTGTATCGGCTATAGGACTCAGGAGGACGGAGCTGCGACAGTGATGTCTGACACCAAAGACGCAGAAGGCAGATAATGGCGTCCGTGAAGAAAATGTCCGGTTTTATAATGCAGGGACATGTGACATGCAGATCCTATCACACATGCCGTTGCTTCTCTGGCTCAAAGTCAACTTAGCTGTGTGTGTGTCTGTGATTGGCTGACATGCTGGCCCGCCCCACAAGACGCGCGCACTTAGGGAAGGAAGACAAGAAAAAAAAAAAAAAAATGGCGATCGCCATTATAGAAACAGCAGTGATCTGAAGGCGCTGTTCACGCACACTATACACTGAAATGTGATAATAGTTTGATTCACAGAGTGACTTACACTATTACAGCAGAAACCAAGCTATGATTTAGCTGTTTTTTGGCTGCTAGAACCGTTCTCGAACGTTTCTAGAACTATCGAGCTTTTGCAAAAAGCTCGAGTTCTAGTTCGATCTAGAACATGCCCCAAAATCACTCGAGCCTAGAACTGGAGAACCACGAACCACGAACCGCGCTCAACTCTATCCAGGAGCTTTGGTTCCCTGAGTTTCCAATAGCAAATGTCTAGAAAAAACTCTGTCCATTGGCACAACTCAGCAAGAAAACGAGAAGACCGAGACGATATATTTCATTTATCTTAATGCCACCTTATTAACAGCACTAAACCCTTCTATTATGTCCCTTAGCCTTTTGAGCTTATCCTCTGGTAAGCGGAAGACCATGCCTCTGGTATCGATCTCAGTGCCTAAAAACTGTATTATAGTAGCCAATCAGAATACAAAAGGATGCATAGGAAGCGTGACTTTATTTCAATATTTTAAAACAATCCAATAAAATGAAGAAAAGTCACTCATACAAGATCCACAGAAGTTGTATAATACATACATAAATCAAAACACTATAAGGCCTGTTTCACACGTCAGTGATTCTGGTACGTTTGTGCTTTTTTTTAAACATAACAGAATCACTGAGATACGCAGATCCATTATAATGAATGGGTCTGCTCACACATCAGTGATTTTTCACTGCACGTGTCTCCGTGCGGCGTACCCGCGTGTCCGTGATTGCTGCACGGAGACATGTCCATTTTTTTCTGGCATCACTGATAGGATGTCCATAAGGTGGCAGCAGAGCATAACAGAAAAAGGTGCCTATTGTGCACTGAAAAGACCCAATGTGATGCACCAGACATATAGAGCCCTAATGGATTCACAAATATAAGATATATCATGAATGACTACTGCATAATGAACGCTAGCATGAAAAAAGAAAGGAATCCATAAAAATAAATAATAAATGGTGCACATATGTTAGAGCCCCACCGAAGGACAAAAAAAGTCTGATGGAAATAGAGAGCATATAGGAACAATAAGAATGTGCAACAGAGAGGAAGGTGAGAATGCAGGATCAATCACTGCCTGTCAGATATTAATAATCAGGGAAATAACTCTGGAGCAGACGCACAAATTAGGGTCTTACCTGGTAAGGTAACAAATAACTAATAGTAGTTGCACTCACCTATTAAGGTTGTGCCAGTCACAACCCCTAAATGCACGTTACAAATGGCGACAGCCGCAGCCCCTAGTAGAAGAGCAATAACGTATAGGAGGAAAATCGGGTGCGTGCCGCGCTGTCACCAAAGGAAACTGATGTTAATTATTTCATCTCTTTATTCTTTTTTCCGGTCAATGTGTTTCAGAGATCACTGTCTCCTTCATCAGGGCAAAAAAAGAACAGTATGCAATCAAAGGAGGAAGAACCTCTATATATACACATATGGAGCTACGTCAGAGGACTGACTGCTGTATTTCAAATACTGCCGGGATGGTCAACTGTTACAATACCGGCCATAAAAGTTCTCAAGTGATATATTGAGAAACATTTATAAAATCACTGGGGTATAGTGTTTCAAATTTCATCAGCTTTTTGAGACAAAAATCAGAAAAAGAAGAAGAAGAAGGACAAAATGAAAAAAAGAAAAAAAAGAAGAAAAAAAAAACAAAAAGGGAGCATTGAGCTCCAGACCCTGTATTGAGTCTTAGAAGTGTAGTGACAAGTGCATCTGTCCACAACCCTGTAAGGGTGAACGGGATGACGGACAAGAAAAATTATGTTCGTGGCAAAAAATGGTGGTGTTGCTATATAAAATTGCATTAAGAATAAAGAAAGGAAAAATTTCTTTATAAAAGTAGTGAAGAAAAAAGTGGAAAAAAGGGGAGTGTAAGCCATTTTACTAATAAATAGTGATGAGCGAGCATGCTTGTTACTACTCGGTACTCGCACGAGTATCACTGTACTCGGTCTACTCGACGGGGACCGAGTAATCTCGCGATACTCGTGCTGTACTCGTGGTCTTCATCCCTGCATGTTGGCGCTCTTTTGAGAGCCAGCCCTCATGCAGGGATTGGCTGGCAGACCACTGCAATGCCACAGCCCTGTTAGTTGTGGAATTGCAGTGATTGGCCGGCCTGCACAGCGTGACCGAGCCTTTATACCGGCGGGCGCGCTGTGCTCTGCTCACAGCTATCCAGACAGTCAGTGCAGGGAGAGGGTCGCTGCTTCAGGGAAAGGTTTGCGGCCCTTTATAGCTATTTCCGTAGCAGGGCTGCAAACAGTGTGACCAAAAGTCCTTCTCAGGACTATTCTAGTTGTATACAGGCAGGCAGGGTATAGCCAGGTCGGAGTACAGTAGCAGAGTCCTTCTCAGGACTATTGTTGCTGTATACAGGCAGGGTATAGCCAGGTTGGAATACAGGCTAGTGACCAAAAGAGTCCTTGTCAGGACTATTGTAGCAGTATACAGGCAGGCAGGCAGGCAGGCAGGGTATATAGCCATTCCTAGTGGTGACCGTATACCAGCCTTCATCATATCTGGGGCTGGTGTACACAGTCTAAAACAGTCCTGATAGTGTCAGACTTCTCAGCAATTGTCGCTCCTAAAACCTGTTAGGTTCTTAGTGCGTCCGTGCTTGCATTTAAAAACCGCACGTGTGTGCCTGTCGGTGGCAGCGTACAGGTGCACTTGTGTGCGTTTTTACCAAACTATTATATAACGCACAAGTGTAGTGTATAATACACGTCAGTCAGCAGTGGCTGATAGTGTCAGAGTTCTCGTCATTAATTTTTGCTCCTAAAACCTGTGTTAGGTTCTTAGTGCGTCCGTGCTTGCATTTAAAAACCGCACGTGTGTGCCTGTCGGTGGCAGCGTACAGGTGCACTTGTGTGCGTTTTTACCAAACTATTATATAACGCACAAGTGTAGTGTATAATACACGTCAGTCAGCAGTGGCTGATAGTGTCAGAGTTCTCGTAATTAATTTTTGCTCCTAAAACCTGTGTTAGGTTCTTAGTGCGTCCGTGCTTGCATTTAAAAACCGCACGTGTGTGCCTGTCGGTGGCAGCGTACAGGTGCACTTGTGTGCGTTTTTACCAAACTATTATATAACGCACAAGTGTAGTGTATAATACACGTCAGTCAGCAGTGGCTGATAGTGTCAGAGTTCTCGTCATTAATTTTTGCTCCTAAAACCTGTGTTAGGTTCTTAGTGCGTCCGTGCTTGCATTTAAAAACCACACGTGTGTGCCTGTCGGTGGCAGCGTACAGGTGCACTTGTGTGCGTTTTTACCAAACTAGTATATAACGCACAAGTGTAGTGTATAATACACGTCAGTCAGCAGTGGCTGATAGTGTCAGAGTTCTCGTCATTAATTTTTGCTCCTAAAACCTGTTAGGTTCTTAGTGCGTCCGTGCTTGCATTTAAAAACCGCACGTGTGTGCCTGTCGGTGGCAGCGTACAGGTGCACAATTTGCACAAACTTTGATATAACGCCCAAGTCTAGTGAATACACGTCAGCACAGCATTGCAAAATGCGCAAGGGCGTTGGCAAGGAACAAGGAAGTGGACGTGATGGTGGTGCAGGCAGAGGCCGAGGTCGTGGGCAAGCTCTAATTTTGCCACAACAAAGGGCCACATCTAGTCGCTCGCACGTCCTGTCCCAAATTCTTGGGGACCGCAGCAGTACACCGCTCTTGAACCAAGACCAGTGTCAACAGGTTGTTAGTTGGATAGCGGATAATGCTTCCAGTCAGATTGGCACCACCACAAACACTCTGTCTTCCACACGGTCAAGTGTCAGTAGCCGTGATACTGCACCGCACATTTCAGAACCTGATCCTCCTTCCTACCACAAGGCTGAGTACACGTCCTTGGACATTAATGATCCCACACTTGGACACTCGGAAGAGCTGTTCACGTTTCCATTCGCACATTCTGGCCTCTCGCCAGCTCATGTTGAAGTGGGTCATGAGGAGATCGTATGTACAGATGGCCAAATATTTGAGCAGCCACGTTCTCACGAAGTTGGCAACGTGTCTCAACAAGGGGTGGACGATGATGAGACACAATTGTCAGGAAGTCAGGAGGAGGAGCAGGGTGCGGAAGAGGAAGACGACGTGGTGGATGATCCAGTAACTGACCCAACCTGGCAGGAGGATATGCAGAGCGAGGACAGCAGTGCACAGGGGGAGGGAGGCGTAGCATCCCAACAGGCAGTAAGAAGCAGGGTGGTGGCTCCAGGCAGAAGTCAGGCAACCATTCCCCGGAACAACAACACGACACAAGGTGCCTGTACAAATGTTAGGTCTTCCCGAGTCTGGCAGTTTTTTAAGTTGGATCCAGATGATTCTAAAAAGGCCATTTGCAACACCTGCCGTGCCAGCATCAGCAGGGGTACCAAAACTAGCAGCCTGACCACCACCAGCATGATCAGGCACATGTCAGCCAAGCACCCGACTTTGTGGGAAGTACAACAGAGTCGAGGAGCAGTGCTTGCTAATGTCACTGCTACGTCTTCGCTGGTTGTGCATGCGAGCCAATCCCCTGTCCATGCTGCCTGCGAACAAGCCTCCTCCGGTCCTGCACCTGCAGTTGCCTACTCAGAAATAACACCATCATCAAGCACGTCCTTGTCCCAGCGCAGCGTTCAGTTATCCATTCAGCAAACCTTTGAACGCAGGCGCAAATACACTGCCAACACCCCACATGCCACAGTTCTAAATGCTAACATTTCGCGACTGCTTGCGCTGGAAATGTTGCCTTTTAGACTGGTGGAGACAGAAGCATTCCGCGACCTGATGGCGGCAGCTGTCCCACGTTACTCGGTCCCCAGTCGCCACTATTTCTCCCGGTGTGCCGTCCCCGCGTTGCATAACCACGTGTCACAAAACATCACACGTGCCCTGAACAACGCTGTTTCACCCAAAGTCCACCTAACCACAGACACGTGGACAAGTGCTTGTGGGCAAGGCCGCTACATCTCGTTGACGGCACACTGGGTTAATATTGTGGAAGCTGGGACCCAGTCTGAGCGAGGGACGGAACACGTCCTTCCCACACCAAGGTTTGCAGGCCCTACCTCAGTCAGTGTTTCACCCACACTCTACAGCTCCGGAATGTCATGCTCTTCAGCCTCCTCCTCCTCCTGCGCATCCTCATCCACTGTACCCTCCACACCAGTCCCAAGCTGGAAGCACTGCAGCACTGCCTCGGCGAAGCGGCAACAGGCTGTGCTGAAGCTAATCTGCATAGGTGACAAACCCCACAATGCAGAAGAGCTGTGGACAGCTCTGAAACAGCAGGCAGATCACTGGCTCACACCTCTGAACCTAAAGCCAGGAAAGGTCGTGTGTGACAATGGCCGGAACCTGGTGGCGGCTTTGAGGCGAGGCCAGCTGACACATGTTCCATGCGTGGCCCATGTGCTCAACCTCGTGGTTCAGCGGTTTCTAAAGTCATACCCAGAGCTGTCTGATCTGCTGGTAAAAGTTCGCCGCCTGTCTGCACATTTTCGAAAGTCACCTACTGCTTCAGCCGGCCTTGCCGGCTTTCAGTGCAGTTTGCATATTCCGGCTCACAGACTGGTGTGTGATGTCCCCACGCGTTGGAATTCAACTCTGCACATGTTGGTCAGGATATGTGAGCAGAAAAGGGCAGTTGTTGAGTACCTGCATCACCTAAGCCGTCGGGAAATGGGTCAAACTCCACACATAACACCTGAGGAGTGGAGATGGATGTCCGACCTATGTACCATCCTCCAAAACTTTGAGGACTCCACCAAGATGGTGAGTGGTGATGACGCCATTATTAGCGTCACCATACCGCTACTCTGCCTTCTAAAACGGTCTCTGCTCAAAACCAAACATGATGCATTGCAGGCGGAGCGCGATGAGTTGCAGCAAGAAACAGTAGTGGGTGTGGGTGATAACACACAGCCCAGCCTCGTCTCATCACAACGTGCAGTGGAGGACTATGACGAGGAGGAGGATGAAGACATGGAGCAAATCTCCGGCCAAATTGAGGATATGACATGCACACCAGTCATATCCTCGGTTCAGCGTGGCTGGCCAGAGGACAGGGTAGATGAGGAGGAGGAGGAGGAGGAGGAGGACAGCATGTTCAGTCAACGTGTTGGTCAGGCTACTGAAGTCCTGGCTGTTAAGAGTCTGGCGCACATGGCTGACTTTATGGTAAGCTGCCTGTCTCGTGACCCTCGCGTTAAGAACATCTTGGCCGACAATCATTACTGGTTGGTAACACTGTTAGACCCACGCTACAAGGAGAACTTTATGTCTCTTATTCCCGAGGCGGAGAGGTCAACCAAAATGCAGCAGTTCCGGAAGGCCATAGTCACGGAAGTAGGCAAAGCATTCCCCTCACAAAACGCTAGCGACATAGGTCAGGAATCAGTGGACAACCAAGGCGTACAGCCGAGAGAGGCACAAGTCCAATCCGCCAGAGGTAGGGGAACAGTCTTTAAGATGTGGGACAGTTTTCTCAGCCCCTCACGTACCACAGCCCCTGAGGTGCGGGGTAGTGCCACAAGAAATCCTAAGTTTGCCCAGATGCTCAAGGAGTACCTTGCAGATCGAACAACTGTACTCCGACATTCCTCTGTGCCTTACAATTATTGGGTATCCAAGGTGGACACGTGGCATGAATTGGCTCTCTACGCCTTGGAAGTCCTGGCCTGCCCTGCCGCTAGCGTTTTGTCAGAGCGTGTTTTTAGTGCCGCAGGTGGAATCATTACAGATAAACGCACCCGCCTGTCAACTGAAAATGCTGACAGGCTGACTCTGATCAAGATGAACAAGGGTTGGATTGGGCCAGACTTCACCACACCACCAGCAAATGAGAGCGGAATTTAAAGTTTGTAACGGGAATTTGCCATGTACCTCCAGTCACCCATGGGTACACACTTCTGGACTTTGGATAATCGCTGGAATGCTCCTCCTTCTCCTCATGCGCCACCATGATGACCGTTACAAGAGTTAGGCCTTTGTTTCAGGTATACCCCCAGTGGTAAATTTTTTCGCCCATTCTTTGCAGAATGGACATTACAACGACAGGAGACCCGCTCCTTTGCAATGGGAACAATGTTTTGAGGCCCTCATGCACGTCTCTATGCAGGGACAATGTGGAGCCTCCCAATTTTTGGCTGCCCTGCCAAAGGGCTATACTATAATACACCCACTTCCTGACAATGGACACTTAATGTTTTGAGGCCCTCATGCACGTCTCTATCCAGGGACAACGTGGAGCTTCCCAATTTTTGGCTGCCCTGCCAAAGGGCTATACTACAAAAGACCCACTTCCTGACAATGGACACTTAATGTTTTGAGGCCCTCATGCACGTCTCTATCCAGGGACAACGTGGAGCCTCCCAATTTTTGGCTGCCCTGCCTAAGGGCTATACTATAATACACCCACTTCCTGACAATGGACACTTAATGTTTTGAGGCCCTCATGCACGTCTCTATCCAGGGACAACGTGGAGCCTCCCAATTTTTGGCTGCCCTGCCAAAGGGCTATACTACAAAAGACCCACTTCCTGACAATGGACACTTAATGTTTTGAGGCCCTCATGCACGTCTCTATCCAGGGACAACGTGGAGCCTCCCAATTTTTGGCTGCCCTGCCTAAGGGCTATACTATAATACACCCACTTCCTGACAATGGACACTTAATGTTTTGAGGCCCTCATGCACGTCTCTATCCAGGGACAACGTGGAGCCTCCCAATTTTTGGCTGCCCTGCCAAAGGGCTATACTATAATACACCCACTTCCTGACAATGGACACTTAATGTTTTGAGGCCCTCATGCACGTCTCTATCCAGGGACAACGTGGAGCCTCCCAATTTTTGGCTGCCCTGCCAAAGGGCTATACTACAAAAGACCCACTTCCTTCCAATGGGCACTTCAGGTTTACAGGCCCTCATGCACGTCTCTATCCAGGGACAACGTGGAGCCTCCCAATTTTTGGCTGCCCTGCCTAAGGGCTATACTATAATACACCCACTTCCTGACAATGGACACTTAATGTTTTGAGGCCCTCATGCATGTCTCTATCCAGGGACAACGTGGAGCCTCCCAATTTTTGGCTGCCCTGCCAAAGGGCTATACTACAAAAGACCCACTTCCTTCCAATGGGCACTTCAGGTTTACAGGCCCTCATGCACGTCTCTATCCAGGGACAACGTGGAGCCTCCCAATTTTTGGCTGCCCTGCCAAAGGGCTATACTACAAAAGACCCACTTCCTTCCAATGGGCACTTCAGGTTTACAGGCCCTCATGCACGTCTCTATCCAGGGACAACATGGAGCCTCCCAATTTTTGGCTGCCCTGCCTAAGGGCTATACTATAATACACCCACTTCCTGACACTGGACACTTAATGTTTTGAGGCCCTCATGCACGTCTCTATCCAGGGACAACGTGGAGCCTCCCAATTTTTGGCTGCCCTGCCTAAGGGCTATACTACAATAGACCCACTTCCTTACAATGGGCACTTCAGGTTTACAGGCCATCATGCACGTCTGTATGCAGGGGCATTGGTGAACCTCACAATTTTGGACTGCCCTGGCAAAGGAAAATACTACAAAGACTCAGTTCCTCAAAATGGGCACATTAGACTCAGAGGCCTTTATGTACGTCTCTTCTCAGGGACATCGGAGTGCCACACAATGTTTTACGTAAAATCTTTCATGTATTGATCTCAAAAAGTAACATACATTAGCTCTATCTCACTATTGGGTATGTGCCCTTAACATTTCCGCTATGAAAAATCATTTTGGTGTCATTTTGGAAGGTTTTCTGGTGAGTCCGTAAAAATGGCGTAAAACGCGGACAAAATTATTCACAGCTGTGACTTTTGAGTGATAAATGCTTCAAGGGGTCTTCCCCATGCTGTTGCCATGTCATTTGAGCACTCTTCGGAGACTTTTGTGCCATTTTTAGGGTTTCTACATGCTGCCGGTGGTCATTTCACAAAAATACTCGGGTCTCCCATAGGATAACATTGGGCTCGGTGCTCGGGCCGAGTACACGAGTATCTTGGGAGGCTCGGCCCGAGCTTCGAGCACCCGAGCTTTTTAGTACTCGCTCATCACTACTAATAAACCTAAAAAATAAAAATAAATTGAATAAAAATCATGAATGTTGTGTTATAACAGGAAATTCGGTGTAAGAATGAATATCCGGGATGAGAGTTCAGCGAATGAGTTATAGAAATTGTTACAAAAAGGAGTGTGTACGGTTTATGCGTAAATTTTCAGAATGCGTACATGAAAATTATATGTATGTGAGAATGTCCCCCATGCTTTGTAAAAAGTTATTTATGAAAATGTAAATAAAATATATAAAAATGCCTAATTATTTATAATTTATGAGAAAGATATATATGTATGGAAGAATGTTATAAGGTGTCCAAGAACCATAAAGAAAAAGGGTGCATATATAATGTTAGAGGTCTAGAGTTCCACCAGGCTACATCACCCCTAAAGAAATAGAAAGAAGACCTTACTACCTGTGTACCCCAAAAAAAGCTATATTTCTTAGCCAGGATTATGGTGGAGATATGCACAAGTGAAATAAGAATATAAAGTAATACAATAAGATTATAAAACCAATATGTGTGCATTCATGCACCACCCGGTACGCTACCCTTGCCAAATTGCTCACTCTAGATCCCCACACGATCCATGAAGCCGTTCCCCCGGTCACACCGCCTGCTGCCGGTTCCCACTCATCCCTGGGGGAGTTAGGCGAGTGGTATCGAGAGCTACATGTCGGCACTGATGATACCCCCATACACCACAAGGAAGGGGTATACCGGGTGGTACAGGAGTATGAGCGGGTTTTTAGCAAGCACCCTCTAGATTTTGGGCAGATTAAAGGGGTTCAACACCACATCCCTACCGGTACACACTCCCCTATTAAAGAGAGATACAGGCCTATTCCCCCTGCGCACTACCAATGCGCCAAAGACATGTTGAGGAACATGAAGGAGGCAGGGGTTATTAGGGACAGCTGTAGTCCCTGGGCCACTCCGTTGGTGCTGGTTAAGAAGAAGGATGGCACCATGCGGATGTGTGTGGATTACCGGAAGATTAACCAGATAACGCATAAGGATGCTTACCCTCTGCCCCGCATCAAAGAGTCCCTGGCCTCGCTGAGAACCGCTAACTACTTCTCCACCCTTGACCTCACCAGCGGGTACTGGCAGGTGGCCGTGGCACCGGAAGACCGAGAGAAGACTGCCTATGGGACCGTTTTGCTGTACTTGGATGATGTGATTGTGTACTCACAGACGTATGAAGCCCACCTGGAGCACCTAGCCGAGGTGTTCGCGTCCCTTGCCAAGTATGGGATGAAGTTGAAGCCCTCAAAGTGTCATCTGCTGAAACCCAGAGTGCAGTACCTAGGACATGTGGTTGGTGCGGAAGGTGTCGCCCCCAACCCCGAGAAGATCACCGCCATCCAAGACTGGCCGAGACCGACCACAGTGAGGGAAGTGAGGCAGTTTCTGGGCCTGGTGGGATATTACCGTCGCTTCATTAAGGGGTACACAAAGATGGCTGCCCCCATGCAAGACCTCCTCGTAGGACAGACCAATGGTGGTAGATCCCTAGTAGCCCCATTGGTGTGGGAAGAAAAGCATGAGGAATCCTTCCGCCAGCTGAGAACAGCCCTGACCGGAGAGGAAATCCTAGCGTACCCTGACTACAGCCGCCCATTCATCCTCTACACCGACGCCAGCAATGTGGGCTTGGGGGCTGTTCTATCCCAGGTCCAAGACAGAAGGGAAAAGGTAATAGCTTATGCTAGCCGAAAACTCCGACCGACTGAGAGGAACCCTGAGAACTACATCTCCTTCAAGCTTGAGCTCTTGGCACTGGTGTGGGCTATCACCGAGCGGTTCCGCCATTACCTGGCAGCAGCCAAGTTCACCGCGTACACAGACAATAACCTGCTGACCCATCTAGATACGGCCAAGCTGGGCGCGTTGGAGCAGCGGTGGGTGACCAGGTTAGCCAACTACGATTTCACCATCAAGTACCGGGCCGGCCGTACCAACGTCAATGCCAATGCACTCTCCCGGATGCCCCACCTGTCGGAAGAGGGGCCAGAGGATGATGACCTCGAAGAGATCGAGTTGCCTGCATTTCACCGGCCATTCACTGAGAAGGTGCACGTCTACCAACAACGGGTGAACCTGGATCCGCTGCCCCGACAGGACTGGCAGGAAGCTCAGGACCAGGCACCTGCTGTCCGCCTGGTCAAGACTCTAGTGGAACAGGGTTCTGCTGGGATAGACCCTGCTGCCCCTGCCGAAGCCCAACGTCTGTGGCAAGAACGGACCCGGCTATACCTACACCAGGGGAAGTTGTATCGCGAGCTGATTAATCCAAAGACTCACGAGAAGATCCGCCAGCTGGTGATTCCCCAGGCTAACGTGCCCACCGTCCTGCAAGCATACCATGATGGTGCAGTGCACTTCGGGTGGAAGAAGCTAGAGATGTTGTTAAGAGAGCGGTTCTATTGGAGTGGAATGCGGGAATCTGTGGAGGCCTGGTGCCGAGAATGTGGCCCTTGCGCATTGAGAAGGAAGGACGAGGCCAGCCAGAAGGCACCCCTACACCCGATCATTACACACCAACCGCTGGAGCTGGTTGCCCTTGACCATGTAAAGCTCACCCCCAGCCGAAGTGGGTACACCTACGCTCTGACCATCGTAGACCACTACTCGAGGTTCCTGGTGGTTATCCCAGTTAAGGACTTAACCGGCCGCACCGCTGCTAAGGCTTTCCAGGCTTATTTCTGTTGACCGCATTGGTACCCGGAGAGGGTGCTTACCGACCAGGGTCCGGCCTTTGAAGCAGAGGTATTCCAGGAATTCTGCCAGTTGTACGGCTGCAAGAAAATCCGGACCACGCCTTACCACTCCCAAACCAATGGCATTTGTGAAAAGATGAACCACTTGGTCCTGGGCCTCCTCAAGACGTTACCACTGGAAGAGCGGAACCTGTGGCTGGAGAAGCTACCTGACCTGGTCGATATGTACAACAACATCCCTTCCAGCTCTACGAAATGCACTCCAGCATACCTGATGAGAGCTCGTCCCGGCCGGCTACCAGTGGATCTGGAAATGGGCTTGGAAGCTTCAGAAGCACTCCTGTCGACAGCTGAATGGGACACTCGGCGGAGGACACAGTACCGACAGGTCCAGGAGTATGTTGAAAAGAACTTGTGCCGGAGTCGGGGACAACAGGAGCAGTGCTTCAACAAGAAGGCGCCTGCCGGTTCCTTCCAACCTGGGGATGTAGTGCTGAAGCGGAAAAGAAGGGCCCACAAGCTGGATGATCAATGGGAAAAAACCCCGTATGTAGTCCAGCCCACAGGATGGGAGAATGGGAAGGCCTACCAGATCAGCCGTGACCAGGGGGGGACTTTGGCCACGGTTTCCCGAGACCACCTGAAGAAGTGCCCACCAGCATTGAGAGTAGCGGATGAGGCTCCAGTTCCCAGTCCAGTGGAGAAGGAAAATGAGGTAATCCACACCATGATGGGTGATTTTCCAGCAGACTGGCCTACACAGAACGGTGCGGTGATCCTTCCAGTGATACTGTTCCCACAACCCGTGGATGAAGAAATGATGGAAACGGTTAACCGCGAGCCAGTGCCCAGGGATGTACCTGTACCCAGCTCCCCTACGCCTCCGCCTGCCCCACATGATAGCAGGGAGGAGGAACTGACTGTTCCCTCTGCCCCACTGCCTGTCACCACTGACACCGGACCCCGAAGGTCCACTCGCCCCAACCTAGGTAGACCCCCACTTAGGTACAGGGAAACTACTCTTTAAAAGGGGGGGGCTTTATGTGTTGAGTGTACCAGTTTGAAAGTTTTAAATGATAAGTAAAGATGATCAACCAAAGAAGTTTACCTGATTGAACCGTGATTAAACCGGCCGTTGCCGGCAACTGTTGTCCCCGTAGGGACTGTGCAACCATTGCGTAAGGAACTGCTTACGGACAAGCCCGAGAACTTGCAGGGCAACCACAAACTTAGTGCAATGTAAATAAAAATGTTTGTTGGCTTGACACCGTTACCGCCTCCGGAGAGGCTGATTTGGGAGGATGGGCCTGGAGGAAAGGGATGGCCTAGGCCCGCCACTACCGTAACCGGTGGCGATCCTCCGGGGGTTCAGGGGTCCCCTTGGACGTGGGCCCCCTGAAAGAGACAGAACCCGCTCGGGCAACTTGGTGCTGGACTGGGGTCAAGGGGTGCTGCCCGCTTCTTAGGGGCAGCATCAGGGCCAGGTTGTTTGGGTGGGAGAAGAGCGGAAGCTGTACCGTTGTAAAATGTTTATGATGCTTTTACATGTTTTACCGTTTTATTCTTTTTCAGTTGTGAAAATAAAACCGGTGATGGACGGGCAGCCCGCGGACGGTCTGCATTTTACTATAGGGGAATGTGGCGCCCTGGACAAGCCAGGTCGTCACAGGTACTACACCAACACACTCTACACTCCGGCTAGGCACACCGAAGCTAAACACAAATCCTAGTTGCCTTCCTCCAGGGGCTGATGTCCACACCAGGGGGTGGGCCAGGCGGTTGATCCCACCCACCGAGGAGTTCACAGTCCTGGAGGCGGGAAAAGGAGTCAGATTAGAGATCAGTTTTGGAGTTAGAGAAGTGAAGAGGAGAGGAGACTGACCGTGTCCGGGTATGTGGCCCGGGCACTCAGCAAGGTTGGCAGACGGTGGTGACCTTCTGCAGGAGAGGCTGATTGGAGTGAACCGTACGGACCGGGGATGGGCGGTGGCCCGCCGGTACCAGATCTGGGAGTGAAGAGAAGCCAGCACCATCCGGCAGGGCCTACGGACCCCGACCAGGCTAGGAGTCGCCGTAAAACCGGTCAAATCCGTTAGCGACAGGAACCTCCAGGGTTTCCCAGCAGTCAAGACCCGATTGAAGGCAACAGCTCACACCGTAGAGGGAAGCACAGTCACCGCCAAGGCTACAGTTCCCAGGGCCAGAGCCTGCGGGCAAAAGGGGCTCCCTCAGCATCCATCCAAGCTGGGGAGCGGGTTACCGGTGGGAAGCCCGCTAGATTTTGGGGGAATAAAAGGGGTCCAACACCACATCCCCACAGGCGCACACCCACCCATCAAAGAGAGCTATAAGCCAATACCACCTTCACATTGCCAGTGTACCAAGGACATGTTGAGCAACATGAAGGCGGCTGGGGTTATCCGTGACAGTTGTAGCCTTTGGGCAGCTCTGTTGATCCTGTTAAAAAAGAAGGACGGCACCACTCCCCGTATTGAGGAATCGCTAGCTGCATTGAGAACTGCAAATTATTTTTCTACCCTTGATCTCACTAGTCACTATTGGCAAGTGTCCGTTGCTGAGGCAGACCGGGAGAAGACCGCCTTCGCCACCCCTATGGGTCTCTGCGAGTTCAAAAGCATGCCCTTCGAGCTGTGCAATGCGCCAGGAACCTTCCAGAGGCTGATGGAATGCTGCTTGGGACAAGATTTTAGGGTGTATAAAAAGGGAGATTAGATCCCGTGATCCCAACGTATTGTTACACCTCTATAAATCACTTGTAAGGCTACATCTGGAATATGGGAACCAGTTTTGGGCTCCACATTTTAAAAAGGACATTCAGAAGTTAGAGTCAGTTCAAAGGTGGGCAACTAGACTACTACAAGGAATGGAAGGCCTCCCATATGATGACAAGTTGAAAAAGTTATTAAGTGATTATTGGCTGCAATGGGGCTTTCTGGCTGGTGCCAGCCTCTCTTCTTAGCACACAGGAACCACAATCCCTACACCATGCTTCAATGGATTCTCTCATCCCAGCCCAGTAAAACTACATATTTTACACAGTCATAAGCAGCCAAAAGGGATCTATTCTATTCAATTGCAAATGATCTAGATAAGACTGAGAATAAGATACTGCACGGGACATAGCAGAGTTGGTCAAGTTGAGTGGAGATGAGTTTGCTATTTGGCACAGCTTTTTGCATCAATAAAGCAAGTAAAAGGTGTGAAAGATAAAAAAAAGGGTGAAAGTGTGAAAAGTGAATTGGCCAAATTGAGGTGCATATAAAGTTTTTGCTTTCTTTCAATTCACTAATGGGGCTCATTTGAATCAGGTGAATTGAGTTCTGCTTTTGGAAACTGGGTTAAGAAGGGGTGCACCGGTCCTGGAGGTACTGCAATACCAGGTCAATGCGTGGAGTGGACAGAGCAAGATTTTTTCCATCTCCTTGTTCTAAAAATCCATTTAATATATGGTCCCCAGAGAGGGGACGTATCAGATATTAAACTGATAAGAACAGATTTAATTTTTTTTTTTTTCTGTTTATCAGTAGGACTTCAAAATAACAAAGGTGATCGCCTCCCGTTGCCTGGGAACCGTCCAGGCACAAGAGGGCTATGTGTCACCAGAAGGCGCACACACTTCCTCAAGGCCGGCAGACGTGCAATCCCAGGCACCTTCCAGTACCGACCAAGGTAGCGTCCTCCGAAACTACACTTGATCTTAGCCAAAAGGCCGAGAAGCTATAACCCGAATTGGTTACGGCCTTGAGTGGCACCCTGGCCTATACCGGACACATCTTAGGGAGAGGGAGACAAACCCACGCCTACAGAAGACATTTTGTCACCCAAGCCAACCCTTGAAAAGGCTGTTTTGCAGAGCAAAAACAAGAAGAATGGTGCTTTTTGCAGCCGCCGCCCACTGCAATGAATCTGAATAACTCCTCCTTTTGGACACAAGCACCTCCCCTCCCCCTTGCAGTCTTTCCAATTCATGATACAAAAAGACGGACGGACAGGACAGGACAGGACAGGCTGCCTGACTTTCCGTCACTGCCACCCTTTGCCATCCTTGCCCGTAGAAAGCCCTTTCATCATCCCCAAACCCTAATCTTTTCCCTTCCCTTCCCAGATGCGTCTCACTCCCTTTCATTAGGAAGTGAGCGCAGCCTTTTCTCCGTTCTGCACATGCGCGACGTTAAACACAAATGCGCAGGCGTGCCTTCCATTACCCTCACTGCATTCCACTCCCATACAGGAAGTGGGCGCAGCTATTACTACGGTCGCACATAAAAGAACCCACGGCCACCACTGCACATAGCTGACTCCACCACAGGACACCCACTTCTACACCAACGCAGGTAAGACAGGATCGGCACCTCTATGCTCCCGTTACAATCAGGCTCAGTCACCATGTGATAACGCTCTCAACTCTTTAGTTGCAGGCTCCCCTTGCTTCACCTCCACTGGCTGTGCTGCCATTTCCTCTCCCACCTGGAAGGTATACTTTATTCCACTATTTTCCTGTTTCTCTCTTCCCCCTTTTCCCATAACCTACTTTTATCTGCATTTGTGGGGTATTTATATGCTATTTACATCATAGTTTTATTCATTAATATGGAAGGGAAGAGTGCCCATGAGAGTGTTGAACTGCGGAGAGCAAAAGATTAAGCTGCTCCGATTTGCCACCATTGATAAGCTGTTCTCAGTAGATACACATGCTATCCAAACAGCAGCATCCACCATTGCTTCAGCCCACCCATTCAGTGACAGCTCACCAAGTCAGCCAGAGGAGTGGTGTAAGGAATTACACGTAGGCACTGACTCCACACCTTCACATCACAAGAAGGGGGTCTACAGGCTAGTGCAAGAATACGAGCAAGTCTTCAGCAAACATCCGCTAGACTTTTGAAAAATAAAAGGGGTCAAACACTACATCCCCACAAGTGCACACCCACCCATCAAAGAGAGATATAAGCCAAATCTACCTGCACATTACCAGTGTACCAAGGACATGTTGAGCAACATGAAGGAGGCTGGGGTTATCCGTGACAGTTGTAGCCTCTGGGCAGCTCCGTTGGTCCTGTTAAAGAAGAAGGACAGCACCACTCCCCTGTATTGAGGAATAGCTAGCTGCATTGACAACTGCAAATTATTTTTCTACCCTTGATCTCACTAGTCACTATTGGCAAGTGTCCGTTGCTGAGGCAGACCGGGAGAAGACCGCCTTTGCCACCCCGATGGGTCTCTGCGAGTTCAAAAGCATGCCCTTCGAGCTGTGCAATTTGCCAGGAACCTTCAAGAGGCTGATGGAATGCTGCTTGGGACACCGAAACTTTGAAACGGTACTGCTATACCTTTATGATGTTATTGTTTATTCTAACGCAAACAAGATTTTAGGGTGTATAAAAAGGGAGATTAGATCCGATGATCCCAACGTATTGTTACCCCTCTATAAATCAATTGTAAGGCCACATCTGGAATATGGGGTAAAGTCCTGAGCAGGTTGATAACCATTGGTTTGAGCATGGTAGGGTGTAATACGCATCTTCCTGCATCGGTAAAAGCTGCAGAAGTCCTTGAAGATTTCCGCTTCAAAGGCAGTGCCTTGATCTGTGAGGACTCTCTCTGAGTAGCCATGAGGTCTGCATAAGTGTGCTTGGAAGACCTTCGCTGCAGTATGGGCCATTAGATCTTTGACTTGTACCACAACCATAAATCTCGAGTAGTTGTCTACCATCGTAAGTGCATACGTGAGCTCACCTCGATATTCTGCAACAAAACTCCCTTTTTCGATTTCAGTTTCAGCAAACACTCCTCTTCCTGTAGAAAATATTTATCATTACCTAAGACAGTCATTCTAATGCATGACAATATTAAGGCAATTTAGTTAAAACTTGTTTTAACTCACCTTTAAGGGGATTGATGTATTTCATGGTCAATCCAGGTTTGTCAGTGATGGCACTGACATAATGTATGGCGTCTTTTTCGGGCGTGCTGGAAAATCACCCATCATGGTGTGGATTACCTCATTTTCCTTCTCCACTGGACTGGGAACTGGAGCCTCATCCGCTACTCTCAATGCTGGTGGGCACTTCTTCAGGTGGTCTCGGGAAACCGTGGCCAAAGTCCCCCCCTGGTCACGGCTGATCTGGTAGGCCTTCCCATTCTCCCATCCTGTGGGCTGGACTACATACGGGGTTTTTTCCCATTGATCATCCAGCTTGTGGGCCCTTCTTTTCCGCTTCAGCACTACATCCCCAGGTTGGAAGGAACCGGCAGGCGCCTTCTTGTTGAAGCACTGCTCCTGTTGTCCCCGACTCCGGCACAAGTTCTTTTCAACATACTCCTGGACCTGTCGGTACTGTGTCCTCCGCCGAGTGTCCCATTCAGCTGTCGACAGGAGTGCTTCTGAAGCTTCCAAGCCCATTTCCAGATCCACTGGTAGCCGGCCGGGACGAGCTCTCATCAGGTATGCTGGAGTGCATTTCGTAGAGCTGGAAGGGATGTTGTTGTACATATCGACCAGGTCAGGTAGCTTCTCCAGCCACAGGTTCCGCTCTTCCAGTGGTAACGTCTTGAGGAGGCCCAGGACCAAGTGGTTCATCTTTTCACAAATGCCATTGGTTTGGGCGTGGTAAGGCGTGGTCCGGATTTTCTTGCAGCCGTACAACTGGCAGAATTCCTGGAATACCTCTGCTTCAAAGGCCGGACCCTGGTCGGTAAGCACCCTCTCCGGGTACCAATGCGGTCAACAGAAATAAGCCTGGAAAGCCTTAGCAGCGGTGCGGCCGGTTAAGTCCTTAACTGGGACAACCACCAGGAACCTCGAGTAGTGGTCTACGATGGTCAGAGCGTAGGTGTACCCACTTCGGCTGGGGGTGAGCTTTACATGGTTAAGGGCAACCAGCTCCAGCGGTTGGTGTGTAATGATCGGGTGTAGGGGTGCCTTCTGGCTGGCCTCGTCCTTCCTTCGGAAATCTTCAAGGACTTCTGCAGCTTTTACCGATGCAGGAAGATGCGTATTACACCCTACCATGCTCAAACCAATGGTTATCAACCTGCTCAGGACTTTACCCCATATTCCAGATGTGGCCTTACAAGTGATTTATAGAGGGGTAACAATACGTTGGGATCATCGGATCTAATCTCCCTTTTTATACACCCTAAAATCTTGTTTGCGTTAGAATAAACAATAACATCATAAAGGTATAGCAGTACCGTTTCAAAGTTTCGGTGTCCCAAGCAGCATTCCATCAGCCTCTTGAAGGTTCCTGGCAAATTGCACAGCTCGAAGGGCATGCTTTTGAACTCGCAGAGACCCATCGGGGTGGCAAAGGCGGTCTTCTCCCGGTCTGCCTCAGCAACGGACACTTGCCAATAGTGACTAGTGAGATCAAGGGTAGAAAAATAATTTGCAGTTGTCAATGCAGCTAGCTATTCCTCAATACAGGGGAGTGGTGCTGTCCTTCTTCTTTAACAGGACCAACGGAGCTGCCCAGAGGCTACAACTGTCACGGATAACCCCAGCCTCCTTCATGTTGCTCAACATGTCCTTGGTACACTGGTAATGTGCAGGTAGATTTGGCTTATATCTCTCTTTGATGGGTGGGTGTGCACTTGTGGGGATGTAGTGTTTGACCCCTTTTATTTTTCAAAAGTCTAGCGGATGTTTGCTGAAGACTTGCTCGTATTCTTGCACTAGCCTGTAGACCCCCTTCTTGTGATGTGAAGGTGTGGAGTCAGTGCCTACGTGTAATTCCTTACACCACTCCTCTGGCTGACTTGGTGAGCTGTCACTGAATGGGTGGGCTGAAGCAATGGTGGATGCTGCTGTTTGGATAGCATGTGTATCTACTGAGAACAGCTTATCAATGGTGGCAAATCGGAGCAGCTTAATCTTTTGCTCTCCGCAGTTCAACACTCTCATGGGCACTCTTCCCTTCCATATTAATGAATAAAACTATGATGTAAATAGCATATAAATACCCCACAAATGCAGATAAAAGTAGGTTATGGGAAAAGGGGGAAGAGAGAAACAGGAAAATAGTGGAATAAAGTATACCTTCCAGGTGGGAGAGGAAATGGCAGCACAGCCAGTGGAGGTGAAGCAAGGGGAGCCTGCAACTAAAGAGTTGAGAGCGTTATCACATGGTGACTGAGCCTGATTGTAACGGGAGCATAGAGGTGCCGATCCTGTCTTACCTGCGTTGGTGTAGAAGTGGGTGTCCTGTGGTGGAGTCAGCTATGTGCAGTGGTGGCCGTGGGTTCTTTTATGTGCGACCGTAGTAATAGCTGCGCCCACTTCCTGTATGGGAGTGGAATGCAGTGAGGGTAATGGAAGGCACGCCTGCGCATTTGTGTTTAACGTCGCGCATGTGCAGAACGGAGAAAAGGCTGCGCTCACTTCCTAATGAAAGGGAGTGAGACGCATCTGGGAAGGGAAGGGAAAAGATTAGGGTTTGGGGATGATGAAAGGGCTTTCTACGGGCAAGGATGGCAAAGGGTGGCAGTGACGGAAAGTCAGGCAGCCTGTCCTGTCCTGTCCTGTCCGTCCGTCTTTTTGTATCATGAATTGGAAAGACTGCAAGGGGGAGGGGAGGTGCTTGTGTCCAAAAGGAGGAGTTATTCAGATTCATTGCAGTGGGCGGCGGCTGCAAAAAGCACCATTCTTCTTGTTTTTGCTCTGCAAAACAGCCTTTTCAAGGGTTGGCTTGGGTGACAAAATGTCTTCTGTAGGCGTGGGTTTGTCTCCCTCTCCCTAAGATGTGTCCGGTATAGGCCAGGGTGCCACTCAAGGCCGTAACCAATTCGGGTTATAGCTTCTCGGCCTTTTGGCTAAGATCAAGTGTAGTTTCGGAGGACGCTACCTTGGTCGGTACTGGAAGGTGCCTGGGATTGCACGTCTGCCGGCCTTGAGGAAGTGTGTGCGCCTTCTGGTGACACATAGCCCTCTTGTGCCTGGACGGTTCCCAGGCAACGGGAGGCGATCACCTTTGTTATTTTGAAGTCCTACTGATAAACAGAAAAAAAAAAAAATTAAATCTGTTCTTATCAGTTTAATATCTGATACGTCCCCTCTCTGGGGACCATATATTAAATGGATTTTTAGAACAAGGAGATGGAAAAAATCTTGCTCTGTCCACTCCACGCATTGACCTGGTATTGCAGTACCTCCAGGACCGGTGCACCCCTTCTTAACCCAGTTTCCAAAAGCAGAACTCAATTCACCTGATTCAAATGAGCCCCATTAGTGAATTGAAAGAAAGCAAAAACTTTATATGCACCTCAATTTGGCCAATTCACTTTTCACACTTTCACCCTTTTTTTTATCTTTCACACCTTTTACTTGCTTTATTGATGCAAAAAGCTGTGCCAAATAGCAAACTCATCTCCACTCAACTTGACCAACTCTGCTATGTCCCGTGCAGTATCTTATTCTCAGTCTTATCTAGATCATTTGCAATTGAATAGAATAGATCCCTTTTGGCTGCTTATGACTGTGTAAAATATGTAGTTTTACTGGGCTGGGATGAGAGAATCCATTGAAGCATGGTGTAGGGATTGTGGTTCCTGTGTGCTAAGAAGAGAGGCTGGCACCAGCCAGAAAGCCCCATTGCAGCCAATAATCACTTAATAACTTTTTCAACTTGTCATCATATGGGAGGCCTTCCATTCCTTGTAGTAGTCTAGTTGCCCACCTTTGAACTGACTCTAACTTCTGAATGTCCTTTTTAAAATGTGGAGCCCAAAACTGGTTCCCATATTCCAGATGTAGCCTTACAAGTGATTTATAGAGGTGTAACAATACGTTGGGATCACGGGATCTAATCTCCCTTTTTATACACCCTAAAATCTTGTCCCAAGCAGCATTCCATCAGCCTCTGGAAGGTTCCTGGCGCATTGCACAGCTCGAAGGGCATGCTTTTGAACTCGCAGAGACCCATAGGGGTGGCGAAGGCGGTCTTCTCCCGGTCTGCCTCAGCAACGGACACTTGCCAATAGTGACTAGTGAGATCAAGGGTAGAAAAATAATTTGCAGTTCTCAATGCAGCTAGCGATTCCTCAATACGGGGAGTGGTGCCGTCCTTCTTTTTTAACAGGATCAACAGAGCTGCCCAAAGGCTACAACTGTCACGGATAACCCCAGCCGCCTTCATGTTGCTCAACATGTCCTTGGTACACTGGCAATGTGAAGGTGGTATTGGCTTATAGCTCTCTTTGATGGGTGGGTGTGCGCCTGTGGGGATGTGGTGTTGGACCCCTTTTATTCCCCCAAAATCTAGCGGGCTTCCCACCGGTAACCCGCTCCCCAGCTTGGATGGATGCTGAGGGAGCCCCTTTTGCCCGCAGGCTCTGGCCCTGGGAACTGTAGCCTTGGCGGTGACTGTGCTTCCCTCTACGGTGTGAGCTGTTGCCTTCAATCGGGTCTTGACTGCTGGGAAACCCTGGAGGTTCCTGTCGCTAACGGATTTGACCGGTTTTACGGCGACTCCTAGCCTGGTCGGGGTCCGTAGGCCCTGCCGGATGGTGCTGGCTTCTCTTCACTCCCAGATCTGGTACCGGCGGGCCACCGCCCATCCCCGGTCCGTACGGTTCACTCCAATCAGCCTCTCCTGCAGAAGGTCACCACCGTCTGCCAACCTTGCTGAGTGCCCGGGCCACATACCCGGACACGGTCAGTCTCCTCTCCTCTTCACTTCTCTAACTCCAAAACTGATCTCTAATCTGACTCCTTTTCCCGCCTCCAGGACTGTGAACTCCTCGGTGGGTGGGATCAACCGCCTGGCCCACCCCCTGGTGTGGACATCAGCCCCTGGAGGAAGGCAACTAGGATTTGTGTTTAGCTTCGGTGTGCCTAGCCGGAGTGTAGAGTGTGTTGGTGTAGTACCTGTGACGACCTGGCTTGTCCAGGGCGCCACATTCCCCTATAGTAAAATGCAGACCGTCCGCGGGCTGCCCGTCCATCACCGGTTTTATTTTCACAACTGAAAAAGAATAAAACGGTAAAACATGTAAAAGCATCATAAACATTTTACAACGGTACAGCTTCCGCTCTTCTCCCACCCAAACAACCTGGCCCTGATGCTGCCCCTAAGAAGCGGGCAGCACCCCTTGACCCCAGTCCAGCACCAAGTTGCCCGAGCGGGTTCTGTCTCTTTCAGGGGGCCCACGTCCAAGGGGACCCCTGAACCCCCGGAGGATCGCCACCGGTTACGGTAGTGGCGGGCCTAGGCCATCCCTTTCCTCCAGGCCCATCCTCCCAAATCAGCCTCTCCGGAGGCGGTAACGGTGTCAAGCCAACAAACATTTTTATTTACATTGCACTAAGTTTGTGGTTGCCCTGCAAGTTCTCGGGCTTGTCCGTAAGCAGTTCCTTACGCAATGGTTGCACAGTCCCTACGGGGACAACAGTTGCCGGCAACGGCCGGTTTAATCACGGTTCAATCAGGTAAACTTCTTTGGTTGATCATCTTTACTTATCATTTAAAACTTTCAAACTGGTACACTCAACACATAAAGCCCCCCCCTTTTAAAGAGTAGTTTCCCTGTACCTAAGTGGGGGTCTACCTAGGTTGGGGCGAGTGGACCTTCGGGGTCCGGTGTCAGTGGTGACAGGCAGTGGGGCAGAGGGAACAGTCAGTTCCTCCTCCCTGCTATCATGTGGGGCAGGCGGAGGCGTAGGGGAGCTGGGTACAGGTACATCCCTGGGCACTGGCTCGCGGTTAACCGTTTCCATCATTTCTTCATCCACGGGTTGTGGGAACAGTATCACTGGAAGGATCACCGCACCGTTCTGTGTAGGCCAGTCTGCTGGAAAATCACCCATCATGGTGTGGATTACCTCATTTTCCTTCTCCACTGGACTGGGAACTGGAGCCTCATCCGCTACTCTCAATGCTGGTGGGCACTTCTTCAGGTGGTCTCGGGAAACCGTGGCCAAAGTCCCCCCCTGGTCACGGCTGATCTGGTAGGCCTTCCCATTCTCCCATCCTGTGGGCTGGACTACATACGGGGTTTTTTCCCATTGATCATCCAGCTTGTGGGCCCTTCTTTTCCGCTTCAGCACTACATCCCCAGGTTGGAAGGAACCGGCAGGCGCCTTCTTGTTGAAGCACTGCTCCTGTTGTCCCCGACTCCGGCACAAGTTCTTTTCAACATACTCCTGGACCTGTCGGTACTGTGTCCTCCGCCGAGTGTCCCATTCAGCTGTCGACAGGAGTGCTTCTGAAGCTTCCAAGCCCATTTCCAGATCCACTGGTAGCCGGCCGGGACGAGCTCTCATCAGGTATGCTGGAGTGCATTTCGTAGAGCTGGAAGGGATGTTGTTGTACATATCGACCAGGTCAGGTAGCTTCTCCAGCCACAGGTTCCGCTCTTCCAGTGGTAACGTCTTGAGGAGGCCCAGGACCAAGTGGTTCATCTTTTCACAAATGCCATTGGTTTGGGCGTGGTAAGGCGTGGTCCGGATTTTCTTGCAGCCGTACAACTGGCAGAATTCCTGGAATACCTCTGCTTCAAAGGCCGGACCCTGGTCGGTAAGCACCCTCTCCGGGTACCAATGCGGTCAACAGAAATAAGCCTGGAAAGCCTTAGCAGCGGTGCGGCCGGTTAAGTCCTTAACTGGGATAACCACCAGGAACCTCGAGTAGTGGTCTACGATGGTCAGAGCGTAGGTGTACCCACTTCGGCTGGGGGTGAGCTTTACATGGTCAAGGGCAACCAGCTCCAGCGGTTGGTGTGTAATGATCGGGTGTAGGGGTGCCTTCTGGCTGGCCTCGTCCTTCCTTCTCAATGCGCAAGGGCCACATTCTCGGCACCAGGCCTCCACAGATTCCCGCATTCCACTCCAATAGAACCGCTCTCTTAACAACATCTCTAGCTTCTTCCACCCGAAGTGCACTGCACCATCATGGTATGCTTGCAGGACGGTGGGCACGTTAGCCTGGGGAATCACCAGCTGGCGGATCTTCTCGTGAGTCTTTGGATTAATCAGCTCGCGATACAACTTCCCCTGGTGTAGGTATAGCCGGGTCCGTTCTTGCCACAGACGTTGGGCTTCGGCAGGGGCAGCAGGGTCTATCCCAGCAGAACCCTGTTCCACTAGAGTCTTGACCAGGCGGACAGCAGGTGCCTGGTCCTGAGCTTCCTGCCAGTCCTGTCGGGGCAGCGGATCCAGGTTCACCCGTTGTTGGTAGACGTGCACCTTCTCAGTGAATGGCCGGTGAAATGCAGGCAACTCGATCTCTTCGAGGTCATCATCCTCTGGCCCCTCTTCCGACAGGTGGGGCATCCGGGAGAGTGCATTGGCATTGACGTTGGTACGGCCGGCCCGGTACTTGATGGTGAAATCGTAGTTGGCTAACCTGGTCACCCACCGCTGCTCCAACGCGCCCAGCTTGGCCGTATCTAGATGGGTCAGCAGGTTATTGTCTGTGTACGCGGTGAACTTGGCTGCTGCCAGGTAATGGCGGAACCGCTCGGTGATAGCCCACACCAGTGCCAAGAGCTCAAGCTTGAAGGAGATGTAGTTCTCAGGGTTCCTCTCAGTCGGTCGGAGTTTTCGGCTAGCATAAGCTATTACCTTTTCCCTTCTGTCTTGGACCTGGGATAGAACAGCCCCCAAGCCCACATTGCTGGCGTCGGTGTAGAGGATGAATGGGCGGCTGTAGTCAGGGTACGCTAGGATTTCCTCTCCGGTCAGGGCTGTTCTCAGCTGGCGGAAGGATTCCTCATGCTTTTCTTCCCACACCAATGGGGCTACTAGGGATCTACCACCATTGGTCTGTCCTACGAGGAGGTCTTGCATGGGGGCAGCCATCTTTGTGTACCCCTTAATGAAGCGACGGTAATATCCCACCAGGCCCAGAAACTGCCTCACTTCCCTCACTGTGGTCGGTCTCGGCCAGTCTTGGATGGCGGTGATCTTCTCGGGGTTGGGGGCGACACCTTCCGCACCAACCACATGTCCTAGGTACTGCACTCTGGGTTTCAGCAGATGACACTTTGAGGGCTTCAACTTCATCCCATACTTGGCAAGGGACGCGAACACCTCGGCTAGGTGCTCCAGGTGGGCTTCATACGTCTGTGAGTACACAATCACATCATCCAAGTACAGCAAAACGGTCCCATAGGCAGTCTTCTCTCGGTCTTCCGGTGCCACGGCCACCTGCCAGTACCCGCTGGTGAGGTCAAGGGTGGAGAAGTAGTTAGCGGTTCTCAGCGAGGCCAGGGACTCTTTGATGCGGGGCAGAGGGTAAGCATCCTTATGCGTTATCTGGTTAATCTTCCGGTAATCCACACACATCCGCATGGTGCCATCCTTCTTCTTAACCAGCACCAACGGAGCGGCCCAGGGACTACAGCTGTCCCTAATAACCCCTGCCTCCTTCATGTTCCTCAACATGTCTTTGGCGCATTGGTAGTGCGCAGGGGGAATAGGCCTGTATCTCTCTTTAATAGGGGAGTGTGTACCGGTAGGGATGTGGTGTTGAACCCCTTTAATCTGCCCAAAATCTAGAGGGTGCTTGCTAAAAACCCGCTCATACTCCTGTACCACCCGGTATACCCCTTCCTTGTGGTGTATGGGGGTATCATCAGTGCCGACATGTAGCTCTCGATACCACTCACCTAACTCCCCCAGGGATGAGTGGGAACCGGCAGCAGGCGGTGTGACCGGGGGAACGGCTTCATGGATCGTGTGGGGATCTAGAGTGAGCAATTTGGCAAGGGTAGCGTACCGGGTGGTGCATGAATGCACACATATTGGTTTTATAATCTTATTGTATTACTTTATATTCTTATTTCACTTGTGCATATCTCCACCATAATCCTGGCTAAGAAATATAGCTTTTTTTGGGGTACACAGGTAGTAAGGTCTTCTTTCTATTTCTTTAGGGGTGATGTAGCCTGGTGGAACTCTAGACCTCTAACATTATATATGCACCCTTTTTCTTTATGGTTCTTGGACACCTTATAACATTCTTCCATACATATATATCTTTCTCATAAATTATAAATAATTAGGCATTTTTATATATTTTATTTACATTTTCATAAATAACTTTTTACAAAGCATGGGGGACATTCTCACATACATATAATTTTCATGTACGCATTCTGAAAATTTACGCATAAACCGTACACACTCCTTTTTGTAACAATTTCTATAACTCATTCGCTGAACTCTCATCCCGGATATTCATTCTTACACCGAATTTCCTGTTATAACACAACATTCATGATTTTTATTCAATTTATTTTTATTTTTTAGGTTTATTAGTAGTGATGAGCGAGTACTAAAAAGCTCGGGTGCTCGAAGCTCGGGCCGAGCCTCCCAAGATACTCGTGTACTCGGCCCGAGCACCGAGCCCAATGTTATCCTATGGGAGACCCGAGTATTTTTGTGAAATGACCACCGGCAGCATGTAGAAACCCTAAAAATGGCACAAAAGTCTCCGAAGAGTGCTCAAATGACATGGCAACAGCATGGGGAAGACCCCTTGAAGCATTTATCACTCAAAAGTCACAGCTGTGAATAATTTTGTCCGCGTTTTACGCCATTTTTACGGACTCACCAGAAAACCTTCCAAAATGACACCAAAATGATTTTTCATAGCGGAAATGTTAAGGGCACATACCCAATAGTGAGATAGAGCTAATGTATGTTACTTTTTGAGATCAATACATGAAAGATTTTACGTAAAACATTGTGTGGCACTCCGATGTCCCTGAGAAGAGACGTACATAAAGGCCTCTGAGTCTAATGTGCCCATTTTGAGGAACTGAGTCTTTGTAGTATTTTCCTTTGCCAGGGCAGTCCAAAATTGTGAGGTTCACCAATGCCCCTGCATACAGACGTGCATGATGGCCTGTAAACCTGAAGTGCCCATTGTAAGGAAGTGGGTCTATTGTAGTATAGCCCTTAGGCAGGGCAGCCAAAAATTGGGAGGCTCCACGTTGTCCCTGGATAGAGACGTGCATGAGGGCCTCAAAACATTAAGTGTCCAGTGTCAGGAAGTGGGTGTATTATAGTATAGCCCTTAGGCAGGGCAGCCAAAAATTGGGAGGCTCCATGTTGTCCCTGGATAGAGACGTGCATGAGGGCCTGTAAACCTGAAGTGCCCATTGGAAGGAAGTGGGTCTTTTGTAGTATAGCCCTTTGGCAGGGCAGCCAAAAATTGGGAGGCTCCACGTTGTCCCTGGATAGAGACGTGCATGAGGGCCTGTAAACCTGAAGTGCCCATTGGAAGGAAGTGGGTCTTTTGTAGTATAGCCCTTTGGCAGGGCAGCCAAAAATTGGGAGGCTCCACGTTGTCCCTGGATAGAGACATGCATGAGGGCCTCAAAACATTAAGTGTCCATTGTCAGGAAGTGGGTGTATTATAGTATAGCCCTTAGGCAGGGCAGCCAAAAATTGGGAGGCTCCACGTTGTCCCTGGATAGAGACGTGCATGAGGGCCTGTAAACCTGAAGTGCCCATTGGAAGGAAGTGGGTCTTTTGTAGTATAGCCCTTTGGCAGGGCAGCCAAAAATTGGGAGGCTCCACGTTGTCCCTGGATAGAGACGTGCATGAGGGCCTCAAAACATTAAGTGTCCATTGTCAGGAAGTGGGTGTATTATAGTATAGCCCTTTGGCAGGGCAGCCAAAAATTGGGAGGCTCCACGTTGTCCCTGGATAGAGACGTGCATGAGGGCCTCAAAACATTAAGTGTCCATTGTCAGGAAGTGGGTGTATTATAGTATAGCCCTTAGGCAGGGCAGCCAAAAATTGGGAGGCTCCACGTTGTCCCTGGATAGAGACGTGCATGAGGGCCTCAAAACATTAAGTGTCCATTGTCAGGAAGTGGGTCTTTTGTAGTATAGCCCTTTGGCAGGGCAGCCAAAAATTGGGAGGCTCCACGTTGTCCCTGGATAGAGACGTGCATGAGGGCCTCAAAACATTAAGTGTCCATTGTCAGGAAGTGGGTGTATTATAGTATAGCCCTTAGGCAGGGCAGCCAAAAATTGGGAGGCTCCACGTTGTCCCTGGATAGAGACGTGCATGAGGGCCTCAAAACATTAAGTGTCCATTGTCAGGAAGTGGGTCTTTTGTAGTATAGCCCTTTGGCAGGGCAGCCAAAAATTGGGAAGCTCCACGTTGTCCCTGGATAGAGACGTGCATGAGGGCCTCAAAACATTAAGTGTCCATTGTCAGGAAGTGGGTGTATTATAGTATAGCCCTTTGGCAGGGCAGCCAAAAATTGGGAGGCTCCACATTGTCCCTGCATAGAGACGTGCATGAGGGCCTCAAAACATTGTTCCCATTGCAAAGGAGCGGGTCTCCTGTCGTTGTAATGTCCATTCTGCAAAGAATGGGCGAAAAAATTTACCACTGGGGGTATACCTGAAACAAAGGCCTAACTCTTGTAACGGTCATCATGGTGGCGCATGAGGAGAAGGAGGAGCAGTCCAGCGATTATCCAAAGTCCAGAAGTGTGTACCCATGGGTGACTGGAGGTACATGGCAAATTCCCGTTACAAACTTTAAATTCCGCTCTCATTTGCTGGTGGTGTGGTGAAGTCTGGCCCAATCCAACCCTTGTTCATCTTGATCAGAGTCAGCCTGTCAGCATTTTCAGTTGACAGGCGGGTGCGTTTATCTGTAATGATTCCACCTGCGGCACTAAAAACACGCTCTGACAAAACGCTAGCGGCAGGGCAGGCCAGGACTTCCAAGGCGTAGAGAGCCAATTCATGCCACGTGTCCACCTTGGATACCCAATAATTGTAAGGCACAGAGGAATGTCGGAGTACAGTTGTTCGATCTGCAAGGTACTCCTTGAGCATCTGGGCAAACTTAGGATTTCTTGTGGCACTACCCCGCACCTCAGGGGCTGTGGTACGTGAGGGGCTGAGAAAACTGTCCCACATCTTAAAGACTGTTCCCCTACCTCTGGCGGATTGGACTTGTGCCTCTCTCGGCTGTACGCCTTGGTTGTCCACTGATTCCTGACCTATGCCGCTAGCGTTTTGTGAGGGGAATGCTTTGCCTACTTCCGTGACTATGGCCTTCCGGAACTGCTGCATTTTGGTTGACCTCTCCGCCTCGGGAATAAGAGACATAAAGTTCTCCTTGTAGCGTGGGTCTAACAGTGTTACCAACCAGTAATGATTGTCGGCCAAGATGTTCTTAACGCGAGGGTCACGAGACAGGCAGCTTACCATAAAGTCAGCCATGTGCGCCAGACTCTTAACAGCCAGGACTTCAGTAGCCTGACCAACACGTTGACTGAACATGCTGTCCTCCTCCTCCTCCTCCTCCTCCTCATCTACCCTGTCCTCTGGCCAGCCACGCTGAACCGAGGATATGACTGGTGTGCATGTCATATCCTCAATTTGGCCGGAGATTTGCTCCATGTCTTCATCCTCCTCCTCGTCATAGTCCTCCACTGCACGTTGTGATGAGACGAGGCTGGGCTGTGTGTTATCACCCACACCCACTACTGTTTCTTGCTGCAACTCATCGCGCTCCGCCTGCAATGCATCATGTTTGGTTTTGAGCAGAGACCGTTTTAGAAGGCAGAGTAGCGGTATGGTGACGCTAATAATGGCGTCATCACCACTCACCATCTTGGTGGAGTCCTCAAAGTTTTGGAGGATGGTACATAGGTCGGACATCCATCTCCACTCCTCAGGTGTTATGTGTGGAGTTTGACCCATTTCCCGACGGCTTAGGTGATGCAGGTACTCAACAACTGCCCTTTTCTGCTCACATATCCTGACCAACATGTGCAGAGTTGAATTCCAACGCGTGGGGACATCACACACCAGTCTGTGAGCCGGAAGATGCAAACTGCACTGAAAGCCGGCAAGGCCGGCTGAAGCAGTAGGTGACTTTCGAAAATGTGCAGACAGGCGGCGAACTTTTACCAGCAGATCAGACAGCTCTGGGTATGACTTTAGAAACCGCTGAACCACGAGGTTGAGCACATGGGCCACGCATGGAACATGTGTCAGCTGGCCTCGCCTCAAAGCCGCCACCAGGTTCCGGCCATTGTCACACACGACCTTTCCTGGCTTTAGGTTCAGAGGTGTGAGCCAGTGATCTGCCTGCTGTTTCAGAGCTGTCCACAGCTCTTCTGCATTGTGGGGTTTGTCACCTATGCAGATTAGCTTCAGCACAGCCTGTTGCCGCTTCGCCGAGGCAGTGCTGCAGTGCTTCCAGCTTGGGACTGGTGTGGAGGGTACAGTGGATGAGGATGCGCAGGAGGAGGAGGAGGCTGAAGAGCATGACATTCCGGAGCTGTAGAGTGTGGGTGAAACACTGACTGAGGTAGGGCCTGCAAACCTTGGTGTGGGAAGGACGTGTTCCGTCCCTCGCTCAGACTGGGTCCCAGCTTCCACAATATTAACCCAGTGTGCCGTCAACGAGATGTAGCGGCCTTGCCCACAAGCACTTGTCCACGTGTCTGTGGTTAGGTGGACTTTGGGTGAAACAGCGTTGTTCAGGGCACGTGTGATGTTTTGTGACACGTGGTTATGCAACGCGGGGACGGCACACCGGCAGAAATAGTGGCGACTGGGGACCGAGTAACGTGGGACAGCTGCCGCCATCAGGTCGCGGAATGCTTCTGTCTCCACCAGTCTAAAAGGCAACATTTCCAGCGCAAGCAGTCGCGAAATGTTAGCATTTAGAACTGTGGCATGTGGGGTGTTGGCAGTGTATTTGCGCCTGCGTTCAAAGGTTTGCTGAATGGATAACTGAACGCTGCGCTGGGACAAGGACGTGCTTGATGATGGTGTTATTTCTGAGTAGGCAACTGCAGGTGCAGGACCGGAGGAGGCTTGTTCGCAGGCAGCATGGACAGGGGATTGGCTCGCATGCACAACCAGCGAAGACGTAGCAGTGACATTAGCAAGCACTGCTCCTCGACTCTGTTGTACTTCCCACAAAGTCGGGTGCTTGGCTGACATGTGCCTGATCATGCTGGTGGTGGTCAGGCTGCTAGTTTTGGTACCCCTGCTGATGCTGGCACGGCAGGTGTTGCAAATGGCCTTTTTAGAATCATCTGGATCCAACTTAAAAAACTGCCAGACTCGGGAAGACCTAACATTTGTACAGGCACCTTGTGTCGTGTTGTTGTTCCGGGGAATGGTTGCCTGACTTCTGCCTGGAGCCACCACCCTGCTTCTTACTGCCTGTTGGGATGCTACGCCTCCCTCCCCCTGTGCACTGCTGTCCTCGCTCTGCATATCCTCCTGCCAGGTTGGGTCAGTTACTGGATCATCCACCACGTCGTCTTCCTCTTCCGCACCCTGCTCCTCCTCCTGACTTCCTGACAATTGTGTCTCATCATCGTCCACCCCTTGTTGAGACACGTTGCCAACTTCGTGAGAACGTGGCTGCTCAAATATTTGGCCATCTGTACATACGATCTCCTCATGACCCACTTCAACATGAGCTGGCGAGAGGCCAGAATGTGCGAATGGAAACGTGAACAGCTCTTCCGAGTGTCCAAGTGTGGGATCATTAATGTCCAAGGACGTGTACTCAGCCTTGTGGTAGGAAGGAGGATCAGGTTCTGAAATGTGCGGTGCAGTATCACGGCTACTGACACTTGACCGTGTGGAAGACAGAGTGTTTGTGGTGGTGCCAATCTGACTGGAAGCATTATCCGCTATCCAACTAACAACCTGTTGACACTGGTCTTGGTTCAAGAGCGGTGTACTGCTGCGGTCCCCAAGAATTTGGGACAGGACGTGCGAGCGACTAGATGTGGCCCTTTGTTGTGGCAAAATTAGAGCTTGCCCACGACCTCGGCCTCTGCCTGCACCACCATCACGTCCACTTCCTTGTTCCTTGCCAACGCCCTTGCGCATTTTGCAATGCTGTGCTGACGTGTATTCACTAGACTTGGGCGTTATATCAAAGTTTGTGCAAATTGTGCACCTGTACGCTGCCACCGACAGGCACACACGTGCGGTTTTTAAATGCAAGCACGGACGCACTAAGAACCTAACAGGTTTTAGGAGCAAAAATTAATGACGAGAACTCTGACACTATCAGCCACTGCTGACTGACGTGTATTATACACTACACTTGTGCGTTATATAATAGTTTGGTAAAAACGCACACAAGTGCACCTGTACGCTGCCACCGACAGGCACACACGTGTGGTTTTTAAATGCAAGCACGGACGCACTAAGAACCTAACACAGGTTTTAGGAGCAAAAATTAATGACGAGAACTCTGACACTATCAGCCACTGCTGACTGACGTGTATTATACACTACACTTGTGCGTTATATAATAGTTTGGTAAAAACGCACACAAGTGCACCTGTACGCTGCCACCGACAGGCACACACGTGCGGTTTTTAAATGCAAGCACGGACGCACTAAGAACCTAACACAGGTTTTAGGAGCAAAAATTAATTACGAGAACTCTGACACTATCAGCCACTGCTGACTGACGTGTATTATACACTACACTTGTGCGTTATATAATAGTTTGGTAAAAACGCACACAAGTGCACCTGTACGCTGCCACCGACAGGCACACACGTGCGGTTTTTAAATGCAAGCACGGACGCACTAAGAACCTAACACAGGTTTTAGGAGCAAAAATTAATGACGAGAACTCTGACACTATCAGCCACTGCTGACTGACGTGTATTATACACTACACTTGTGCGTTATATAATAGTTTGGTAAAAACGCACACAAGTGCACCTGTACGCTGCCACCGACAGGCACACACGTGCGGTTTTTAAATGCAAGCACGGACGCACTAAGAACCTAACAGGTTTTAGGAGCGACAATTGCTGAGAAGTCTGACACTATCAGGACTGTTTTAGACTGTGTACACCAGCCCCAGATATGATGAAGGCTGGTATACGGTCACCACTAGGAATGGCTATATACCCTGCCTGCCTGCCTGCCTGTATACTGCTACAATAGTCCTGACAAGGACTCTTTTGGTCACTAGCCTGTATTCCAACCTGGCTATACCCTGCCTGTATACAGCAACAATAGTCCTGAGAAGGACTCTGCTACTGTACTCCGACCTGGCTATACCCTGCCTGCCTGTATACAACTAGAATAGTCCTGAGAAGGACTTTTGGTCACACTGTTTGCAGCCCTGCTACGGAAATAGCTATAAAGGGCCGCAAACCTTTCCCTGAAGCAGCGACCCTCTCCCTGCACTGACTGTCTGGATAGCTGTGAGCAGAGCACAGCGCGCCCGCCGGTATAAAGGCTCGGTCACGCTGTGCAGGCCGGCCAATCACTGCAATTCCACAACTAACAGGGCTGTGGCATTGCAGTGGTCTGCCAGCCAATCCCTGCATGAGGGCTGGCTCTCAAAAGAGCGCCAACATGCAGGGATGAAGACCACGAGTACAGCACGAGTATCGCGAGATTACTCGGTCCCCGTCGAGTAGACCGAGTACAGTGATACTCGTGCGAGTACCGAGTAGTAACAAGCATGCTCGCTCATCACTATTTATTAGTAAAATGGCTTACACTCCCCTTTTTTCCACTTTTTTCTTCACTACTTTCTCATGAGCCAGATCAGACACCCCCATACTTTGCACTGACGAGGGGCAAGCACCCCGAAACACCGTGTCTGCAAATTGGGATTCTGATCTGGCTTATATATCCTGAGTCATATTGCAAAGGATTGTCAAAAATCCACTTGTGACTTTTAGGATCGCTACTTCCAATAGGTGGCGCTGTGCTAGAGTTTGTCTCCTTTACTGGAGAGACAATTTGAATATTTCCCAGAGGGGCATTGCAGCTATAAGTCCCCTTACCTGGCAGCCAGACTGGCTTGCAAAGTCTCCTTAAGGAGAATAGTGTTCCCCCGTGGAATTTTAGGGGCATTGCAGCTATAAGTCCCCTTACCTGGCAGCCAGACTGGCTTGCAAAGTCTCCTTAAGGAGAATAGTGTTCCCCCGTGGTCCCCACATAGCTTTCTCATGAGCCAGATCAGACACCCCCATACTTTGCACTGACGAGGGGCAAGCACCCCGAAACACCGTGTCTGCAAATTGGGATTCTGATCTGGCTTATATATCCTGAGTCATATTGCAAAGGATTGTCAAAAATCCACTTGTGACTTTTAGGATCGCTACTTCCAATAGGTGGCGCTGTGCTAGAGTTTGTCTCCTTTACTGGAGAGACAATTTGAATATTTCCCAGAGGGGCATTGCAGCTATAAGTCCCCTTACCTGGCAGCCAGACTGGCTTGCAAAGTCTCCTTAAGGAGAATAGTGTTCCCCCGTGGAATTTTAGGGGCATTGCAGCTATAAGTCCCCTTACCTGGCAGCCAGACTGGCTTGCAAAGTCTCCTTAAGGAGAATAGTGTTCCCCCGTGGTCCCCACATAGCTTTCTCATGAGCCAGATCAGACACCCCCATACTTTGCACTGACGAGGGGCAAGCACCCCGAAACACCGTGTCTGCAAATTGGGATTCTGATCTGGCTTATATATCCTGAGTCATATTGCAAAGGATTGTCAAAAATCCACTTGTGACTTTTAGGATCGCTACTTCCAATAGGTGGCGCTGTGCTAGAGTTTGTCTCCTTTACTGGAGAGACAATTTGAATATTTCCCAGAGGGGCATTGCAGCTATAAGTCCCCTTACCTGGCAGCCAGACTGGCTTGCAAAGTCTCCTTAAGGAGAATAGTGTTCCCCCGTGGAATTTTAGGGGCATTGCAGCTATAAGTCCCCTTACCTGGCAGCCAGACTGGCTTGCAAAGTCTCCTTAAGGAGAATAGTGTTCCCCCGTGGTCCCCACATAGCTTTCTCATGAGCCAGATCAGACACCCCCATACTTTGCACTGACGAGGGGCAAGCACCCCGAAACACCGTGTCTGCAAATTGGGATTCTGATCTGGCTTATATATCCTGAGTCATATTGCAAAGGATTGTCAAAAATCCACTTGTGACTTTTAGGATCGCTACTTCCAATAGGTGGCGCTGTGCTAGAGTTTGTCTCCTTTACTGGAGAGACAATTTGAATATTTCCCAGAGGGGCATTGCAGCTATAAGTCCCCTTACCTGGCAGCCAGACTGGCTTGCAAAGTCTCCTTAAGGAGAATAGTGTTCCCCCGTGGAATTTTAGGGGCATTGCAGCTATAAGTCCCCTTACCTGGCAGCCAGACTGGCTTGCAAAGTCTCCTTAAGGAGAATAGTGTTCCCCCGTGGTCCCCACATAGCTTTCTCATGAGCCAGATCAGACACCCCCATACTTTGCACTGACGAGGGGCAAGCACCCCGAAACACCGTGTCTGCAAATTGGGATTCTGATCTGGCTTATATATCCTGAGTCATATTGCAAAGGATTGTCAAAAATCCACTTGTGACTTTTAGGATCGCTACTTCCAATAGGTGGCGCTGTGCTAGAGTTTGTCTCCTTTACTGGAGAGACAATTTGAATATTTCCCAGAGGGGCATTGCAGCTATAAGTCCCCTTACCTGGCAGCCAGACTGGCTTGCAAAGTCTCCTTAAGGAGAATAGTGTTCCCCCGTGGAATTTTAGGGGCATTGCAGCTATAAGTCCCCTTACCTGGCAGCCAGACTGGCTTGCAAAGTCTCCTTAAGGAGAATAGTGTTCCCCCGTGGTCCCCACATAGCTTTCTCATGAGCCAGATCAGACACCCCCATACTTTGCACTGACGAGGGGCAAGCACCCCGAAACACCGTGTCTGCAAATTGGGATTCTGATCTGGCTTATATATCCTGAGTCATATTGCAAAGGATTGTCAAAAATCCACTTGTGACTTTTAGGATCGCTACTTCCAATAGGTGGCGCTGTGCTAGAGTTTGTCTCCTTTACTGGAGAGACAATTTGAATATTTCCCAGAGGGGCATTGCAGCTATAAGTCCCCTTACCTGGCAGCCAGACTGGCTTGCAAAGTCTCCTTAAGGAGAATAGTGTTCCCCCGTGGAATTTTAGGGGCATTGCAGCTATAAGCCCCCTTACCTGGCAGCCAGACTGGCTTGCAAAGTCTCCTTAAGGAGAATAGTGTTCCCCCGTGGTCCCCACATAGCTTTCTCATGAGCCAGATCAGACACCCCCATACTTTGCACTGACGAGGGGCAAGCACCCCGAAACACCGTGTCTGCAAATTGGGATTCTGATCTGGCTTATATATCCTGAGTCATATTGCAAAGGATTGTCAAAAATCCACTTGTGACTTTTAGGATCGCTACTTCCAATAGGTGGCGCTGTGCTAGAGTTTGTCTCCTTTACTGGAGAGACAATTTGAATATTTCCCAGAGGGGCATTGCAGCTATAAGTCCCCTTACCTGGCAGCCAGACTGGCTTGCAAAGTCTCCTTAAGGAGAATAGTGTTCCCCCGTGGAATTTTAGGGGCATTGCAGCTATAAGTCCCCTTACCTGGCAGCCAGACTGGCTTGCAAAGTCTCCTTAAGGAGAATAGTGTTCCCCCGTGGTCCCCACATAGCTTTCTCATGAGCCAGATCAGACACCCCCATACTTTGCACTGACGAGGGGCAAGCACCCCGAAACACCGTGTCTGCAAATTGGGATTCTGATCTGGCTTATATATCCTGAGTCATATTGCAAAGGATTGTCAAAAATCCACTTGTGACTTTTAGGATCGCTACTTCCAATAGGTGGCGCTGTGCTAGAGTTTGTCTCCTTTACTGGAGAGACAATTTGAATATTTCCCAGAGGGGCATTGCAGCTATAAGTCCCCTTACCTGGCAGCCAGACTGGCTTGCAAAGTCTCCTTAAGGAGAATAGTGTTCCCCCGTGGAATTTTAGGGGCATTGCAGCTATAAGTCCCCTTACCTGGCAGCCAGACTGGCTTGCAAAGTCTCCTTAAGGAGAATAGTGTTCCCCCGTGGTCCCCACATAGCTTTCTCATGAGCCAGATCAGACACCCCCATACTTTGCACTGACGAGGGGCAAGCACCCCGAAACACCGTGTCTGCAAATTGGGATTCTGATCTGGCTTATATATCCTGAGTCATATTGCAAAGGATTGTCAAAAATCCACTTGTGACTTTTAGGATCGCTACTTCCAATAGGTGGCGCTGTGCTAGAGTTTGTCTCCTTTACTGGAGAGACAATTTGAATATTTCCCAGAGGGGCATTGCAGCTATAAGTCCCCTTACCTGGCAGCCAGACTGGCTTGCAAAGTCTCCTTAAGGAGAATAGTGTTCCCCCGTGGAATTTTAGGGGCATTGCAGCTATAAGTCCCCTTACCTGGCAGCCAGACTGGCTTGCAAAGTCTCCTTAAGGAGAATAGTGTTCCCCCGTGGTCCCCACATAGCTTTCTCATGAGCCAGATCAGACACCCCCATACTTTGCACTGACGAGGGGCAAGCACCCCGAAACACCGTGTCTGCAAATTGGGATTCTGATCTGGCTTATATATCCTGAGTCATATTGCAAAGGATTGTCAAAAATCCACTTGTGACTTTTAGGATCGCTACTTCCAATAGGTGGCGCTGTGCTAGAGTTTGTCTCCTTTACTGGAGAGACAATTTGAATATTTCCCAGAGGGGCATTGCAGCTATAAGTCCCCTTACCTGGCAGCCAGACTGGCTTGCAAAGTCTCCTTAAGGAGAATAGTGTTCCCCCGTGGAATTTTAGGGGCATTGCAGCTATAAGTCCCCTTACCTGGCAGCCAGACTGGCTTGCAAAGTCTCCTTAAGGAGAATAGTGTTCCCCCGTGGTCCCCACATAGCTTTCTCATGAGCCAGATCAGACACCCCCATACTTTGCACTGACGAGGGGCAAGCACCCCGAAACACCGTGTCTGCAAATTGGGATTCTGATCTGGCTTATATATCCTGAGTCATATTGCAAAGGATTGTCAAAAATCCACTTGTGACTTTTAGGATCGCTACTTCCAATAGGTGGCGCTGTGCTAGAGTTTGTCTCCTTTACTGGAGAGACAATTTGAATATTTCCCAGAGGGGCATTGCAGCTATAAGTCCCCTTACCTGGCAGCCAGACTGGCTTGCAAAGTCTCCTTAAGGAGAATAGTGTTCCCCCGTGGAATTTTAGGGGCATTGCAGCTATAAGTCCCCTTACCTGGCAGCCAGACTGGCTTGCAAAGTCTCCTTAAGGAGAATAGTGTTCCCCCGTGGTCCCCACATAGCTTTCTCATGAGCCAGATCAGACACCCCCATACTTTGCACTGACGAGGGGCAAGCACCCCGAAACACCGTGTCTGCAAATTGGGATTCTGATCTGGCTTATATATCCTGAGTCATATTGCAAAGGATTGTCAAAAATCCACTTGTGACTTTTAGGATCGCTACTTCCAATAGGTGGCGCTGTGCTAGAGTTTGTCTCCTTTACTGGAGAGACAATTTGAATATTTCCCAGAGGGGCATTGCAGCTATAAGTCCCCTTACCTGGCAGCCAGACTGGCTTGCAAAGTCTCCTTAAGGAGAATAGTGTTCCCCCGTGGAATTTTAGGGGCATTGCAGCTATAAGTCCCCTTACCTGGCAGCCAGACTGGCTTGCAAAGTCTCCTTAAGGAGAATAGTGTTCCCCCGTGGTCCCCACATAGCTTTCTCATGAGCCAGATCAGACACCCCCATACTTTGCACTGACGAGGGGCAAGCACCCCGAAACACCGTGTCTGCAAATTGGGATTCTGATCTGGCTTATATATCCTGAGTCATATTGCAAAGGATTGTCAAAAATCCACTTGTGACTTTTAGGATCGCTACTTCCAATAGGTGGCGCTGTGCTAGAGTTTGTCTCCTTTACTGGAGAGACAATTTACTTTTATAAAGAAATTTTTCCTTTCTTTATTCTTAATGCAATTTTATATAGCAACACCACCATTTTTTGCCACGAACATAATTTTTCTTGTCCGTCATCCCGTTCACCCTTACAGGGTTGTGGACAGATGCACTTGTCACTACACTTCTAAGACTCAATACAGGGTCTGGAGCTCAATGCTCCCTTTTTGTTTTTTTTTTCTTCTTTTTTTTCTTTTTTTCATTTTGTCCTTCTTCTTCTTCTTTTTCTGATTTTTGTCTCAAAAAGCTGATGAAATTTGAAACACTATACCCCAGTGATTTTATAAATGTTTCTCAATATATCACTTGAGAACTTTTATGGCCGGTATTGTAACAGTTGACCATCCCGGCAGTATTTGAAATACAGCAGTCAGTCCTCTGACGTAGCTCCATATGTGTATATATAGAGGTTCTTCCTCCTTTGATTGCATACTGTTCTTTTTTTGCCCTGATGAAGGAGACAGTGATCTCTGAAACACATTGACCGGAAAAAAGAATAAAGAGATGAAATAATTAACATCAGTTTCCTTTGGTGACAGCGCGGCACGCACCCGATTTTCCTCCTATACGTTATTGCTCTTCTACTAGGGGCTGCGGCTGTCGCCATTTGTAACGTGCATTTAGGGGTTGTGACTGGCACAACCTTAATAGGTGAGTGCAACTACTATTAGTTATTTGTTACCTTACCAGGTAAGACCCTAATTTGTGCGTCTGCTCCAGAGTTATTTCCCTGATTATTAATATCTGACAGGCAGTGATTGATCCTGCATTCTCACCTTCCTCTCTGTTGCACATTCTTATTGTTCCTATATGCTCTCTATTTCCATCAGACTTTTTTTGTCCTTCGGTGGGGCTCTAACATATGTGCACCATTTATTATTTATTTTTATGGATTCCTTTCTTTTTTCATGCTAGCGTTCATTATGCAGTAGTCATTCATGATATATCTTATATTTGTGAATCCATTAGGGCTCTATATGTCTGGTGCATCACATTGGGTCTTTTCAGTGCACAATAGGCACCTTTTTCTGTTATGCTCTGCTGCCACCTTATGGACATCCTATCAGTGATGCCAGAAAAAAATGGACATGTCTCCGTGCAGCAATCACGGACACGCGGGTACGCCGCACGGAGACACGTGCAGTGAAAAATCACTGATGTGTGAGCAGACCCATTCATTATAATGGATCTGCGTATCTCAGTGATTCTGTTATGTTTAAAAAAAAGCACAAACGTACCAGAATCACTGACGTGTGAAACAGGCCTTATAGTGTTTTGATTTATGTATGTATTATACAACTTCTGTGGATCTTGTATGAGTGACTTTTCTTCATTTTATTGGATTGTTTTAAAATATTGAAATAAAGTCACGCTTCCTATGCATCCTTTTGTATTCTGATTGGCTACTATAATACAGTTTTTAGGCACTGAGATCGATACCAGAGGCATGGTCTTCCGCTTACCAGAGGATAAGCTCAAAAGGCTAAGGGACATAATAGAAGGGTTTAGTGCTGTTAATAAGGTGGCATTAAGATAAATGAAATATATCTTCTCGGTCTTCTCGTTTTCTTGCTGAGTTGTGCCAATGGACAGAGTTTTTTCTAGACATTTGCTATTGGAAACTCAGGGAACCAAAGCTCCTGGATAGAGTTGAGCGCGGTTCGTGGTTCGTGGTTCTCCAGTTCTAGGCTCGAGTGATTTTGGGGCATGTTCTAGATCGAACTAGAACTCGAGCTTTTTGCAAAAGCTCGATAGTTCTAGAAACGTTCGAGAACGGTTCTAGCAGCCAAAAAACAGCTAAATCATAGCTTGGTTTCTGCTGTAATAGTGTAAGTCACTCTGTGAATCAAACTATTATCACATTTCAGTGTATAGTGTGCGTGAACAGCGCCTTCAGATCACTGCTGTTTCTATAATGGCGATCGCCATTTTTTTTTTTTTTCTTGTCTTCCTTCCCTAAGTGCGCGCGTCTTGTGGGGCGGGCCAGCATGTCAGCCAATCACAGACACACACACAGCTAAGTTGACTTTGAGCCAGAGAAGCAACGGCATGTGTGATAGGATCTGCATGTCACATGTCCCTGCATTATAAAACCGGACATTTTCTTCACGGACGCCATTATCTGCCTTCTGCGTCTTTGGTGTCAGACATCACTGTCGCAGCTCCGTCCTCCTGAGTCCTATAGCCGATACAGCTGTATGCGCTGCATACACAGCGTTAGACAGCATAGGGAGAGCATTTTATAGCAGTCCTTTTAAGGGCTCAAACCGGCAGGGTCAGAGAGCCATAGGTGACAGGTCCTGCAAACAGCAACAGCATCTGTGTAGCCAAGGTCAGGGATTTCCTCCCTGCATTTCACCATTAGGAGGGAATAGAAAGGCAGGCTTCCATTCCTCTACCCAGAGCACCACAATCCTGCCACTGTACCCTCCTGTCCTCTGCACACTCCAAATCATTATAACTAAGCCATTATACTAGCAAACACTCAGTGTACCTAGTGGCATCCTATCTGTGGCTATTGGACTTTGCTATAGTCCCACTAGTGCAAAGACATTTGCAGAGCACGTCTGCCTGCATTGCACACTCCAACTTTTTTAAACTAAGCAATTTTACTAGCAAACACTCAGTGTACCTAGTGGCATCCTATACGTGGCTATTGGACTTTGCTATAGTCCCACTAGTGCCAAGACATTTGCAGAGCGCATCTGCCTGCGTTGCACACTCCAACTAATTTTAACTTAGCCATTATACTAGCAAACACTCAGTGTACCTAGTGGCATCCTATACGTGGCTATTGGACTTTGCTATAGTCCCACTAGTGCCAAGACATTTGCAGAGCGCATCTGCCTGCGTTGCACACTCCAACTAATTATAAGTAAGCCATTATACTAGCAAACACTCAGTGTACCTAGTGGCATCCTATCTGTGGCTATTGGACTTTGCTATAGTCCCACTAGTGCAAAGACATTTGCAGAGCACGTCTGCCTGCATTGCACACTCCAACTTTTTTAAACTAAGCAATTTTACTAGCAAACACTCAGTGTACCTAGTGGCATCCTATACGTGGCTATTGGACTTTGCTATAGTCCCACTAGTGCCAAGACATTTGCAGAGCGCATCTGCCTGCGTTGCACACTCCAACTAATTATAAGTAAGCCATTATACTAGCAAACACTCAGTGTACCTAGTGGCATCCTATCTGTGGCTATTGGACTTTGCTATAGTCCCACTAGTGCAAAGACATTTGCAGAGCACGTCTGCCTGCATTGCACACTCCAACTTTTTTAAACTAAGCAATTTTACTAGCAAACACTCAGTGTACCTAGTGGCATCCTATACGTGGCTATTGGACTTTGCTATAGTCCCACTAGTGCCAAGACATTTGCAGAGCGCATCTGCCTGCGTTGCACACTCCAACTAATTATAAGTAAGCCATTATACTAGCAAACACTCAGTGTACCTAGTGTAGGGACTGTATCTGTGTCCCTACAACACACTTGAGACAAATGTGTGTGTGAGCCTGCATTGTGGGGTATATATAATATATTATAGAGCTGGGAAGGATCATTCTAAGCAGTGAGCTGTTCCAGTATTTGTAGGAAAATACCCAGTAGAAGCATCAAACACAGCACCAATACCTCCCATCAGTATTCCACCACAGTGCCATGTAACCCATGCCCTACACTCCCATCTACACCAATACTATACAGGCACAAACTAGTATATCTGACTAAAAGCCCCCAAAATATGAAGAACGGCCTATAGTTGAGTGTGGATATAAAATCTATGTGAGCAGAGCTAGAATAGAAATCACTGATCGCATTGAAGTCATTCTGACCATAAATCACCATGATATCAAGGTGAGGAGTTGTGTGTTACTGCTGGGAGGAAAGGGTTAACAGTGGAATATTAAGGTGCATTTCTGTGTGCAGTGTTACTAGTCAATGTAACAATTCAGTATGAGCTGCTCTTGGTGCCGGGGGAGGGAGATGCTCTCCTGAGCAAGATAGATGGGGAATGAACATGATATCTATATAGTGTAAGGCAGGGGGTCTCAAACCAGGTGATCATGTCTGATCAACTGGTTACATTATGTCTGATTACCTTGTCTAACAGTTTTTTCTCCCCTTTCTTTACCTTCCAGGTTCCCATAGTCACGTGAAATATCCCTGTTGCACTTGATTACGGCTCACTATTCACTATAGGATGTCTTATATCTAACATCACACTCTCACCCATCAGCACTCTATAGGTTTGTATAAGGTATGCGCTTACACATCCGGTCCTCCATAGGTATTTCCACTTATGTAACACTATCCCTATGATCACTCATAACTCATACCCTTGTAGTCAATTACAGCCTCCTCTCTCCCCCCTCCCCTTCTCCCTTTCCATCTATAATTTTGCCAGTACAATATTAGTTTACATTAGGCACACACTCACATATTCCTTTCCTTAGTGATTTATTGTAATTCACATTCACATACAATTCTCTATGCCTGCCCCATTACTACATTCATACCTACTTGACCCTATCCTGATACCCCTTGTCTCACCTTGTTGGTCCCTACACCTGTTATCATGTCCTTTCCTGTGTCTGTCTTGTCACACAACACATTTTAGCATATAACTTGTGCTCCTTATTACCTGTCCTGCCTATTAGAATTATGTCCATTATGTCCATGCATGGCCCAATGAATCAAGTCTGTACTTCATATTCATGGTTTAAGCCTTTGGGTTCCAATGTGCCCAGAGTATATATCCAGAAAGATTCCCTTTCTTTGAGCTTCCTAATTCTATTGCCTCCTCTGCGTATGGCTTGGACATGTTCGATGACTTGGAATCTTAATTGGATCACTGTGTGATTATGCGTCACAAAATGGTGTGGGACTGGTAATAGAATCTGCTTACAATGTATTGTTGACTTGTGTTTAGCTCAAAGAAAGAGAATCTTTCTGGATATGTACTCTGGGCACATTAGAACCCAAGGGCTTAAACCGTGAATATGAAGTAAAGACTTGATTCATTGGGCCGTGCACCATGTCACCAAGTGTCCAATTGCATTGTCCAATGGCTCACAATGGTTATGCGTTTTCATTGGATGGATAATCGAAGCCATGTTTTTTTCCTTTCTGTTGGGTTTGTTGTGTGAGTAGCCTATAGGATTAAGTTGGTTACCGCAGGCAGTGGATTTAACTTCCTGTCTTTGGTCCAGTGGTAGATGGATTGTCTGGTCTATGAGCTGTTATTGGTTTGAATGCAGGTGAATGCCCATGGGCTGCTTATGACTGTGTAAAATAGTATTGATTCATGATGGATTTCAGACTACATGTAGATATCTTCAGTCTTTCTATCCACATCATTTAAATGAACATTATCCATGCAGCTTGAAATTCATCCAATAAGAGAAGCAACCTTGTACAACCAATCTGATAAGGGCACAGTATATCCTAAGGGAAGGTTATGGCTATAAAAGGGGACTTCTTGGAGTCACCAGGTTGTTGATGGATGTTGCATGATCTAGTCTAAGCTCTTAAGAGCTGGCTAGGGGATCAGAACCAGGATGCCTTGTGGACTCGGTCTAGGGACTTTGGCTTCAACTAGAGGATCACTTGGCTACATGGCTTCAATCTAGGGGCTTCAATTCCGATTGGAGATCATAACCGCAATCTAGGGATTTCGACTCCGGCTGCCAGGATTATACCATATCATCATACCAGAGACTACTTAAGGAAGAAACCCAGGTTGGACAATTTTGTCACCTGGCTACAGACTTTGCAGACCTCAGCCAGCTTCCTAAATCTGGCGCTATTCTATTGTCGGTGGGTGCCCGACAAATTACACAGCTATGTCAAATTTTGGTTTATGAAACTTCAAATCCAGTGACTGATTATTATGTTTTCTAATGTCCTGATTTAAAAAAAAAAAAAAATATTTTTTTTTAACCATCAAATATTGATTTTGTACAATCCATGTGTGAAGTTACATACAAGTGACATGAACAAGAAAAATACTTATTGTAACCAAAAATATTCACAATTTTATATATAAAATACATTTATTTATTGTACAGTCATTCTGCAACTTTATTAGAAATTTATTCTTGCACTTTTTCCTTTTCTCTAGATCCCCCTTTTCTCTTATAGAAGGCCTGTGGATCTTCTCTGTGAAGCATCCGGCAATCATGTTCACGTTTCATTTACTTTGGTATCGTCGTTCCATCTCCTTGATATTCCGATGAAAACCTTCTTGTTCTTCCCACCAGCACCAAGGTTTTCAGACAAGTAGTCCAAATAGGAATGTAAAAAATGTAACTTCAAATTCATTAGACAACCCAAGGCTTTGAAACGTTTCAGCATGTTCTCCACGATGGACTTAAATTTTGATTCTTTGTTGTTACCTAGAAACGTATTTATTGCTTCTTTCAAAGAGTCCCAAGCCCTTTTTTCAACAGTTTTCATTATTGTTTAAAACACGTCATCCTTCATTCATGGGTTTCTGAATATCCGAACCCACAAAAATGCTTTTGTGCTGCCCCTGTGCCAGCAGCCGCCGTTGGTCGGATCCAGACCTTCTAAGAGAGTGGCTCGACCCGGGGGTCTCGCGGACATGTCGAATAAAAGGAGGAATGTAGATGTATGGGCTAGGCCGTATTAAGTTTGTGACGCCACCAACGGTGTGTGGTGAGGTGGGACACCACCGCTGCCGTTATGGGATACCCGGGAGAGATGTAGTGGCAGCTGGATGTTAACCCCTCCGTGTGTAGGGATGATTGCCCCGGGGCCCAGTGTCTTTGTGCAGGGTATGGTGATGGCAAGGGCCGGCGCGCCTGAGCAAGCAGGGGGATGTTTGGTTACTCACAGTAAATGAATCACACGAGTCTTTCGGTAAACCAAAGGTGCTGGTGGCCTGCCGCCCCGGCCGGTTGCATTCAGGTCCCCCACCCAGGCTGGTGGTCGCTGTCCTTTACTCTGCACTTGTTTTTGTGTATGGTGGACTGCCTGGTCTGGAACTCAGGAGTCCGCTCCCGGCTGGATATGGCCTAAGGAGCCGTGCCCGCAGGCGCTGGCCCGTGGGATCTAAGGGCCCTGGCGGTGGCCTTATCCCTATCAGTGGGCTGTTGTCTTCTTTGAGGGACTTTAGGTGGGATAGGACCTATAATCCTGCCCTCAATCATTTAATTAGCTAGGCCGCTGGTTTCGGTCCTGGCTTCAGTGTCCTAGGTGACTAGGGTTTCAGGTGTGTGTTTCCTAAGTGAGGAAAGGTGTTGTGCGGGGGCCTATCTGTAACTACCTGGTTTTGCCAGGGCATCACACCTTCCTTCAGACTTGATTCTGACAGTCCCTGAAACTTGGTACACAGGTACTTAAACATCTCTCCTTCTTTCAGTAGCGCTTTCACAAACAGCTTCATCAGTCCAAGCTTACAGTGGAGTGGTGGCAAGAGAACTTTAGGTGGGATCAACTAAGCTTTATGCAACAATGTTCTTGAGTCCCGGTTACAAAGATGTTCTTGTTGGCCAATTTTTTTTGCTCCAGTGAAGAGTCCTAACCTGGCTTTCCAATTCACACAAAAAGCATGTGTTCTGCCTTCTTTTACGTAATGCTGTGAATCTCTAGCATACAGCTAAACCCTAGTTCACATTTCAAATAAACAGACTGTGAAGTTCAATAGCCTTGATTTATTAGCTGGTAACGTGAACTTGATTGCAGTATACATGGAATATACAGTGAATATAGGAATATCCAAGATGCAGTTGAAGACAGAATACGGTATATCCAAGATACTGTTTTATACGGGTAAAAACTATAACAAGAAAATGATTACAGTCAGTACAGTGTTAATACAGAGTTAACATAGCATAACAGTACATGAGATGCAGTTCTTACGAGAATGTAGGTGAAAGGTCACTGCATCTGCAATACATAGAAATCTTATCTAGACAAACAAGACAGGGATGACACTAAAGGTGTAGAAGTACAATGTACAATGCATTTACTACACTCTTCCATCTAGGATTCTATCACTAACACATGTAATTTGCTTTGCTCACCGGATTACACTAGGCAGGGGTGAATGTACAGAGAGGTAAGTCGGCATGTCCTTTCCTGACAAATCCAAAGAAAAAATGGCTGCAGGCTTCTTCTCAGCTCAGGGAGGCATTCCTTACCCAGAATACCTTTAGCTTAAAGGGAAACTCAGCAATTCAAAAGAATAACAATGACCTCTAGGGATTGTAACAGAAATTTCAATGAATGACTATTAGCAGGCTGCCATGAGGCAGAACAGCATGGGTATTTAATATATCCTCCTTGCTGCCCAAGAAGCAATGAGAACATTTTTAGACCACCACATATTGACCATCCATGCTCCTTGTAGTTAAGTTTCTTGAGAATAAAGTCTAAATTCTCACAGCTTTCTTCCAAGTGCATAGCATGTGTGACGCCCTGGACTAGCCAGGTAGTCACAAACACAAAATCACACACACCCCCTCCCCTGGATAGTCTACATCAGTCACACAAAATCCTTGTTGCCTCCTCCAGGCTCTGATGTCCACACCAGGTGGGGCGGAGCCAGGCGGTTGGCCCCACCCACCGAGGAGTTCACAGGCCCGGAGGCGGGAAAAAGCAGTTAGTTTAGTTTTGTAGTGGAAAGTGAGAGGACAGAAACTGTTAGTGTCTGGGTAGGAGCCCAGGCACTGTCAGCAAGGTCGGCAGACGGTGGTGGCCGTCTGCAGGAGGTGGTACAAGTCAGCTGAACCGTAGGACCGGGGACGGGCGGTGACCCGAGGGGAACTGAACCGGTGAGCGGATCTGTACCAAGCACAAAGGCAGGGCCATTGGACCCTGACCAGGCTAGGAGCCGCCGACAATGGTCAAATCCGAGAGTGACCGGAATCCCAGGGGTTCCCTAACACCCAAGACCCGACAGAAGGCAACCGTCCACACCGTGAGGATAAAAAGCCACCGCCATAGGCTAGAGATCCAAGGGCCAGCGCCTGCGGGCAAACGGGCTCCCTCGGTACGTACACCCCAGCCATCCAGCCTCCCCGTACCGCCACCGGGCCCCGGGATCACCAACCCCTACCCACGGAGGGGGAACCAACATCCTAGCTGCTCCCTGCCATCGCTCCCGGGATCCCCGTCACCAGCAGTGGTGGTGCCCATTATCACCACGACCTGTGGGTGACGTCACTAACTATCTCCCCAAACAAACCACCCCCTTTTCACTCGTGGGCGAGGAGCGCTGCTCGAGTCCCCGGATCTGGCCCTCCGCTCGAGCCACCGAGCAGCAGCAGCAGCAGAAGTCCCCGAACCCGAGCGTAGCGTGCGTGGCCCCTCTGCCCGCGACACATGCCCTACACACACTGAAGAATACTTACTGCCATTGAGCAGTAGCACAGCTTTCAGACTTTTTGGATGAAACAATGACGTGTCTCCACTCGCTCACATTGTACTTAATGTTACATTTTCCATCAGCACAGGAACATCGCTTGAATACACTAGAGCACCATCTTCAGAAAAGTATGGAGGGAATCTTTTCAGAATTCTAACCTTTTGGAAACCTATTGTCACGCTCTCCGGGTCCCCTGCTCTGCCCCCCGGCTCACCTGCCACGCTCCCCGGCTTCCCTGCTTCGCTCCCCGGCTCCTCTGGCAGACATCCCCCGCTCCACGGTCTCCAGCCTCCACCACCTGCGGTCCCCAGGCGGCCCGGTCCCCGCTCCCGGCGCCCGTCGGCAGCCCTGCTCCAGGCCGGCTCCCCTGCTTCCTATACACCGCTCCCTGCCCTGGCTTCTGGCACCCGGGCCTCGCGCATGCGCATTAGGGCGCGCGCGCGGTCATTGACCCTCTCTTAAAGGGCCAGCGTCCACTGACAGGAAATTGAACACACAGGTACAGGGTATAAAGGGGTTTAATGTCCAAGTGGGCGGGGCCTGTTCTTCGTGTTTCCTAAGCTAGGAGTCAGGTCTCCTTGTGTCTCTGTGATATACTTACCTATCTCTCTTCTAGAGCCGCTCCTGCCTCGCCATCCGGTCCTGCCGATTCCCGAACCCCGAACGCTGACTATCTGCCATCCCGTCAGTCCGTACCATCTCTGATCCCTGTGGTGACCCGTCCTCTCGCTCCATCGGTTCCGGACTCTGCCTGACATCTCGGCCTCCGAACCTGAGCTCCGTCACCCGGACTACCATCAGTGACTCCGTGGTCCCAGGGACTTCTCCATTCCACTCTTTTGCACGGACTGTCCTGCTACCCGTAGTGCTCCGGCTACCGGACCCCTTGCCTTCATTAAGGTGTTCGGCCCAGTGGATCCACCTCCTGGGTCTGCCCGTCCACCTGGCCCTAACACCTATAGAATCAGTGTTTGTGAAAAAACTGTACGTGATGATAATTTTTCAATATTTTTTAGTCCAATGATCGAAAGTATGAAAAAAATCACATCTTTCAAAAATTTTTACCCTTGGAAACCTGTGTTATTATTACTATGCACGAGCCCTAAATTGTCTGAAAAACAACAAATATGCTGGTTGGATAGACCTTGACCCCACAATTCAACGGCCACAATTAAGGAGAAAAGTGCTAAGAGAGTTAAATTTGCCCCTGAAATAACCCATGATACGGGCCAAGGAGGGACACACCATTTTGATCCGAAAATAGCCCAACACCATGAGAGACGGGCAAATCCGTGAAAAGACAAAGTTCCAAGCTACAACTGACGCAGGATCTACAGCACATACGCCCATTGTAATTGTTCATGATTTCCGGCCACTACGCATTTCAGCCTTCAGGGACCTGGTAATTCGAATGCTATGTCCAGGAGTAGAGATGAGCGAACCGGTCCCGGTTCGGCTCGAGGTCGGTTCGCCGAACGGAGCTCCCGTTCGAGTTCGGCTCGTCGAACGTTCGACGAACCGAACTCGAGCCAATAGGAAACAATGGCAGGCAATCACAAACACAGTAAAACACCTAGAAAACACCCTCAAAGGTGTCCAAAAGGTGACAAACAACTCACAACACAACACAAACACATGGGAAAGTGACAAGGACATATACTCATGCGAAAACAAAACAGCTGGACAAGGAAAAGAGGAGGACACACAGATATAGGCATGGCACGCCATTCTAAAATCATGTAAAACACCGCAAGGTGACTCCAAGCGGAGTCTCCCTTTTTTCCAAAAATTGGGCCCCACACACACCCACCCCTTCAGTGGCAGCAGTTGTGCCCCAGTTGTACACTTCACAGCTACATTTGCATCAAGCACATTCAAAAATACGCTATTCTTAACCGTCCCCAGGATGACACCGGGGTAGGTAGCAAAGTCTTTCCTGATCCCAGCTCTGTTCATCTTGGCTTCTTTTAAAAACACAGCAAGCAAGGGTTACTCCAAGCGGAGTCTCCCTTTTTTCCAAAAATTGGGCCACACAGACACCCACCCCATCAGTGGCAGCACTTGGGCCCTAGTTGCAAACAGGATGTTTTGATTTGCATCAAGCAAATTCAAAAATACGCCATAATTAACCGTCCCCAGGATGACACCGGGGTAGGTAGCAAAGTCTTTCCTGATCCCAGCTCTGTTCATCTTGGCTTCTTTTAAAAACACAGCAAGCAAGGGTTACTCCAAGCGGAGTCTCCCTTTTTTCCAAAAATTGGGCCACACAGACACCCACCCCATCAGTGGCAGCACTTGGGCCCTAGTTGCAAACAGGATGTTTTGATTTGCATCAAGCAAATTCAAAAATACGCCATAATTAACCGTCCCCAGGATGACACCGGGGTAGGTAGCAAAGTCTTTCCTGATCCCAGCTCTGTTCATCTTGGCTTCTTTTAAAAACACAGCAAGCAAGGGTTACTCCAAGCGGAGTCTCCCTTTTTTCCAAAAATTGGGCCACACAGACACCCACCCCATCAGTGGCAGGACTTGGGCCCTAGTTGCAAACAGGATGTTTTGATTTGCATCAAGCACATTCAAAAATACGCCATTCTTATCCGTCCCCAGGATGACACCGGGGTAGGTAGATAAAGTCTTTGCTGACCCATGACTTGTTCATCTTGGCTTCTTTTAAAAACACAGCAAGGAAGGGTTACTCCAAGCGGAGTCTCCCTTTTTTCCAAAAATTGGGCCACACAGACACCCACCCCATCAGTGGCAGCACTTGGGCCCTAGTTGCAAACAGGATGTTTTGATTTGCATCAAGCACATTCAAAAATACGCCATAATTAACCGTCCCCAGGATGACACCGGGGTAGGTAGCAAAGTCTTTCCTGATCCCAGCTCTGTTCATCTTGGCTTCTTTTAAAAACACAGCAAGTAAGGGTTATTCCAAGCGGAGTCTCCCTTTTTTCCAAAAATTGGGCCACACAGACACCCACCCCATCAGTGGCAGCACTTGGGCCCTAGTTGCAAACAGGATGTTTTGATTTGCATCAAGCACATTCAAAAATACGCCATAATTAACCGTCCCCAGGATGACACCGGGGTAGGTAGCAAAGTCTTTCCTGATCCCAGCTCTGTTCATCTTGGCTTCTTTTAAAAACACAGCAAGCAAGGGTTACTCCAAGCGGAGTCTCCCTTTTTTCCAAAAATTGGGCCACACAGACACCCACCCCATCAGTGGCAGCACTTGGGCCCTAGTTGCAAACAGGATGTTTTGATTTGCATCAAGCACATTCAAAAATACGCCATAATTAACCGTCCCCAGGATGACACCGGGGTAGGTAGCAAAGTCTTTCCTGATCCCAGCTCTGTTCATCTTGGCTTCTTTTAAAAACACAGCAAGCAAGGGTTACTCCAAGCGGAGTCTCCCTTTTTTCCAAAAATTGGGCCCCACACACACCCACCCCTTCAGTGGCAGCAGTTGTGCCCCAGTTGTACACTTCACAGCTACATTTGCATCAAGCACATTCAAAAATACGCTATTCTTAACCGTCCCCAGGATGACACCGGGGTAGGTAGCAAAGTCTTTCCTGATCCCAGCTCTGTTCATCTTGGCTTCTTTTAAAAACACAGCAAGCAAGGGTTACTCCAAGCGGAGTCTCCCTTTTTTCCAAAAATTGGGCCACACAGACACCCACCCCATCAGTGGCAGCACTTGGGCCCTAGTTGCAAACAGGATGTTTTGATTTGCATCAAGCACATTCAAAAATACGCCATAATTAACCGTCCCCAGGATGACACCGGGGTAGGTAGCAAAGTCTTTCCTGATCCCAGCTCTGTTCATCTTGGCTTCTTTTAAAAACACAGCAAGCAAGGGTTACTCCAAGCGGAGTCTCCCTTTTTTCCAAAAATTGGGCCACACAGACACCCACCCCATCAGTGGCAGCACTTGGGCCCTAGTTGCAAACAGGATGTTTTGATTTGCATCAAGCACATTCAAAAATACGCCATAATTAACCGTCCCCAGGATGACACCGGGGTAGGTAGCAAAGTCTTTCCTGATCCCAGCTCTGTTCATCTTGGCTTCTTTTAAAAACACAGCAAGCAAGGGTTACTCCAAGCGGAGTCTCCCTTTTTTCCAAAAATTGGGCCCCACACACACCCACCCCTTCAGTGGCAGCAGTTGTGCCCCAGTTGTACACTTCACAGCTACATTTGCATCAAGCACATTCAAAAATACGCTATTCTTAACCGTCCCCAGGATGACACCGGGGTAGGTAGCAAAGTCTTTCCTGATCCCAGCTCTGTTCATCTTGGCTTCTTTTAAAAACACAGCAAGCAAGGGTTACTCCAAGCGGAGTCTCCCTTTTTTCCAAAAATTGGGCCACACAGACACCCACCCCATCAGTGGCAGCACTTGGGCCCTAGTTGCAAACAGGATGTTTTGATTTGCATCAAGCACATTCAAAAATACGCCATAATTAACCGTCCCCAGGATGACACCGGGGTAGGTAGCAAAGTCTTTCCTGATCCCAGCTCTGTTCATCTTGGCTTCTTTTAAAAACACAGCAAGCAAGGGTTACTCCAAGCGGAGTCTCCCTTTTTTCCAAAAATTGGGCCCCACACACACCCACCCCTTCAGTGGCAGCAGTTGTGCCCCAGTTGTACACTTCACAGCTACATTTGCATCAAGCACATTCAAAAATACGCTATTCTTAACCGTCCCCAGGATGACACCGGGGTAGGTAGCAAAGTCTTTCCTGATCCCAGCTCTGTTCATCTTGGCTTCTTTTAAAAACACAGCAAGCAAGGGTTACTCCAAGCGGAGTCTCCCTTTTTTCCAAAAATTGGGCCACACAGACACCCACCCCATCAGTGGCAGCACTTGGGCCCTAGTTGCAAACAGGATGTTTTGATTTGCATCAAGCACATTCAAAAATACGCCATAATTAACCGTCCCCAGGATGACACCGGGGTAGGTAGCAAAGTCTTTCCTGATCCCAGCTCTGTTCATCTTGGCTTCTTTTAAAAACACAGCGAGCAAGGGTTACTCCAAGCGGAGTCTCCCTTTTTTCCAAAAATTGGGCCACACAGACACCCACCCCATCAGTGGCAGCACTTGGGCCCTAGTTGCAAACAGGATGTTTTGATTTGCATCAAGCACATTAAAAAATACGCCATAATTAACCGTCCCCAGGATGACACCGGGGTAGGTAGCAAAGTCTTTCCTGATCCCAGCTCTGTTCATCTTGGCTTCTTTTAAAAACACAGCAAGCAAGGGTTACTCCAAGCGGAGTCTCCCTTTTTTCCAAAAATTGGGCCCCACACACACCCACCCCTTCAGTGGCAGCAGTTGTGCCCCAGTTGTACACTTCACAGCTACATTTGCATCAAGCACATTCAAAAATACGCTATTCTTAACCGTCCCCAGGATGACACCGGGGTAGGTAGCAAAGTCTTTCCTGATCCCAGCTCTGTTCATCTTGGCTTCTTTTAAAAACACAGCAAGCAAGGGTTACTCCAAGCGGAGTCTCCCTTTTTTCCAAAAATTGGGCCACACAGACACCCACCCCATCAGTGGCAGCACTTGGGCCCTAGTTGCAAACAGGATGTTTTGATTTGCATCAAGCACATTCCAAATCAACAAGCATTTACTCTCCCCAGGATGACACAGGGGTAGTAAATTCCTTCTGGATCCATGACTTGTTCATTTTGATGAACGTCAGTCTGTCCACATTGTCACTGGACAGACGCGTGCGCTTATCTGTCAGCACACACCCAGCAGCACTGAATACACGTTCAGAGACAACGCTGGCAGCTGGACACGACAAAATCTCCAAGGCGTAACTGGAGAGCTCTGGCCATTTTTCTAGGTTTGAAGCCCAAAAGGAGCAAGGCTCCAGTTGCACAGTCATGGCATCGATGTTCATTTGGAGATACTCAGATACTCCTGTATCATCCTCTCCAGCCGTTGAGTATGTGTCAGACTTGTTGTCTCTGGTGGCCTTGCAAAAGAGGGTCTAAAAAAATTATGAAAAGATTCCATAAAATTGCTGTTACCGGCACCAGATACGGTCCTACTGGTACGGGTAGACTGTTGAAGATGACGAGACCGTCCCATGTTTGTCAAGTTACAACTGGGAGATTCCCTCCCTGCACCTGCACGGTTGTTTGGTGGAAAAGCCGAGCTAAGATCGAGTAACAGCTTCTGCTGATACTCCTGCATACGTGCGTCCCTTTCTATGGCTGGAATTATGTCACAAAATTTGGACTTGTACCGGGGATCTAATAGTGTGGCAATCCAGTAGTCATCATCACTTCTAATTTTGACAATACGACTGTCATGTTGGAGGTAGTGCAACAAAAAGGCACTCATGTGTCTTGCGCAGCCATGCGGACCAAGTCCACGCTGTGTTTGTGGCATAGAGGTGCTACCCGTTCTTTCTTCCTCTGACATCTCCCCCCAACCTCTTTCAACTGAAATTTGACCAAGGTCTCCCTCATCCGCTGAGTCTTCCATGTCCATGGACAGTTCGTCCTCCATTTCTTCATGTTCTCCTGCACCTTGCTCAACATTTCGCCTGCTACTATGCGCCCTTGTCGATCCCTGTTCCCCATGGTCCCATGCCTGCTGCGTTGGTGATGATGAACGTCTGGACCTTGGTGATGTTGTTGTCCCTTGCGCATATGAATCCTCCTGTAGTTCCTCCCCTTCATGTTGTCCCACCCCCTGACTCCGAATAGTGTTTAGCGTGTGCTCCAGCATGTAAATGACTGGAATCGTCATGCTGATAATGGCATTGTCAGAGCTAAACATATTCGTCGCCATGTCGAAACTGTGCAGAAGGGTGCATAGGTCCTTGATCTGAGACCACTCCATCAGGGTGATCTGCCCCACCTCTGCATCTCGTTGGCCCAGGCTATACGTCATGACGTATTGCACCAGGGCTCTGCGGTGCTGCCACAGTCGCTGTAACATGTGGAGAGTTGAATTCCAGCGTGTCGCCACATCGCATTTCAGGCGATGAACCGGCAGGCCGAAAGACTTCTGGAGCGATGCAAGTCGCTCTGCTGCGGCGCTTGAACGGCGGAAGTGAGCTGACAGTTTTCGTGCCCTGTTCAGAAGGCCATCTAGGCCGGGATAGTGTGTTAAAAATTGCTGGACGACAAGGTTCAACACGTGAGCCATACAAGGTACGTGTGTCACAATGCCCAGGCGAAGTGCCGCACCCAGGTTTGCAGCATTGTCGCACACGGCCTTACCAGGCTGCAGGTTGAGTGGAGACAACCATTTATTAAACTCGGACCGCAGAGCTGACCACAACTCCTCAGCTGTGTGACTCTTATTCCCAAGACATGTCAAGCTAAAGACCGCCTGATGCCGTTGCGCTCTGCTGCCAGCATAGTAATGAGGCGTGCGTGATTCCTTCTGCGCAGTGAGAATGCTGGTGGCCTGACCAGGCAGGCTTGGGGCGGAGGTGGAGGACCCAGATGAGGTGGAGGATGCAGAAGCTGTGGCGGAACTTGGACAGACAGAGGATTGACACACAAGTCGTGGGGACGGCAAGACTTGTGCAGCAGACCCTTCACCATCTATCACCATAGTTACCCAGTGCCCAGTTAGCGACATGTAACGTCCCTGTCCATGCTTACTGGTCCAAGTATCGGTGGTGAAATGCACCCGTTCACACACAGAGTTTCTCAAGGAAGCGGTGATGTTGTGTGCGACATGCTGGTGTAGCGCGGGCACACCTTTCTTAGAGAAGTAGTGGCGACTAGGCATCTGGTACTGGGGCACAGCGACAGACATAAGGTCTCTAAAATCCTGTGTGTCCACTAGGCGGAAAGGCAGCATTTCGGTAGCCAACAGCTTACAGAGGGATAGAGTCAACCTCTTAGCTTTGTCATGGGTCGGAGGAAGTGGCCTTTTATTTGACCACATCTGATGGACAGAGATCTGGCTGCTGTGTGTAGACGGTGTTGAGTAGGGTGTCCCTGGAAAAATGCAGGTTTGTGAGGAAAGTGCAGGCGGAGACATGATGTTGCCTTCATCCAACGTTGGTGCTATCGATGTCTGAGAGAGCTGTACACACTCACTTGTTTCCCCTTCCAAACCAACTGACGACCTTACAAGCAAACTGCCTGTTGCGGTTACAGTGGTGGAAGTTTGGCGTGGAAAAACAGGTGTGACAGCTGTCCCCACAGTCCTAGAAGATGAAGAGCGCGCGGATGCACTGGAAGGGGCGGGCGGTGGATGGTTCGCTCTTGCAGCATTGCAGCACAGTGAGCTTCCCACCGGGACCTATGATATTTATTCATGTGACGATTCATGGAAGAAGTTGTCAAACTGCTGAGGTTTTGACCTCTACTAAGAGAATCATGACAAATTTTACATATCACATGATTTGGGCGATCTTTTTCTATGTCAAAAAAGGACCAGGCTAGGCAAGGCTTAGAGGCCATGCGACCTGTTGATCCACCCCGAATAATGCTCATAGGCAGAGTGGTGGCTGAGGATGCAGTTGTAGACGTGCTACCAGTGCTCCGACTCTGTCCAGGAAGGCGCAAGGTAACTTCGTCGTCGGTTGCATCCTCCTCCACCGCCTCTGTTGACCTCCTCGAGTGCCTGACTGGGGGTTGACAGTAGGTGGAATCTAGAACTTCATCATCAATTGTTGTGTTTGCACTCCCCTCCCCCTCAGACCGAGCCTCTTCTTGCCCTGACCGAATATTTAAGTTGTCATCCCAATCGGGTATCTGCGTCTCATCTTCATCAGTATGTTCCTCATTGTCTATAACCACAGGTGTTACAGTTTGTGACAAAGGGTCAACATTATGCTCAGAAACTTGGTCCTCACGGCCTGAATCAGAGTCACAAAGGTTCTGGGCATCACTGCAGACCATTTCCTGTTCTGTACTCACTGTAGCTTGGGAGCAGACCTCTGATTCCCAGGCTATAGTGTGACTGAACAGCTCTGCAGACTCAGCCATCTCAGTTCCACCATACTGTGCAGGGCTGATGGAGACTTCAGAGCTGGGAGAAATCAAGTGTGATTGGGATGACAACTCAGAGGACTGGTGTTTTTTGGATGCGGTACTTGAAGTGGCTGAGAGGGCACTTGTTGGACCACTTGAGATCCATTCAAGCATTTTCCTTTTTTGCCCATCATCTACCTTTCTTCCTGTTGTTCGTGTCCGTAAAAAAGGGAGCACATCGGATTGTCCACGGTAAGTAGTAGACATCTTACTTTTTCTGGTAGATGGTCTATCTTCAGCAGATGATAATGGAGCTTTGCCACTTTCCCCACAGACAAAACCTTTTTTGCCTTTTCCACCACGCCTCTTCCCCTTTCCACCAGCATCTGTCATTTTGCCACTCATGTTGATTGCGACAAGATTGTGGACTGAAAATGTGGTAGTAAAAATTGAGAGGTGGTGAAGATTGCAGTGGTGGTCTAGCTTTATTAACAGCAGAATAATAAAGAATAAATATCCCTGACAATGCAACTTAGTTATAATGAGTTGGAGTGTGCAACGCAGGCAGATGCGCTCTGCAAATGTCTTGGCACTAGTGGGACTATAGCAAAGTCCAATAGCCACGTATAGGATGCCACTAGGTACACTGAGTGTTTGCTAGTATAATGGCTAAGTTAAAATTAGTTGGAGTGTGCAACGCAGGCAGATGCGCTCTGCAAATGTCTTGGCACTAGTGGGACTATAGCAAAGTCCAATAGCCACGTATAGGATGCCACTAGGTACACTGAGTGTTTGCTAGTATAATGGCTTACTTATAATTAGTTGGAGTGTGCAACGCAGGCAGATGCGCTCTGAAAATGTCTTGGCACTAGTGGGACTATAGCAAAGTCCAATAGCCACGTATAGGATGCCATTAGGTACACTGAGTGTTTGCTAGTATAATGGCTAAGTTAAAATTAGTTGGAGTGTGCAACGCAGGCAGATGCGCTCTGCAAATGTCTTGGCACTAGTGGGACTATAGCAAAGTCCAATAGCCACGTATAGGATGCCACTAGGTACACTGAGTGTTTGCTAGTATAATGGCTTACTTATAATTAGTTGGAGTGTGCAACGCAGGCAGATGCGCTCTGCAAATGTCTTGGCACTAGTGGGACTATAGCAAAGTCCAATAGCCACGTATAGGATGCCACTAGGTACACTGAGTGTTTGCTAGTATAATGGCTTACTTATAATTAGTTGGAGTGTGCAACGCAGGCAGATGCGCTCTGCAAATGTCTTGGCACTAGTGGGACTATAGCAAGGTCCAATAGCCACGTATAGGATGCCACTAGGTACACTGAGTGTTTGCTAGTATAATGGCTTACTTATAATTAGTTGGAGTGTGCAACGCAGGCAGATGCGCTCTGCAAATGTCTTGGCACTAGTGGGACTATAGCAAAGTCCAATAGCCACGTATAGGATGCCACTAGGTACACTGAGTGTTTGCTAGTATAATGGCTTACTTATAATTAGTTGGAGTGTGCAACGCAGGCAGATGCGCTCTGCAAATGTCTTGGCACAAGTGGGACTATAGCAAGGTCCAATAGCCACGTATAGGATGCCACTAGGTACACTGAGTGTTTGCTAGTATAATGGCGTACTTATAATTAGTTGGAGTGTGCAACGCAGGCAGATGCGCTCTGCAAATGTCTTGGCACTAGTGGGACTATAGCAAAGTCCAATAGCCACGTATAGGATGCCACTAGGTACACTGAGTGTTTGCTAGTATAATGGCTAAGTTAAAATTAGTTGGAGTGTGCAACGCAGGCAGATGCGCTCTGCAAATGTCTTGGCACTAGTGGGACTATAGCAAAGTCCAATAGCCACGTATAGGATGCCACTAGGTACACTGAGTGTTTGCTAGTAAAATTGCTTAGTTTAAAAAAGTTGGAGTGTGCAATGCAGGCAGACGTGCTCTGCAAATGTCTTTGCACTAGTGGGACTATAGCAAAGTCCAATAGCCACAGATAGGATGCCACTAGGTACACTGAGTTTTTGCTAGTATAATGGCTTACTTATAATTAGTTGGAGTGTGCAACGCAGGCAGATGCGCTCTGCAAATGTCTTGGCACTAGTGGGACTATAGCAAGGTCCAATAGCCACGTATAGGATGCCACTAGGTACACTGAGTGTTTGCTAGTATAATGGCTTACTTATAATTAGTTGGAGTGTGCAACGCAGGCAGATGCGCTCTGCAAATGTCTTGGCACTAGTGGGACTATAGCAAAGTCCAATAGCCACAGATAGGATGCCACTAGGTACACTGAGTGTTTGCTAGTATAATGGCTTACTTATAATTAGTTGGAGTGTGCAACGCAGGCAGATGCGCTCTGCAAATGTCTTGGCACTAGTGGGACTATAGCAAGGTCCAATAGCCACGTATAGGATGCCACTAGGTACACTGAGTGTTTGCTAGTATAATGGCTTACTTATAATTAGTTGGAGTGTGCAACGCAGGCAGATGCGCTCTGCAAATGTCTTGGCACTAGTGGGACTATAGCAAGGTCCAATAGCCACGTATAGGATGCCACTAGGTACACTGAGTGTTTGCTAGTATAATGGCTTACTTATAATTAGTTGGAGTGTGCAACGCAGGCAGATGCGCTCTGCAAATGTCTTGGCACTAGTGGGACTATAGCAAAGTCCAATAGCCACAGATAGGATGCCACTAGGTACACTGAGTGTTTGCTAGTATAATGGCTTACTTATAATTAGTTGGAGTGTGCAACGCAGGCAGATGCGCTCTGCAAATGTCTTGGCACTAGTGGGACTATAGCAAAGTCCAATAGCCACGTATAGGATGCCACTAGGTACACTGAGTGTTTGCTAGTAAAATTGCTTAGTTTAAAATAGTTGGAGTGTGCAATGCAGGCAGACGTGCTCTGCAAATGTCTTTGCACTAGTGGGACTATAGCAAAGTCCAATAGCCACAGATAGGATGCCACTAGGTACACTGAGTGTTTGCTAGTATAATGGCTTACTTATAATTAGTTGGAGTGTGCAACGCAGGCAGATGCGCTCTGCAAATGTCTTGGCACTAGTGGGACTATAGCAAAGTCCAATAGCCACGTATAGGATGCCACTAGGTACACTGAGTGTTTGCTAGTAAAATTGCTTAGTTTAAAAAAGTTGGAGTGTGCAATGCAGGCAGACGTGCTCTGCAAATGTCTTTGCACTAGTGGGACTATAGCAAAGTCCAATAGCCACAGATAGGATGCCACTAGGTACACTGAGTGTTTGCTAGTATAATGGCTTACTTATAATTAGTTGGAGTGTGCAACGCAGGCAGATGCGCTCTGCAAATGTCTTGGCACTAGTGGGACTATAGCAAAGTCCAATAGCCACGTATAGGATGCCACTAGGTACACTGAGTGTTTGCTAGTAAAATTGCTTAGTTTAAAAAAGTTGGAGTGTGCAATGCAGGCAGACGTGCTCTGCAAATGTCTTTGCACTAGTGGGACTATAGCAAAGTCCAATAGCCACAGATAGGATGCCACTAGGTACACTGAGTGTTTGCTAGTATAATGGCTTAGTTATAATGAGTTGGAGTGTGCAGAGGACAGGAGGGTACAGTGGCAGGATTGTGGTGCTCTGGGTAGAGGAATGGAAGCCTGCCTTTCTATTCCCTCCTAATGGTGAAATGCAGGGAGGAAATCCCTGACCTTGGCTACACAGATGCTGTTGCTGTTTGCAGGACCTGTCACCTATGGCTCTCTGACCCTGCCGGTTTGAGCCCTTAAAAGGACTGCTATAAAGTGCTCTCCCTATGCTGTCTAACGCTGTGTATGCAGCGCATACAGCTGTATCGGCTATAGGACTCAGGAGGACGGAGCTGCGACAGTGATGTCTGACACCAAAGACGCAGAAGGCAGATAATGGCGTCCGTGAAGAAAATGTCCGGTTTTATAATGCAGGGACATGTGACATGCAGATCCTATCACACATGCCGTTGCTTCTCTGGCTCAAAGTCAACTTAGCTGTGTGTGTGTCTGTGATTGGCTGACATGCTGGCCCGCCCCACAAGACGCGCGCACTTAGGGAAGGAAGACAAGAAAAAAAAAAAAAAAATGGCGATCGCCATTATAGAAACAGCAGTGATCTGAAGGCGCTGTTCACGCACACTATACACTGAAATGTGATAATAGTTTGATTCACAGAGTGACTTACACTATTACAGCAGAAACCAAGCTATGATTTAGCTGTTTTTTGGCTGCTAGAACCGTTCTCGAACGTTTCTAGAACTATCGAGCTATTGCAAAAAGCTCGAGTTCTAGTTCGATCTAGAACATGCCCCAAAATCACTCGAGCCTAGAACTGGAGAACCACGAACCACGAACCGCACTCAACTCTATCCAGGAGCTTTGGTTCCCTGAGTTTCCAATAGCAAATGTCTAGAAAAAACTCTGTCCATTGGCACAACTCAGCAAGAAAACGAGAAGACCGAGAAGATATATTTCATTTATCTTAATGCCACCTTATTAACAGCACTAAACCCTTCTATTATGTCCCTTAGCCTTTTGAGCTTATCCTCTGGTAAGCGGAAGACCATGCCTCTGGTATCGATCTCAGTGCCTAAAAACTGTATTATAGTAGCCAATCAGAATACAAAAGGATGCATAGGAAGCGTGACTTTATTTCAATATTTTAAAACAATCCAATAAAATGAAGAAAAGTCACTCATACAAGATCCACAGAAGTTGTATAATACATACATAAATCAAAACACTATAAGGCCTGTTTCACACGTCAGTGATTCTGGTACGTTTGTGCTTTTTTTTAAACATAACAGAATCACTGAGATACGCAGATCCATTATAATGAATGGGTCTGCTCACACATCAGTGATTTTTCACTGCACGTGTCTCCGTGCGGCGTACCCGCGTGTCCGTGATTGCTGCACGGAGACATGTCCATTTTTTTCTGGCATCACTGATAGGATGTCCATAAGGTGGCAGCAGAGCATAACAGAAAAAGGTGCCTATTGTGCACTGAAAAGACCCAATGTGATGCACCAGACATATAGAGCCCTAATGGATTCACAAATATAAGATATATCATGAATGACTACTGCATAATGAACGCTAGCATGAAAAAAGAAAGGAATCCATAAAAATAAATAATAAATGGTGCACATATGTTAGAGCCCCACCGAAGGACAAAAAAAGTCTGATGGAAATAGAGAGCATATAGGAACAATAAGAATGTGCAACAGAGAGGAAGGTGAGAATGCAGGATCAATCACTGCCTGTCAGATATTAATAATCAGGGAAATAACTCTGGAGCAGACGCACAAATTAGGGTCTTACCTGGTAAGGTAACAAATAATTAATAGTAGTTGCACTCACCTATTAAGGTTGTGCCAGTCACAACCCCTAAATGCACGTTACAAATGGCGACAGCCGCAGCCCCTAGTAGAAGAGCAATAACGTATAGGAGGAAAATCGGGTGCGTGCCGCGCTGTCACCAAAGGAAACTGATGTTAATTATTTCATCTCTTTATTCTTTTTTCCGGTCAATGTGTTTCAGAGATCACTGTCTCCTTCATCAGGGCAAAAAAAGAACAGTATGCAATCAAAGGAGGAAGAACCTCTATATATACACATATGGAGCTACGTCAGAGGACTGACTGCTGTATTTCAAATACTGCCGGGATGGTCAACTGTTACAATACCGGCCATAAAAGTTCTCAAGTGATATATTGAGAAACATTTATAAAATCACTGGGGTATAGTGTTTCAAATTTCATCAGCTTTTTGAGACAAAAATCAGAAAAAGAAGAAGAAGAAGGACAAAATGAAAAAAAGAAAAAAAAGAAGAAAAAAAAACCAAAAAGGGAGCATTGAGCTCCAGACCCTGTATTGAGTCTTAGAAGTGTAGTGACAAGTGCATCTGTCCACAACCCTGTAAGGGTGAACGGGATGACGGACAAGAAAAATTATGTTCGTGGCAAAAAATGGTGGTGTTGCTATATAAAATTGCATTAAGAATAAAGAAAGGAAAAATTTCTTTATAAAAGTAGTGAAGAAAAAAGTGGAAAAAAGGGGAGTGTAAGCCATTTTACTAATAAATAGTGATGAGCGAGCATGCTTGTTACTACTCGGTACTCGCACGAGTATCACTGTACTCGGTCTACTCGACGGGGACCGAGTAATCTCGCGATACTCGTGCTGTACTCGTGGTCTTCATCCCTGCATGTTGGCGCTCTTTTGAGAGCCAGCCCTCATGCAGGGATTGGCTGGCAGACCACTGCAATGCCACAGCCCTGTTAGTTGTGGAATTGCAGTGATTGGCCGGCCTGCACAGCGTGACCGAGCCTTTATACCGGCGGGCGCGCTGTGCTCTGCTCACAGCTATCCAGACAGTCAGTGCAGGGAGAGGGTCGCTGCTTCAGGGAAAGGTTTGCGGCCCTTTATAGCTATTTCCGTAGCAGGGCTGCAAACAGTGTGACCAAAAGTCCTTCTCAGGACTATTCTAGTTGTATACAGGCAGGCAGGGTATAGCCAGGTCGGAGTACAGTAGCAGAGTCCTTCTCAGGACTATTGTTGCTGTATACAGGCAGGGTATAGCCAGGTTGGAATACAGGCTAGTGACCAAAAGAGTCCTTGTCAGGACTATTGTAGCAGTATACAGGCAGGCAGGCAGGCAGGCAGGGTATATAGCCATTCCTAGTGGTGACCGTATACCAGCCTTCATCATATCTGGGGCTGGTGTACACAGTCTAAAACAGTCCTGATAGTGTCAGACTTCTCAGCAATTGTCGCTCCTAAAACCTGTTAGGTTCTTAGTGCGTCCGTGCTTGCATTTAAAAACCGCACGTACAGGTGCACAATTTGCACAAACTTTGATATAACGCCCAAGTCTAGTGAATACACGTCAGCACAGCATTGCAAAATGCGCAAGGGCGTTGGCAAGGAACAAGGAAGTGGACGTGATGGTGGTGCAGGCAGAGGCCGAGGTCGTGGGCAAGCTCTAATTTTGCCACAACAAAGGGCCACATCTAGTCGCTCGCACGTCCTGTCCCAAATTCTTGGGGACCGCAGCAGTACACCGCTCTTGAACCAAGACCAGTGTCAACAGGTTGTTAGTTGGATAGCGGATAATGCTTCCAGTCAGATTGGCACCACCACAAACACTCTGTCTTCCACACGGTCAAGTGTCAGTAGCCGTGATACTGCACCGCACATTTAAGAACCTGATCCTCCTTCCTACCACAAGGCTGAGTACACGTCCTCGGACATTAATGATCCCACACTTGGACACTCGGAAGAGCTGTTCACGTTTCCATTCGCACATTCTGGCCTCTCGCCAGCTCATGTTGAAGTGGGTCATGAGGAGATCGTATGTACAGATGGCCAAATATTTGAGCAGCCACGTTTTCACGAAGTTGGCAACGTGTCTCAACAAGGGGTGGACGATGATGAGACACAATTGTCAGGAAGTCAGGAGGAGGAGCAGGGTGCGGAAGAGGAAGACGACGTGGTGGATGATCCAGTAACTGACCCAACCTGGCAGGAGGATATGCAGAGCGAGGACAGCAGTGCACAGGGGGAGGGAGGCGTAGCATCCCAACAGGCAGTAAGAAGCAGGGTGGTGGCTCCAGGCAGAAGTCAGGCAACCGTTCCCCGGAACAACAACACGACACAAGGTGCCTGTACAAATGTTAGGTCTTCCCGAGTCTGGCAGTTTTTTAAGTTGGATCCAGATGATTCTAAAAAGGCCATTTGCAACACCTGCCGTGCCAGCATCAGCAGGGGTACCAAAACTAGCAGCCTGACCACCACCAGCATGATCAGGCACATGTCAGCCAAGCACCCGACTTTGTGGGAAGTACAACAGAGTCGAGGAGCAGTGCTTGCTAATGTCACTGCTACGTCTTCGCTGGTTGTGCATGCGAGCCAATCCCCTGTCCATGCTGCCTGCGAACAAGCCTCCTCCGGTCCTGCACCTGCAGTTGCCTACTCAGAAATAACACCATCATCAAGCACGTCCTTGTCCCAGCGCAGCGTTCAGTTATCCATTCAGCAAACCTTTGAACGCAGGCGCAAATACACTGCCAACACCCCACATGCCACAGTTCTAAATGCTAACATTTCGCGACTGCTTGCGCTGGAAATGTTGCCTTTTAGGCTGGTGGAGACAGAAGCATTCCGCGACCTGATGGCGGCAGCTGTCCCACGTTACTCGGTCCCCAGCCGCCACTATTTCTCCCGGTGTGCCGTCCCCGCGTTGCATAACCACGTGTCACAAAACATCACACGTGCCCTGAACAACGCTGTTTCACCCAAAGTCCACCTAACCACAGACACGTGGACAAGTGCTTGTGGGCAAGGCCGCTACATCTCGTTGACGGCACACTGGGTTAATATTGTGGAAGCTGGGACCCAGTCTGAGCGAGGGACGGAACACGTCCTTCCCACACCAAGGTTTGCAGGCCCTACCTCAGTCAGTGTTTCACCCACACTCTACAGCTCCGGAATGTCATGCTCTTCAGCCTCCTCCTCCTCCTGCGCATCCTCATCCACTGTACCCTCCACACCAGTCCCAAGCTGGAAGCACTGCAGCACTGCCTCGGCGAAGCGGCAACAGGCTGTGCTGAAGCTAATCTGCATAGGTGACAAACCCCACAATGCAGAAGAGCTGTGGACAGCTCTGAAACAGCAGGCAGATCACTGGCTCACACCTCTGAACCTAAAGCCAGGAAAGGTCGTGTGTGACAATGGCCGGAACCTGGTGGCGGCTTTGAGGCGAGGCCAGCTGACACATGTTCCATGCGTGGCCCATGTGCTCAACCTCGTGGTTCAGCGGTTTCTAAAGTCATACCCAGAGCTGTCTGATCTGCTGGTAAAAGTTCGCCGCCTGTCTGCACATTTTCGAAAGTCACCTACTGCTTCAGCCGGCCTTGCCGGCTTTCAGCGCAGTTTGCATCTTCCGGCTCACAGACTGGTGTGTGATGTCCCCACGCGTTGGAATTCAACTCTGCACATGTTGGTCAGGATATGTGAGCAGAAGAGGGCAGTTGTTGAGTACCAGCATCACCTAAGCCGTCGGGAAATGGGTCAAACTCCACACATAACACCTGAGGAGTGGAGATGGATGTCCGACCTATGTACCATCCTCCAAAACTTTGAGGACTCCACCAAGATGGTGAGTGGTGATGACGCCATTATTAGTGTCACCATACCGCTACTCTGCCTTCTAAAACGGTCTCTGCTCAAAACCAAACATGATGCATTGCAGGCGGAGCGCGATGAGTTGCAGCAAGAAACAGTAGTGGGTGTGGGTGATAACACACAGCCCAGCCTCGTCTCATCACAACGTGCAGTGGAGGACTATGACGAGGAGGAGGATGAAGACATGGAGCAAATCTCCGGCCAAATTGAGGATATGACATGCACACCAGTCATATCCTCGGTTCAGCGTGGCTGGCCAGAGGACAGGGTAGATGAGGAGGAGGAGGAGGAGGAGGAGGACAGCATGTTCAGTCAACGTGTTGGTCAGGCTACTGAAGTCCTGGCTGTTAAGAGTCTGGCGCACATGGCTGACTTTATGGTAAGCTGCCTGTCTCGTGACCCTCGCGTTAAGAACATCTTGGCCGACAATCATTACTGGTTGGTAACACTGTTAGACCCACGCTACAAGGAGAACTTTATGTCTCTTATTCTCGAGGCGGAGAGGTCAACCAAAATGCAGCAGTTCCGGAAGGCCATAGTCACGGAAGTAGGCAAAGCATTCCCCTCACAAAACGCTAGCGGCATAGGTCAGGAATCAGTGGACAACCAAGGCGTACAGCCGAGAGAGGCACAAGTCCAATCCGCCAGAGGTAGGGGAACAGTCTTTAAGATGTGGGACAGTTTTCTCAGCCCCTCACGTACCACAGCCCCTGAGGTGCGGGGTAGTGCCACAAGAAATCCTAAGTTTGCCCAGATGCTCAAGGAGTACCTTGCAGATCGAACAACTGTACTCCGACATTCCTCTGTGCCTTACAATTATTGGGTATCCAAGGTGGACACGTGGCATGAATTGGCTCTCTACGCCTTGGAAGTCCTGGCCTGCCCTGCCGCTAGCGTTTTGTCAGAGCGTGTTTTTAGTGCCGCAGGTGGAATCATTACAGATAAACGCACCCGCCTGTCAACTGAAAATGCTGACAGGCTGACTCTGATCAAGATGAACAAGGGTTGGATTGGGCCAGACTTCACCACACCACCAGCAAATGAGAGCGGAATTTAAAGTTTGTAACGGGAATTTGCCATGTACCTCCAGTCACCCATGGGTACACACTTCTGGACTTTGGATAATCGCTGGACTGCTCCTCCTTCTCCTCATGCGCCACCATGATGACCGTTACAAGAGTTAGGCCTTTGTTTCAGGTATACCCCCAGTGGTAAATTTTTTCGCCCATTCTTTGCAGAATGGACATTACAACGACAGGAGACCCGCTCCTTTGCAATGGGAACAATGTTTTGAGGCCCTCATGCACGTCTCTATGCAGGGACAACGTGGAGCCTCCCAATTTTTGGCTGCCCTGCCAAAGGGCTATACTATAATACACCCACTTCCTGACAATGGACACTTAATGTTTTGAGGCCCTCATGCACGTCTCTATCCAGGGACAACGTGGAGCCTCCCAATTTTTGGCTGCCCTGCCAAAGGGCTATACTACAAAAGACCCACTTCCTGACAATGGACACTTAATGTTTTGAGGCCCTCATGCACGTCTCTATCCAGGGACAACGTGGAGCCTCCCAATTTTTGGCTGCCCTGCCAAAGGGCTATACTATAATACACCCACTTCCTGACAATGGACACTTAATGTTTTGAGGCCCTCATGCACGTCTCTATCCAGGGACAACGTGGAGCCTCCCAATTTTTGGCTGCCCTGCCAAAGGGCTATACTACAAAAGACCCACTTCCTTCCAATGGGCACTTCAGGTTTACAGGCCCTCATGCACGTCTCTATCCAGGGACAACGTGGAGCCTCCCAATTTTTGGCTGCCCTGCCTAAGGGCTATACTATAATACACCCACTTCCTGACACTGGACACTTAATGTTTTGAGGCCCTCATGCACGTCTCTATCCAGGGACAACGTGGAGCCTCCCAATTTTTGGCTGCCCTGCCTAAGGGCTATACTACAATAGACCCACTTCCTTACAATGGGCACTTCAGGTTTACAGGCCATCATGCACGTCTGTATGCAGGGGCATTGGTGAACCTCACAATTTTGGACTGCCCTGGCAAAGGAAAATACTACAAAGACTCAGTTCCTCAAAATGGGCACATTAGACTCAGAGGCCTTTATGTACGTCTCTTCTCAGGGACATCGGAGTGCCACACAATAGTATAGCCCTTAGGCAGGGCAATAAAAAAGGAATCTGAACACATTCGCGCAAAAATGAAATGACCACAATTTTCTCCAAAACTATAACAGATGCAAACTGTGGTGGAGATGAGATTTGATAAAGTAAGTGGAAATCCAGTAAAAGTTTCATTTGGCTACTTTGCACTCTCGAGATAATCGTCACCATGTGTCTGTGGTTAGGTGGACTTTGGGTGAAACAGCGTTGTTCAGGGCACGTGTGATGTTTTGTGACACGTGGTTATGCAACGCGGGGACGGCACACCGGGAGAAATAGTGGCGGCTGGGGACCGAGTAACGTGGGACAGCTGCCGCCATCAGGTCGCGGAATGCTTCTGTCTCCACCAGCCTAAAAGGCAACATTTCCAGCGCAAGCAGTCGCGAAATGTTAGCATTTAGAACTGTGGCATGTGGGGTGTTGGCAGTGTATTTGCGCCTGCGTTCAAAGGTTTGCTGAATGGATAACTGAACGCTGCGCTGGGACAAGGACGTGCTTGATGATGGTGTTATTGCTGAGTAGGCAACTGCAGGTGCAGGACCGGAGGAGGCTTGTTCGCAGGCAGCATGGACAGGGGATTGGCTCGCATGCACAACCAGCGAAGACGTAGCAGTGACATTAGCAAGCACTGCTCCTCGACTCTGTTGTACTTCCCACAAAGTCGGGTGCTTGGCTGACATGTGCCTGATCATGCTGGTGGTGGTCAGGCTGCTAGTTTTGGTACCCCTGCTGATGCTGGCACGGCAGGTGTTGCAAATGGCCTTTTTAGAATCATCTGGATCCAACTTAAAAAACTGCCAGACTCGGGAAGACCTAACATTTGTACAGGCACCTTGTGTCGTGTTGTTGTTCCGGGGAACGGTTGCCTGACTTCTGCCTGGAGCCACCACCCTGCTTCTTACTGCCTGTTGGGATGCTACGCCTCCCTCCCCCTGTGCACTGCTGTCCTCGCTCTGCATATCCTCCTGCCAGGTTGGGTCAGTTACTGGATCATCCACCACGTCGTCTTCCTCTTCCGCACCCTGCTCCTCCTCCTGACTTCCTGACAATTGTGTCTCATCATCGTCCACCCCTTGTTGAGACACGTTGCCAACTTCGTGAGAACGTGGCTGCTCAAATATTTGGCCATCTGTACATACGATCTCCTCATGACCCACTTCAACATGAGCTGGCGAGAGGCCAGAATGTGCGAATGGAAACGTGAACAGCTCTTCCGAGTGTCCAAGTGTGGGATCATTAATGTCCGAGGACGTGTACTCAGCCTTGTGGTAGGAAGGAGGATCAGGTTCTGAAATGTGCGGTGCAGTATCACGGCTACTGACACTTGACCGTGTGGAAGACAGAGTGTTTGTGGTGGTGCCAATCTGACTGGAAGCATTATCCGCTATCCAACTAACAACCTGTTGACACTGGTCTTGGTTCAAGAGCGGTGTACTGCTGCGGTCCCCAAGAATTTGGGACAGGACGTGCGAGCGACTAGATGTGGCCCTTTGTTGTGGCAAAATTAGAGCTTGCCCACGACCTCGGCCTCTGCCTGCACCACCATCACGTCCACTTCCTTGTTCCTTGCCAACGCCCTTGCGCATTTTGCAATGCTGTGCTGACGTGTATTCACTAGACTTGGGCGTTATATCAAAGTTTGTGCAAATTGTGCACCTGTACGCTGCCACTGACAGGCACACACGTGCGGTTTTTAAATGCAAGCACGGACGCACTAAGAACCTAACAGGTTTTAGGAGCGACAATTGCTGAGAAGTCTGACACTATCAGGACTGTTTTAGACTGTGTACACCAGCCCCAGATATGATGAAGGCTGGTATACGGTCACCACTAGGAATGGCTATATACCCTGCCTGCCTGCCTGCCTGCCTGCCTGTATACTGCTACAATAGTCCTGACAAGGACTCTTTTGGTCACTAGCCTGTATTCCAACCTGGCTATACCCTGCCTGTATACAGCAACAATAGTCCTGAGAAGGACTCTGCTACTGTACTCCGACCTGGCTATACCCTGCCTGCCTGTATACAACTAGAATAGTCCTGAGAAGGACTTTTGGTCACACTGTTTGCAGCCCTGCTACGGAAATAGCTATAAAGGGCCGCAAACCTTTCCCTGAAGCAGCGACCCTCTCCCTGCACTGACTGTCTGGATAGCTGTGAGCAGAGCACAGCGCGCCCGCCGGTATAAAGGCTCGGTCACGCTGTGCAGGCCGGCCAATCACTGCAATTCCACAACTAACAGGGCTGTGGCATTGCAGTGGTCTGCCAGCCAATCCCTGCATGAGGGCTGGCTCTCAAAAGAGCGCCAACATGCAGGGATGAAGACCACGAGTACAGCACGAGTATCGCGAGATTACTCGGTCCCCGTCGAGTAGACCGAGTACAGTGATACTCGTGCGAGTACCGAGTAGTAACAAGCATGCTCGCTCATCACTATTTATTAGTAAAATGGCTTACACTCCCCTTTTTTCCACTTTTTTCTTCACTACTTTTATAAAGAAATTTTTCCTTTCTTTATTCTTAATGCAATTTTATATAGCAACACCACCATTTTTTGCCACGAACATAATTTTTCTTGTCCGTCATCCCGTTCACCCTTACAGGGTTGTGGACAGATGCACTTGTCACTACACTTCTAAGACTCAATACAGGGTCTGGAGCTCAATGCTCCCTTTTTGTTTTTTTTTTCTTCTTTTTTTTCTTTTTTTCATTTTGTCCTTCTTCTTCTTCTTTTTCTGATTTTTGTCTCAAAAAGCTGATGAAATTTGAAACACTATACCCCAGTGATTTTATAAATGTTTCTCAATATATCACTTGAGAACTTTTATGGCCGGTATTGTAACAGTTGACCATCCCGGCAGTATTTGAAATACAGCAGTCAGTCCTCTGACGTAGCTCCATATGTGTATATATAGAGGTTCTTCCTCCTTTGATTGCATACTGTTCTTTTTTTGCCCTGATGAAGGAGACAGTGATCTCTGAAACACATTGACCGGAAAAAAGAATAAAGAGATGAAATAATTAACATCAGTTTCCTTTGGTGACAGTGCGGCACGCACCCGATTTTCCTCCTATACGTTATTGCTCTTCTACTAGGGGCTGCGGCTGTCGCCATTTGTAACGTGCATTTAGGGGTTGTGACTGGCACAACCTTAATAGGTGAGTGCAACTACTATTAATTATTTGTTACCTTACCAGGTAAGACCCTAATTTGTGCGTCTGCTCCAGAGTTATTTCCCTGATTATTAATATCTGACAGGCAGTGATTGATCCTGCATTCTCACCTTCCTCTCTGTTGCACATTCTTATTGTTCCTATATGCTCTCTATTTCCATCAGACTTTTTTTGTCCTTCGGTGGGGCTCTAACATATGTGCACCATTTATTATTTATTTTTATGGATTCCTTTCTTTTTTCATGCTAGCGTTCATTATGCAGTAGTCATTCATGATATATCTTATATTTGTGAATCCATTAGGGCTCTATATGTCTGGTGCATCACATTGGGTCTTTTCAGTGCACAATAGGCACCTTTTTCTGTTATGCTCTGCTGCCACCTTATGGACATCCTATCAGTGATGCCAGAAAAAAATGGACATGTCTCCGTGCAGCAATCACGGACACGCGGGTACGCCGCACGGAGACACGTGCAGTGAAAAATCACTGATGTGTGAGCAGACCCATTCATTATAATGGATCTGCGTATCTCAGTGATTCTGTTATGTTTAAAAAAAAGCACAAACGTACCAGAATCACTGACGTGTGAAACAGGCCTTATAGTGTTTTGATTTATGTATGTATTATACAACTTCTGTGGATCTTGTATGAGTGACTTTTCTTCATTTTATTGGATTGTTTTAAAATATTGAAATAAAGTCACGCTTCCTATGCATCCTTTTGTATTCTGATTGGCTACTATAATACAGTTTTTAGGCACTGAGATCGATACCAGAGGCATGGTCTTCCGCTTACCAGAGGATAAGCTCAAAAGGCTAAGGGACATAATAGAAGGGTTTAGTGCTGTTAATAAGGTGGCATTAAGATAAATGAAATATATCTTCTCGGTCTTCTCGTTTTCTTGCTGAGTTGTGCCAATGGACAGAGTTTTTTCTAGACATTTGCTATTGGAAACTCAGGGAACCAAAGCTCCTGGATAGAGTTGAGTGCGGTTCGTGGTTCGTGGTTCTCCAGTTCTAGGCTCGAGTGATTTTGGGGCATGTTCTAGATCGAACTAGAACTCGAGCTTTTTGCAATAGCTCGATAGTTCTAGAAACGTTCGAGAACGGTTCTAGCAGCCAAAAAACAGCTAAATCATAGCTTGGTTTCTGCTGTAATAGTGTAAGTCACTCTGTGAATCAAACTATTATCACATTTCAGTGTATAGTGTGCGTGAACAGCGCCTTCAGATCACTGCTGTTTCTATAATGGCGATCGCCATTTTTTTTTTTTTTTTCTTGTCTTCCTTCCCTAAGTGCGCGCGTCTTGTGGGGCGGGCCAGCATGTCAGCCAATCACAGACACACACACAGCTAAGTTGACTTTGAGCCAGAGAAGCAACGGCATGTGTGATAGGATCTGCATGTCACATGTCCCTGCATTATAAAACCGGACATTTTCTTCACGGACGCCATTATCTGCCTTCTGCGTCTTTGGTGTCAGACATCACTGTCGCAGCTCCGTCCTCCTGAGTCCTATAGCCGATACAGCTGTATGCGCTGCATACACAGCGTTAGACAGCATAGGGAGAGCACTTTATAGCAGTCCTTTTAAGGGCTCAAACCGGCAGGGTCAGAGAGCCATAGGTGACAGGTCCTGCAAACAGCAACAGCATCTGTGTAGCCAAGGTCAGGGATTTCCTCCCTGCATTTCACCATTAGGAGGGAATAGAAAGGCAGGCTTCCATTCCTCTACCCAGAGCACCACAATCCTGCCACTGTACCCTCCTGTCCTCTGCACACTCCAACTCATTATAACTAAGCCATTATACTAGCAAACACTCAGTGTACCTAGTGGCATCCTATCTGTGGCTATTGGACTTTGCTATAGTCCCACTAGTGCAAAGACATTTGCAGAGCACGTCTGCCTGCATTGCACACTCCAACTTTTTTAAACTAAGCAATTTTACTAGCAAACACTCAGTGTACCTAGTGGCATCCTATACGTGGCTATTGGACTTTGCTATAGTCCCACTAGTGCCAAGACATTTGCAGAGCGCATCTGCCTGCGTTGCACACTCCAACTAATTATAAGTAAGCCATTATACTAGCAAACACTCAGTGTACCTAGTGGCATCCTATCTGTGGCTATTGGACTTTGCTATAGTCCCACTAGTGCAAAGACATTTGCAGAGCACGTCTGCCTGCATTGCACACTCCAACTTTTTTAAACTAAGCAATTTTACTAGCAAACACTCAGTGTACCTAGTGGCATCCTATACGTGGCTATTGGACTTTGCTATAGTCCCACTAGTGCCAAGACATTTGCAGAGCGCATCTGCCTGCGTTGCACACTCCAACTAATTATAAGTAAGCCATTATACTAGCAAACACTCAGTGTACCTAGTGGCATCCTATCTGTGGCTATTGGACTTTGCTATAGTCCCACTAGTGCCAAGACATTTGCAGAGCGCATCTGCCTGCGTTGCACACTCCAACTAATTATAAGTAAGCCATTATACTAGCAAACACTCAGTGTACCTAGTGGCATCCTATACGTGGCTATTGGACCTTGCTATAGTCCCACTAGTGCCAAGACATTTGCAGAGCGCATCTGCCTGCGTTGCACACTCCAACTAATTATAAGTAAGCCATTATACTAGCAAACACTCAGTGTACCTAGTGGCATCCTATACGTGGCTATTGGACCTTGCTATAGTCCCACTAGTGCCAAGACATTTGCAGAGCGCATCTGCCTGCGTTGCACACTCCAACTAATTATAAGTAAGCCATTATACTAGCAAACACTCAGTGTACCTAGTGGCATCCTATCTGTGGCTATTGGACTTTGCTATAGTCCCACTAGTGCCAAGACATTTGCAGAGCGCATCTGCCTGCGTTGCACACTCCAACTAATTATAAGTAAGCCATTATACTAGCAAACACTCAGTGTACCTAGTGGCATCCTATACGTGGCTATTGGACCTTGCTATAGTCCCACTAGTGCCAAGACATTTGCAGAGCGCATCTGCCTGCGTTGCACACTCCAACTAATTATAAGTAAGCCATTATACTAGCAAACACTCAGTGTACCTAGTGGCATCCTATACGTGGCTATTGGACCTTGCTATAGTCCCACTAGTGCCAAGACATTTGCAGAGCGCATCTGCCTGCGTTGCACACTCCAACTAATTATAAGTAAGCCATTATACTAGCAAAAACTCAGTGTACCTAGTGGCATCCTATCTGTGGCTATTGGACTTTGCTATAGTCCCACTAGTGCAAAGACATTTGCAGAGCACGTCTGCCTGCATTGCACACTCCAACTTTTTTAAACTAAGCAATTTTACTAGCAAACACTCAGTGTACCTAGTGGCATCCTATACGTGGCTATTGGACTTTGCTATAGTCCCACTAGTGCCAAGACATTTGCAGAGCGCATCTGCCTGCGTTGCACACTCCAACTAATTTTAACTTAGCCATTATACTAGCAAACACTCAGTGTACCTAGTGGCATCCTATACGTGGCTATTGGACTTTGCTATAGTCCCACTAGTGCCAAGACATTTGCAGAGCGCATCTGCCTGCGTTGCACACTCCAACTAATTATAAGTAAGCCATTATACTAGCAAACACTCAGTGTACCTAGTGGCATCCTATACGTGGCTATTGGACCTTGCTATAGTCCCACTAGTGCCAAGACATTTGCAGAGCGCATCTGCCTGCGTTGCACACTCCAACTAATTATAAGTAAGCCATTATACTAGCAAACACTCAGTGTACCTAGTGGCATCCTATACGTGGCTATTGGACTTTGCTATAGTCCCACTAGTGCCAAGACATTTGCAGAGCGCATCTGCCTGCGTTGCACACTCCAACTAATTATAAGTAAGCCATTATACTAGCAAACACTCAGTGTACCTAGTGGCATCCTATACGTGGCTATTGGACCTTGCTATAGTCCCACTAGTGCCAAGACATTTGCAGAGCGCATCTGCCTGCGTTGCACACTCCAACTAATTATAAGTAAGCCATTATACTAGCAAACACTCAGTGTACCTAGTGGCATCCTATCTGTGGCTATTGGACTTTGCTATAGTCCCACTAGTGCCAAGACATTTGCAGAGCGCATCTGCCTGCGTTGCACACTCCAACTAATTATAAGTAAGCCATTATACTAGCAAACACTCAGTGTACCTAGTGGCATCCTATACGTGGCTATTGGACTTTGCTATAGTCCCACTAGTGCCAAGACATTTGCAGAGCGCATCTGCCTGCGTTGCACACTCCAACTAATTATAAGTAAGCCATTATACTAGCAAACACTCAGTGTACCTAGTGGCATCCTATACGTGGCTATTGGACTTTGCTATAGTCCCACTAGTGCCAAGACATTTGCAGAGCGCATCTGCCTGCGTTGCACACTCCAACTAATTTTAACTTAGCCATTATACTAGCAAACACTCAGTGTACCTAATGGCATCCTATACGTGGCTATTGGACTTTGCTATAGTCCCACTAGTGCCAAGACATTTTCAGAGCGCATCTGCCTGCGTTGCACACTCCAACTAATTATAAGTAAGCCATTATACTAGCAAACACTCAGTGTACCTAGTGGCATCCTATACGTGGCTATTGGACTTTGCTATAGTCCCACTAGTGCCAAGACATTTGCAGAGCGCATCTGCCTGCGTTGCACACTCCAACTAATTTTAACTTAGCCATTATACTAGCAAACACTCAGTGTACCTAGTGGCATCCTATACGTGGCTATTGGACTTTGCTATAGTCCCACTAGTGCCAAGACATTTGCAGAGCGCATCTGCCTGCGTTGCACACTCCAACTCATTATAACTAAGTTGCATTGTCAGGGATATTTATTCTTTATTATTCTGCTGTTAATAAAGCTAGACCACCACTGCAATCTTCACCACCTCTCAATTTTTACTACCACATTTTCAGTCCACAATCTTGTCGCAATCAACATGAGTGGCAAAATGACAGATGCTGGTGGAAAGGGGAAGAGGCGTGGTGGAAAAGGCAAAAAAGGTTTTGTCTGTGGGGAAAGTGGCAAAGCTCCATTATCATCTGCTGAAGATAGACCATCTACCAGAAAAAGTAAGATGTCTACTACTTACCGTGGACAATCCGATGTGCTCCCTTTTTTACGGACACGAACAACAGGAAGAAAGGTAGATGATGGGCAAAAAAGGAAAATGCTTGAATGGATCTCAAGTGGTCCAACAAGTGCCCTCTCAGCCACTTCAAGTACCGCATCCAAAAAACACCAGTCCTCTGAGTTGTCATCCCAATCACACTTGATTTCTCCCAGCTCTGAAGTCTCCATCAGCCCTGCACAGTATGGTGGAACTGAGATGGCTGAGTCTGCAGAGCTGTTCAGTCACACTATAGCCTGGGAATCAGAGGTCTGCTCCCAAGCTACAGTGAGTACAGAACAGGAAATGGTCTGCAGTGATGCCCAGAACCTTTGTGACTCTGATTCAGGCCGTGAGGACCAAGTTTCTGAGCATAATGTTGACCCTTTGTCACAAACTGTAACACCTGTGGTTATAGACAATGAGGAACATACTGATGAAGATGAGACGCAGATACCCGATTGGGATGACAACTTAAATATTCGGTCAGGGCAAGAAGAGGCTCGGTCTGAGGGGGAGGGGAGTGCAAACACAACAATTGATGATGAAGTTCTAGATTCCACCTACTGTCAACCCCCAGTCAGGCACTCGAGGAGGTCAACAGAGGCGGTGGAGGAGGATGCAACCGACGACGAAGTTACCTTGCGCCTTCCTGGACAGAGTCGGAGCACTGGTAGCACGTCTACAACTACATCCTCAGCCACCACTCTGCCTATGAGCATTATTCGGGGTGGATCAACAGGTCGCATGGCCTCTAAGCCTTGCCTAGCCTGGTCCTTTTTTGACATAGAAAAAGATCGCCCAAATCATGTGATATGTAAAATTTGTCATGATTCTCTTAGTAGAGGTCAAAACCTCAGCAGTTTGACAACTTCTTCCATGAATCGTCACATGAATAAATATCATAGGTCCCGGTGGGAAGCTCACTGTGCTGCAATGCTGCAAGAGCGAACCATCCACCGCCCGCCCCTTCCAGTGCATCCGCGCGCTCTTCATCTTCTAGGACTGTGGGGACAGCTGTCACACCTGTTTTTCCACGCCAAACTTCCACCACTGTAACCGCAACAGGCAGTTTGCTTGTAAGGTCGTCAGTTGGTTTGGAAGGGGAAACAAGTGAGTGTGTACAGCTCTCTCAGACATCGATAGCACCAACGTTGGATGAAGGCAACATCATGTCTCCGCCTGCACTTTCCTCACAAACCTGCATTTTTCCAGGGACACCCTACTCAACACCGTCTACACACAGCAGCCAGATCTCTGTCCATCAGATGTGGTCAAATAAAAGGCCACTTCCTCCGACCCATGACAAAGCTAAGAGGTTGACTCTATCCCTCTGTAAGCTGTTGGCTACCGAAATGCTGCCTTTCCGCCTAGTGGACACACAGGATTTTAGAGACCTTATGTCTGTCGCTGTGCCCCAGTACCAGATGCCTAGTCGCCACTACTTCTCTAAGAAAGGTGTGCCCGCGCTACACCAGCATGTCGCACACAACATCACCGCTTCCTTGAGAAACTCTGTGTGTGAACGGGTGCATTTCACCACCGATACTTGGACCAGTAAGCATGGACAGGGACGTTACATGTCGCTAACTGGGCACTGGGTAACTATGGTGATAGATGGTGAAGGGTCTGCTGCACAAGTCTTGCCGTCCCCACGACTTGTGTGTCAATCCTCTGTCTGTCCAAGTTCCGCCACAGCTTCTGCATCCTCCACCTCATCTGGGTCCTCCACCTCCGCCCCAAGCCTGCCTGGTCAGGCCACCAGCATTCTCACTGCGCAGAAGGAATCACGCACGCCTCATTACTATGCTGGCAGCAGAGCGCAACGGCATCAGGCGGTCTTTAGCTTGACATGTCTTGGGAATAAGAGTCACACAGCTGAGGAGTTGTGGTCAGCTCTGCGGTCCGAGTTTAATAAATGGTTGTCTCCACTCAACCTGCAGCCTGGTAAGGCCGTGTGCGACAATGCTGCAAACCTGGGTGCGGCACTTCGCCTGGGCATTGTGACACACGTACCCTGTATGGCTCACGTGTTGAACCTTGTCGTCCAGCAATTTTTAACACACTATCCCGGCCTAGATGGCCTTCTGAACAGGGCACGAAAACTGTCAGCTCACTTCCGCCGTTCAAGCGCCGCAGCAGAGCGACTTGCATCGCTCCAGAAGTCTTTCGGCCTGCCGGTTCATCGCCTGAAATGCGATGTGGCGACACGCTGGAATTCAACTCTCCACATGTTACAGCGACTGTGGCAGCACCGCAGAGCCCTGGTGCAATACGTCATGACGTATAGCCTGGGCCAACGAGATGCAGAGGTGGGGCAGATCACCCTGATGGAGTGGTCTCAGATCAAGGACCTATGCACCCTTCTGCACAGTTTCGACATGGCGACGAATATGTTTAGCTCTGACAATGCCATTATCAGCATGACGATACCAGTCATTTACATGCTGGAGCACACGCTAAACACTATTCGGAGTCAGGGGGTGGGACAACATGAAGGGGAGGAACTACAGGAGGATTCATATGCGCAAGGGACAACAACATCACCAAGGTCCAGACGTTCATCATCACCAACGCAGCAGGCATGGGACCATGGGGAACAGGGATCGACAAGGGCGCATAGTAGCAGGCGAAATGTTGAGCAAGGTGCAGGAGAACATGAAGAAATGGAGGACGAACTGTCCATGGACATGGAAGACTCAGCGGATGAGGGAGACCTTGGTCAAATTTCAGTTGAAAGAGGTTGGGGGGAGATGTCAGAGGAAGAAAGAACGGGTAGCACCTCTATGCCACAAACACAGCGTGGACTTGGTCCGCATGGCTGCGCAAGACACATGAGTGCCTTTTTGTTGCACTACCTCCAACATGACAGTCGTATTGTCAAAATTAGAAGTGATGATGACTACTGGATTGCCACACTATTAGATCCCCGGTACAAGTCCAAATTTTGTGACATAATTCCAGCCATAGAAAGGGACGCACGTATGCAGGAGTATCAGCAGAAGCTGTTACTCGATCTTAGCTCGGCTTTTCCACCAAACAACCGTGCAGGTGCAGGGAGGGAATCTCCCAGTTGTAACTTGACAAACATGGGACGGTCTCGTCATCTTCAACAGTCTACCCGTACCAGTAGGACCGTATCTGGTGCCGGTAACAGCAATTTTATGGAATCTTTTCATAATTTTTTTAGACCCTCTTTTGCAAGGCCACCAGAGACAACAAGTCTGACACATACTCAACGGCTGGAGAGGATGATACAGGAGTATCTGAGTATCTCCAAATGAACATCGATGCCATGACTGTGCAACTGGAGCCTTGCTCCTTTTGGGCTTCAAACCTAGAAAAATGGCCAGAGCTCTCCAGTTACGCCTTGGAGATTTTGTCGTGTCCAGCTGCCAGCGTTGTCTCTGAACGTGTATTCAGTGCTGCTGGGTGTGTGCTGACAGATAAGCGCACGCGTCTGTCCAGTGACAATGTGGACAGACTGACGTTCATCAAAATGAACAAGTCATGGATCCAGAAGGAATTTACTACCCCTGTGTCATCCTGGGGAGAGTAAATGCTTGTTGATTTGGAATGTGCTTGATGCAAATCAAAACATCCTGTTTGCAACTAGGGCCCAAGTGCTGCCACTGATGGGGTGGGTGTCTGTGTGGCCCAATTTTTGGAAAAAAGGGAGACTCCGCTTGGAGTAACCCTTGCTTGCTGTGTTTTTAAAAGAAGCCAAAATGAACAGAGCTGGGATCAGGAAAGACTTTGCTACCTACCCCGGTGTCATCCTGGGGACGGTTAAGAATAGCGTATTTTTGAATGTGCTTGATGCAAATGTAGCTGTGAAGTGTACAACTGGGGCACAACTGCTGCCACTGAAGGGGTGGGTGTGTGTGGGGCCCAATTTTTGGAAAAAAGGGAGACTCCGCTTGGAGTAACCCTTGCTTGCTGTGTTTTTAAAAGAAGCCAAGATGAACAGAGCTGGGATCAGGAAAGACTTTGCTACCTACCCCGGTGTCATCCTGGGGACGGTTAATTATGGCGTATTTTTGAATGTGCTTGATGCAAATCAAAACATCCTGTTTGCAACTAGGGCCCAAGTGCTGCCACTGATGGGGTGGGTGTCTGTGTGGCCCAATTTTTGGAAAAAAGGGAGACTCCGCGTGGAGTAACCCTTGCTCGCTGTGTTTTTAAAAGAAGCCAAGATGAACAGAGCTGGGATCAGGAAAGACTTTGCTACCTACCCCGGTGTCATCCTGGGGACGGTTAATTATGGCGTATTTTTGAATGTGCTTGATGCAAATCAAAACATCCTGTTTGCAACTAGGGCCCAAGTGCTGCCACTGATGGGGTGGGTGTCTGTGTGGCCCAATTTTTGGAAAAAAGGGAGACTCCGCTTGGAGTAACCCTTGCTTGCTGTGTTTTTAAAAGAAGCCAAGATGAACAGAGCTGGGATCAGGAAAGACTTTGCTACCTACCCCGGTGTCATCCTGGGGACGGTTAAGAATAGCGTATTTTTGAATGTGCTTGATGCAAATGTAGCTGTGAAGTGTACAACTGGGGCACAACTGCTGCCACTGAAGGGGTGGGTGTGTGTGGGGCCCAATTTTTGGAAAAAAGGGAGACTCCGCTTGGAGTAACCCTTGCTTGCTGTGTTTTTAAAAGAAGCCAAGATGAACAGAGCTGGGATCAGGAAAGACTTTGCTACCTACCCCGGTGTCATCCTGGGGACGGTTAATTATGGCGTATTTTTGAATGTGCTTGATGCAAATCAAAACATCCTGTTTGCAACTAGGGCCCAAGTGCTGCCACTGATGGGGTGGGTGTCTGTGTGGCCCAATTTTTGGAAAAAAGGGAGACTCCGCTTGGAGTAACCCTTGCTCGCTGTGTTTTTAAAAGAAGCCAAGATGAACAGAGCTGGGATCAGGAAAGACTTTGCTACCTACCCCGGTGTCATCCTGGGGACGGTTAATTATGGCGTATTTTTGAATGTGCTTGATGCAAATCAAAACATCCTGTTTGCAAATAGGGCCCAAGTGCTGCCACTGATGGGGTGGGTGTCTGTGTGGCCCAATTTTTGGAAAAAAGGGAGACTCCGCTTGGAGTAACCCTTGCTTGCTGTGTTTTTAAAAGAAGCCAAGATGAACAGAGCTGGGATCAGGAAAGACTTTGCTACCTACCCCGGTGTCATCCTGGGGACGGTTAAGAATAGCGTATTTTTGAATGTGCTTGATGCAAATGTAGCTGTGAAGTGTACAACTGGGGCACAACTGCTGCCACTGAAGGGGTGGGTGTGTGTGGGGCCCAATTTTTGGAAAAAAGGGAGACTCCGCTTGGAGTAACCCTTGCTTGCTGTGTTTTTAAAAGAAGCCAAGATGAACAGAGCTGGGATCAGGAAAGACTTTGCTACCTACCCCGGTGTCATCCTGGGGACGGTTAATTATGGCGTATTTTTGAATGTGCTTGATGCAAATCAAAACATCCTGTTTGCAACTAGGGCCCAAGTGCTGCCACTGATGGGGTGGGTGTCTGTGTGGCCCAATTTTTGGAAAAAAGGGAGACTCCGCTTGGAGTAACCCTTGCTTGCTGTGTTTTTAAAAGAAGCCAAGATGAACAGAGCTGGGATCAGGAAAGACTTTGCTACCTACCCCGGTGTCATCCTGGGGACGGTTAAGAATAGCGTATTTTTGAATGTGCTTGATGCAAATGTAGCTGTGAAGTGTACAACTGGGGCACAACTGCTGCCACTGAAGGGGTGGGTGTGTGTGGGGCCCAATTTTTGGAAAAAAGGGAGACTCCGCTTGGAGTAACCCTTGCTTGCTGTGTTTTTAAAAGAAGCCAAGATGAACAGAGCTGGGATCAGGAAAGACTTTGCTACCTACCCCGGTGTCATCCTGGGGACGGTTAATTATGGCGTATTTTTGAATGTGCTTGATGCAAATCAAAACATCCTGTTTGCAACTAGGGCCCAAGTGCTGCCACTGATGGGGTGGGTGTCTGTGTGGCCCAATTTTTGGAAAAAAGGGAGACTCCGCTTGGAGTAACCCTTGCTTGCTGTGTTTTTAAAAGAAGCCAAGATGAACAGAGCTGGGATCAGGAAAGACTTTGCTACCTACCCCGGTGTCATCCTGGGGACGGTTAATTATGGCGTATTTTTGAATGTGCTTGATGCAAATCAAAACATCCTGTTTGCAACTAGGGCCCAAGTGCTGCCACTGATGGGGTGGGTGTCTGTGTGGCCCAATTTTTGGAAAAAAGGGAGACTCCGCTTGGAGTAACCCTTGCTTGCTGTGTTTTTAAAAGAAGCCAAGATGAACAGAGCTGGGATCAGGAAAGACTTTGCTACCTACCCCGGTGTCATCCTGGGGACGGTTAAGAATAGCGTATTTTTGAATGTGCTTGATGCAAATGTAGCTGTGAAGTGTACAACTGGGGCACAACTGCTGCCACTGAAGGGGTGGGTGTGTGTGGGGCCCAATTTTTGGAAAAAAGGGAGACTCCGCTTGGAGTAACCCTTGCTTGCTGTGTTTTTAAAAGAAGCCAAGATGAACAGAGCTGGGATCAGGAAAGACTTTGCTACCTACCCCGGTGTCATCCTGGGGACGGTTAATTATGGCGTATTTTTGAATGTGCTTGATGCAAATCAAAACATCCTGTTTGCAACTAGGGCCCAAGTGCTGCCACTGATGGGGTGGGTGTCTGTGTGGCCCAATTTTTGGAAAAAAGGGAGACTCCGCTTGGAGTAACCCTTGCTTGCTGTGTTTTTAAAAGAAGCCAAGATGAACAGAGCTGGGATCAGGAAAGACTTTGCTACCTACCCCGGTGTCATCCTGGGGACGGTTAATTATGGCGTATTTTTGAATGTGCTTGATGCAAATCAAAACATCCTGTTTGCAACTAGGGCCCAAGTGCTGCCACTGATGGGGTGGGTGTCTGTGTGGCCCAATTTTTGGAAAAAAGGGAGACTCCGCTTGGAGTAACCCTTGCTTGCTGTGTTTTTAAAAGAAGCCAAGATGAACAGAGCTGGGATCAGGAAAGACTTTGCTACCTACCCCGGTGTCATCCTGGGGACGGTTAATTATGGCGTATTTTTGAATGTGCTTGATGCAAATCAAAACATCCTGTTTGCAACTAGGGCCCAAGTGCTGCCACTGATGGGGTGGGTGTCTGTGTGGCCCAATTTTTGGAAAAAAGGGAGACTCCGCTTGGAGTAACCCTTCCTTGCTGTGTTTTTAAAAGAAGCCAAGATGAACAAGTCATGGGTCAGCAAAGACTTTATCTACCTACCCCGGTGTCATCCTGGGGACGGATAAGAATGGCGTATTTTTGAATGTGCTTGATGCAAATCAAAACATCCTGTTTGCAACTAGGGCCCAAGTCCTGCCACTGATGGGGTGGGTGTCTGTGTGGCCCAATTTTTGGAAAAAAGGGAGACTCCGCTTGGAGTAACCCTTGCTTGCTGTGTTTTTAAAAGAAGCCAAGATGAACAGAGCTGGGATCAGGAAAGACTTTGCTACCTACCCCGGTGTCATCCTGGGGACGGTTAATTATGGCGTATTTTTGAATTTGCTTGATGCAAATCAAAACATCCTGTTTGCAACTAGGGCCCAAGTGCTGCCACTGATGGGGTGGGTGTCTGTGTGGCCCAATTTTTGGAAAAAAGGGAGACTCCGCTTGGAGTAACCCTTGCTTGCTGTGTTTTTAAAAGAAGCCAAGATGAACAGAGCTGGGATCAGGAAAGACTTTGCTACCTACCCCGGTGTCATCCTGGGGACGGTTAATTATGGCGTATTTTTGAATTTGCTTGATGCAAATCAAAACATCCTGTTTGCAACTAGGGCCCAAGTGCTGCCACTGATGGGGTGGGTGTCTGTGTGGCCCAATTTTTGGAAAAAAGGGAGACTCCGCTTGGAGTAACCCTTGCTTGCTGTGTTTTTAAAAGAAGCCAAGATGAACAGAGCTGGGATCAGGAAAGACTTTGCTACCTACCCCGGTGTCATCCTGGGGACGGTTAAGAATAGCGTATTTTTGAATGTGCTTGATGCAAATGTAGCTGTGAAGTGTACAACTGGGGCACAACTGCTGCCACTGAAGGGGTGGGTGTGTGTGGGGCCCAATTTTTGGAAAAAAGGGAGACTCCGCTTGGAGTCACCTTGCGGTGTTTTACATGATTTTAGAATGGCGTGCCATGCCTATATCTGTGTGTCCTCCTCTTTTCCTTGTCCAGCTGTTTTGTTTTCGCATGAGTATATGTCCTTGTCACTTTCCCATGTGTTTGTGTTGTGTTGTGAGCTGTTTGTCACCTTTTGGACACCTTTGAGGGTGTTTTCTAGGTGTTTTACTGTGTTTGTGATTGCCTGCCATTGTTTCCTATTGGCTCGAGTTCGGTTCGTCGAACGTTCGACGAGCCGAACTCGAACGGGAGCTCCGTTCGGCGAACCGACCTCGAGCCGAACCGGGACCGGTTCGCTCATCTCTACTCCTGGACATAGCATTCGAATTACCAGGTCCCTGAAGGCTGAAATGCGTAGTGGCCGGAAATCATGAACAATTACAATGGGCGTATGTGCTGTAGATCCTGCGTCAGTTGTAGCTTGGAACTTTGTCTTTTCACGGATTTGCCCGTCTCTCATGGTGTTGGGCTATTTTCGGATCAAAATGGTGTGTCCCTCCTTGGCCCGTATCATGGGTTATTTCAGGGGCAAATTTAACTCTCTTAGCACTTTTCTCCTTAATTGTGGCCGTTGAATTGTGGGGTCAAGGTCTATCCAACCAGCATATTTGTTGTTTTTCAGACAATTTAGGGCTCGTGCATAGTAATAATAACACAGGTTTCCAAGGGTAAAAATTTTTGAAAGATGTGATTTTTTTCATACTTTCGATCATTGGACTCAGTAAAAATATTGAAAAATTATCATCACGTACAGTTTTTTCACAAACACTGATTCTATAGGTGTTAGGGCCAGGTGGACGGGCAGACCCAGGAGGTGGATCCACTGGGCCGAACACCTTAATGAAGGCAAGGGGTCCGGTAGCCGGAGCACTACGGGTAGCAGGACAGTCCGTGCAAAAGAGTGGAATGGAGAAGTCCCTGGGACCACGGAGTCACTGATGGTAGTCCGGGTGACGGAGCTCAGGTTCGGAGGCCGAGATGTCAGGCAGAGTCCGGAACCGATGGAGCGAGAGGACGGGTCACCACAGGGATCAGAGATGGTACGGACTGACGGGATGGCAGATAGTCAGCGTTCGGGGTTCGGGAATCGGCAGGACCGGATGGCGAGGCAGGAGCGGCTCTAGAAGAGAGATAGGTAAGTATATCACAGAGACACAAGGAGACCTGACTCCTAGCTTAGGAAACACGAAGAACAGGCCCCGCCCACTTGGACATTAAACCCCTTTATACCCTGTACCTGTGTGTTCAATTTCCTGTCAGTGGACGCTGGCCCTTTAAGAGAGGGTCAATGACCGCGCGCGCGCCCTAATGCGCATGCGCGAGGCCCGGGTGCCAGAAGCCAGGGCAGGGAGCGGTGTATAGGAAGCAGGGGAGCCGGCCTGGAGCAGGGCTGCCGACGGGCGCCGGGAGCGGGGACCGGGCCGCCTGGGGACCGCAGGTGGTGGAGGCTGGAGACCGTGGAGCGGGGGATGTCTGCCAGAGGAGCCGGGGAGCGAAGCAGGGAAGCCGGGGAGCGTGGCAGGTGAGCCGGGGGGCAGAGCAGGGGACCCGGAGAGCGTGACAATAGGTTTCCAAAAGGTTAGAATTCTGAAAAGATTCCCTCCATACTTTTCTGAAGATGGTGCTCTAGTGTATTCAAGCGATGTTCCTGTGCTGATGGAAAATGTAACATTAAGTACAATGTGAGCGAGTGGAGACACGTCATTGTTTCATCCAAAAAGTCTGAAAGCTGTGCTACTGCTCAATGGCAGTAAGTATTCTTCAGTGTGTGTAGGGCATGTGTCGCGGGCAGAGGGGCCACGCACGCTACGCTCGGGTTCGGGGACTTCTGCTGCTGCTGCTGCTCGGTGGCTCGAGCGGAGGGCCAGATCCGGGGACTCGAGCAGCGCTCCTCGCCCACGAGTGAAAAGGGGGTGGTTTGTTTGGGGAGATAGTTAGTGACGTCACCCACAGGTCGTGGTGATAATGGGCACCACCACTGCTGGTGACGGGGATCCCGGGAGCGATGGCAGGGAGCAGCTAGGATGTTGGTTCCCCCTCCGTGGGTAGGGGTTGGTGATCCCGGGGCCCGGTGGCGGTACGGGGAGGCTGGATGGCTGGGGTGTACGTACCGAGGGAGCCCGTTTGCCCGCAGGCGCTGGCCCTTGGATCTCTAGCCTATGGCGGTGGCTTTTTATCCTCACGGTGTGGACGGTTGCCTTCTGTCGGGTCTTGGGTGTTAGGGAACCCCTGGGATTCCGGTCACTCTCGGATTTGACCATTGTCGGCGGCTCCTAGCCTGGTCAGGGTCCAATGGCCCTGCCTTTGTGCTTGGTACAGATCCGCTCACCGGTTCAGTTCCCCTCGGGTCACCGCCCGTCCCCGGTCCTACGGTTCAGCTGACTTGTACCACCTCCTGCAGACGGCCACCACCGTCTGCCGACCTTGCTGACAGTGCCTGGGCTCCTACCCAGACACTAACAGTTTCTGTCCTCTCACTTTCCACTACAAAACTAAACTAACTGCTTTTTCCCGCCTCCGGGCCTGTGAACTCCTCGGTGGGTGGGGCCAACCGCCTGGCTCCGCCCCACCTGGTGTGGACATCAGAGCCTGGAGGAGGCAACAAGGATTTTGTGTGACTGATGTAGACTATCCAGGGGAGGGGGTGTGTGTGATTTTGTGTTTGTGACTACCTGGCTAGTCCAGGGCGTCACACATGCTATGCACTTGGAAGAAAGCTGTGAGAATTTAGACTTTATTCTCAAGAAACTTAACTACAAGGAGCATGGATGGTCAATATGTGGTGGTCTAAAAATGTTCTCATTGCTTCTTGGGCAGCAAGGAGGATATATTAAATACCCATGCTGTTCTGCCTCATGGCAGCCTGCTAATAGTCATTCATTGAAATTTCTGTTACAATCCCTAGAGGTCATTGTTATTCTTTTGAATTGCTGAGTTTCCCTTTAAGCTAAAGGTATTCTGGGTAAGGAATGCCTCCCTGAGCTGAGAAGAAGCCTGCAGCCATTTTTTCTTTGGATTTGTCAGGAAAGGACATGCCGACTTACCTCTCTGTACATTCACCCCTGCCTAGTGTAATCCGGTGAGCAAAGCAAATTACATGTGTTAGTGATAGAATCCTAGATGGAAGAGTGTAGTAAATGCATTGTACATTGTACTTCTACACCTTTAGTGTCATCCCTGTCTTGTTTGTCTAGATAAGATTTCTATGTATTGCAGATGCAGTGACCTTTCACCTACATTCTCGTAAGAACTGCATCTCATGTACTGTTATGCTATGTTAACTCTGTATTAACACTGTACTGACTGTAATCATTTTCTTGTTATAGTTTTTACCCGTATAAAACAGTATCTTGGATATACCGTATTCTGTCTTCAACTGCATCTTGGATATTCCTATATTCACTGTATATTCCATGTATACTGCAATCAAGTTCACGTTACCAGCTAATAAATCAAGGCTATTGAACTTCACAGTCTGTTTATTTGAAATGTGAACTAGGGTTTAGCTGTATGCTAGAGATTCACAGCATTACGTAAAAGAAGGCAGAACACATGCTTTTTGTGTGAATTGGAAAGCCAGGTTAGGACTCTTCACTGGAGCAAAAAAAATTGGCCAACAAGAACATCTTTGTAACCGGGACTCAAGAACATTGTTGCATAAAGCTTAGTTGATCCCACCTAAAGTTCTCTTGCCACCACTCCACTGTAAGCTTGGACTGATGAAGCTGTTTGTGAAAGCGCTACTGAAAGAAGGAGAGATGTTTAAGTACCTGTGTACCAAGTTTCAGGGACTGTCAGAATCAAGTCTGAAGGAAGGTGTGATGCCCTGGCAAAACCAGGTAGTTACAGATAGGCCCCCGCACAACACCTTTCCTCACTTAGGAAACACACAGCCGACCTGAAACCCTAGTCACCTAGGACACTGAAGCCAGGACCGAAACCAGCGGCCTAGCTAATTAAATGATTGAGGGCAGGATTATAGGTCCTATCCCACCTAAAGTCCCTCAAAGAAGACAACAGCCCACTGATAGGGATAAGGCCACCGCCAGGGCCCTTAGATCCCACGGGCCAGCGCCTGCGGGCACGGCTCCTTAGGCCATATCCAGCCGGGAGCGGACTCCTGAGTTCCAGACCAGGCAGTCCACCATACACAAAAACAAGTGCAGAGTAAAGGACAGCGACCACCAGCCTGGGTGGGGGACCTGAATGCAACCGGCCGGGGCGGCAGGCCACCAGCACCTTTGGTTTACCGAAAGACTCGTGTGATTCATTTACTGTGAGTAACCAAACATCCCCCTGCTTGCTCAGGCGCGCCGGCCCTTGCCATCACCATACCCTGCACAAAGACACTGGGCCCCGGGGCAATCATCCCTACACACGGAGGGGTTAACATCCAGCTGCCACTACATCTCTCCCGGGTATCCCATAACGGCAGCGGTGGTGTCCCACCTCACCACACACCGTTGGTGGCGTCACAAACTTAATACGGCCTAGCCCATACATCTACATTCCTCCTTTTATTCGACATGTCCGCGAGACCCCCGGGTCGAGCCACTCTCTTAGAAGGTCTGGATCCGACCAACGGCGGCTGCTGGCACAGGGGCAGCACAAAAGCATTTTTGTGGGTTCGGATATTCAGAAACCCATGAATGAAGGATGACGTGTTTTAAACAATAATGAAAACTGTTGAAAAAAGGGCTTGGGACTCTTTGAAAGAAGCAATAAATACGTTTCTAGGTAACAACAAAGAATCAAAATTTAAGTCCATCGTGGAGAACATGCTGAAACGTTTCAAAGCCTTGGGTTGTCTAATGAATTTGAAGTTACATTTTTTACATTCCTATTTGGACTACTTGTCTGAAAACCTTGGTGCTGGTGGGAAGAACAAGAAGGTTTTCATCGGAATATCAAGGAGATGGAACGACGATACCAAAGTAAATGAAACGTGAACATGATTGCCGGATGCTTCACAGAGAAGATCCACAGGCCTTCTATAAGAGAAAAGGGGGATCTAGAGAAAAGGAAAAAGTGCAAGAATAAATTTCTAATAAAGTTGCAGAATGACTGTACAATAAATAAATGTATTTTATATATAAAATTGTGAATATTTTTGGTTACAATAAGTATTTTTCTTGTTCATGTCACTTGTATGTAACTTCACACATGGATTGTACAAAATCAATATTTGATGGTTAAAAAAAAATATTTATTTTTTTTTTAAATCAGGACATTAGAAAACATAATAATCAGTCACTGGATTTGAAGTTTCATAAACCAAAATTTGACATAGCTGTGTAATTTGTCGGGCACCCACCGACAATAGAATAGCGCCAGATTTAGGAAGCTGGCTGAGGTCTGCAAAGTCTGTAGCCAGGTGACAAAATTGTCCAACCTGGGTTTCTTCCTTAAGTAGTCTCTGGTATGATGATATGGTATAATCCTGGCAGCCGGAGTCGAAATCCCTAGATTGCGGTTATGATCTCCAATCGGAATTGAAGCCCCTAGATTGAAGCCATGTAGCCAAGTGATCCTCTAGTTGAAGCCAAAGTCCCTAGACCGAGTCCACAAGGCATCCTGGTTCTGATCCCATAGCCAGCTCTTAAGAGCTTAGACTAGATCATGCAACATCCATCAACAACCTGGTGACTCCAAGAAGTCCCCTTTTATAGCCATAACCTTCCCTTAGGATATACTGTGCCCTTATCAGATTGGTTGTACAAGGTTGCTTCTCTTATTGGATGAATTTCAAGCTGCATGGATAATGTTCATTTAAATGATGTGGATAGAAAGACTGAAGATATCTACATGTAGTCTGAAATCCATCATGAATCAATACTATTTTACACAGTCATAAGCAGCCCATGGGCATTCACCTGCATTCAAACCAATAACAGCTCATAGACCAGACAATCCATCTACCACTGGACCAAAGACAGGAAGTTAAATCCACTGCCTGCGGTAACCAACTTAATCCTATAGGCTACTCACACAACAAACCCAACAGAAAGGAAAAAAACATGGCTTCGATTATCCATCCAATGAAAACGCATAACCATTGTGAGCCATTGGACAATGCAATTGGACACTTGGTGACATGGTGCACGGCCCAATGAATCAAGTCTTTACTTCATATTCACGGTTTAAGCCCTTGGGTTCTAATGTGCCCAGAGTACATATCCAGAAAGATTCTCTTTCTTTGAGCTAAACACAAGTCAACAATACATTGTAAGCAGATTCTATTACCAGTCCCACACCATTTTGTGACGCATAATCACACAGTGATCCAATTAAGATTCCAAGTCATCGAACATGTCCAAGCCATACGCAGAGGAGGCAATAGAATTAGGAAGCTCAAAGAAAGGGAATCTTTCTGGATATATACTCTGGGCACATTGGAACCCAAAGGCTTAAACCATGAATATGAAGTACAGACTTGATTCATTGGGCCATGCATGGACATAATGGACATAATTCTAATAGGCAGGACAGGTAATAAGGAGCACAAGTTATATGCTAAAATGTGTTGTGTGACAAGACAGACACAGGAAAGGACATGATAACAGGTGTAGGGACCAACAAGGTGAGACAAGGGGTATCAGGATAGGGTCAAGTAGGTATGAATGTAGTAATGGGGCAGGCATAGAGAATTGTATGTGAATGTGAATTACAATAAATCACTAAGGAAAGGAATATGTGAGTGTGTGCCTAATGTAAACTAATATTGTACTGGCAAAATTATAGATGGAAAGGGAGAAGGGGAGGGGGGAGAGAGGAGGCTGTAATTGACTACAAGGGTATGAGTTATGAGTGATCATAGGGATAGTGTTACATAAGTGGAAATACCTATGGAGGACCGGATGTGTAAGCGCATACCTTATACAAACCTATAGAGTGCTGATGGGTGAGAGTGTGATGTTAGATATAAGACATCCTATAGTGAATAGTGAGCCGTAATCAAGTGCAACAGGGATATTTCACGTGACTATGGGAACCTGGAAGGTAAAGAAAGGGGAGAAAAAACTGTTAGACAAGGTAATCAGACATAATGTAACCAGTTGATCAGACATGATCACCTGGTTTGAGACCCCCTGCCTTACACTATATAGATATCATGTTCATTCCCCATCTATCTTGCTCAGGAGAGCATCTCCCTCCCCCGGCACCAAGAGCAGCTCATACTGAATTGTTACATTGACTAGTAACACTGCACACAGAAATGCACCTTAATATTCCACTGTTAACCCTTTCCTCCCAGCAGTAACACACAACTCCTCACCTTGATATCATGGTGATTTATGGTCAGAATGACTTCAATGCGATCAGTGATTTCTATTCTAGCTCTGCTCACATAGATTTTATATCCACACTCAACTATAGGCCGTTCTTCATATTTTGGGGGCTTTTAGTCAGATATACTAGTTTGTGCCTGTATAGTATTGGTGTAGATGGGAGTGTAGGGCATGGGTTACATGGCACTGTGGTGGAATACTGATGGGAGGTATTGGTGCTGTGTTTGATGCTTCTACTGGGTATTTTCCTACAAATACTGGAACAGCTCACTGCTTAGAATGATCCTTCCCAGCTCTATAATATATTATATATACCCCACAATGCAGGCTCACACACACATTTGTCTCAAGTGTGTTGTAGGGACACAGATACAGTCTTGGTCATGTGACTAAAGGCTACTTTACACACTGCGATATCGGTCCCGATATCGCTAGTGTGGGTACCCGCCCCCATCTGTTGCGCGACACGGGCAAATCGCTGCCCATGCCGCACAACACCGACCAGACCCGTCACACATACTTACCTGCCCGGCGACGTCGCTGTGTCCGGCGAACCGCCTCCTTTCTAAGGGGGCGGTCCGTGCGGCGTCACAGCGACGTCACTGAGCGACCGCCCAATAGCAGCGGAGGGGCGGAGATGAGTGGCCGGAACATCCCGCCCACCTCCTTCCTTCCTCATAGCGGCTGGGAGGCAGGTAAGGAGAGGTTCCTCGTTTCTGCGGTGTCACACGGAGCGATGTGTGCTACCGCAGGAGCGACGAACTACATCGTTACTGCTGCAGTAACGATAATCGAGAATGGAGACCCATGTCACCGATGAGCGATTTTGCACGTTTTTGCAACGATGCAAAATCGCTCATCGGTATCACACGCAGCAACATCGCTAATGCGGCCGGATGTGCGTCACAAATTCCGTGACCCCAACGACTCCGCATTAGCGATGTCGCAGCGTGTAAAGCCCCCTTTAGTGGGAGTGGTGTACAGGGTCTTAGCAGTAAAGAGTATTCCATATTTCTGCCAGATACCCACAGAGATATTGAAATCTGAAAAAAGAGACTTCTGCTCATTGAAGGTAAGAACTGCTCACATAGCGTTCAACTCCACAGCAAACGAGTGCTCTAGCACTGGCATCTCAGCAGGGATATTCCCCTACTACACATGTGTGTCTAGGTCACTGTGACAGTTTACAGGACATAACTCAGGGCACCTAGACAGAAGGCAGAGGGACTACTTTCTATTTCTGGTGTAGAGCTTAGTACAATATATATATATTTATACTATTACATGGGACACATGTACCTTGTATTACCATTATTCGCTGTATATGAACCCCTTTTCTCCGGGCATTATTTGTCTATAGCATTTTTCACGAACCTGAGGCAACTGAGAACCCTTCAGTGAAGGAATTCCACTAACCCTCACAATACCTACCAGGGGCCTCCCTGCAGTAACTCAGGTAGTTGTACCCATTCTCTTTCCGCATTCTATGTGTTCTTCTTCTTTCTTCTTTTTTTTCTTTTTTCTTCTTTTTATTTCTATCATGTAGTTCAGGGGTTTATAGATATATGTCCTGCATCTCATATTTCCTTTAGTGGTGCTTCTTACCCATTCTCATATCATTTACCCTAGTATTTCATGATCCTGAGGCGACTGAGAACCCTTTAATAAAGGAATCCTTTTTCACCTGAATTGTCAAGTGATACTTACCAGTGACTATCACGTAATGTTACAGGTAGTTCCATTTTCTTCCTCTTCTTTCTCTCCTTTCTTCTTTGTCACACGGTCCATTGTGTTATAGCCCACGTGTCATAATAACACTTGTACCATCTTTTCATTTAGATTCCACCTACAATTATTTACCGATTCCAGTTCTGGAATAGGCTTTCATCATCTACTCACTAGAATTCTCAAGTTCATAAGGTACTGAGACATATACATGTTCACACCATTATAAAGAACAAAGTATAAACATTGAGGTTTTTCTCACACCCATGTTCCTGTGTTCTTTGATATGATATGTGTTCATTTCCTTCACTATATAGGATTGCAAGTTTTCCATTTGTACCTTAATGGCAATGACGCTATACAATTGAACACATATCATCCTGTTATCCATATAGGTGTGTATTTACCTGCTTGACTATTTTTGGTTGTTTGATCCAGAATGTTTCTCCAGATAGGTCATGTGGAAATTTTCTTTCCTCAGTACAAATGTTTTCACTATGGCTTTGGAAAATTTTTTTGTATGTGCATCATGGTCATTTGACCCATTGTACTCTCAAGTAGCAATATATTGTACTGTTATGTTGTACTATGTACTAATTACGTGTTTATATGGTTTTGTAACCCTTTATGATCTTAGATAACTTTATCCTTGATAAAGACCTAAAAACAAGCTCGAAACGTTGGATGAATTATCCTTTTGCACAAATAAAGAATTTTCAGCATTCTAAGAGTTCTTTTCTTACGTTATTGATCACTATAGTGTGCCAGAGCTATTTCTATTGAATTAACTCTTATTTTTTCTGAGCACCTGCTATATACACAGTGAGCCAGACATATTCAATTTTCATTCAGAAGGCAGAGGGAAGCCTTAGCAGCTGAGCCTATATCTTGGCTTGTGAGCATTAGAACAGGCCGGCGATTACAGGGTAACATGAAAAATGTCCAGCTTGCATTATGACTAGAACATGACAATATCCTTTTAAGTACTAACCTATGATGCGTTCCTAAGCAGTTGATGTTATATGTTCTACATTTCATTTTCTGCATACTTTACAAGTAGTAGAATTTGCTTTGATATAGGCAACTGGATTTTCACAATGAAAAGGCAAAGGATAACGCCCGAAAAAGACGCCATACATTATGTCAGTGCCATCACTGACAAACCTGGATTGACCATGAAATACATCAATCCCCTTAAAGGTGAGTTAAAACAAGTTTTAACTAAATTGCCTTAATATTGTCATGCATTAGAATGACTGTCTTAGGTAATGATAAATATTTTCTACAGGAAGAGGAGTGTTTGCTGAAACTGAAATCGAAAAAGGGAGTTTTGTTGCAGAATATCGAGGTGAGCTCACGTATGCACTTACGATGGTAGACAACTACTCGAGATTTATGGTTGTGGTACAAGTCAAAGATCTAATGGCCCATACTGCAGCGAAGGTCTTCCAAGCACACTTATGCAGACCTCATGGCTACTCAGAGAGAGTCCTCACAGATCAAGGCACTGCCTTTGAAGCGGAAATCTTCAAGGACTTCTGCAGCTTTTACCGATGCAGGAAGATGCGTACTACACCCTACCATGCTCAAACCAATGGTTATCAACCTGCTCAGGACTTTACCCCATATTCCAGATGTGGCCTTACAAGTGATTTATAGAGGGGTAACAATACGTTGGGATCATCGGATCTAATCTCCCTTTTTATACACCCTAAAATCTTGTTTGCGTTAGAATAAACAATAACATCATAAAGGTATAGCAGTACCGTTTCAAAGTTTCGGTGTCCCAAGCAGCATTCCATCAGCCTCTGGAAGGTTCCTGGCAAATTGCACAGCTCGAAGGGCATGCTTTTGAACTCGCAGAGACCCATCGGGGTGGCAAAGGCGGTCTTCTTCCGGTCTGCCTCAGCAACGGACACTTGCCAATAGTGACTAGTGAGATCAAGGGTAGAAAAATAATTTGCAGTTGTCAATGCAGCTAGCTATTCCTCAATACAGGGGAGTGGTGCTGTCCTTCTTCTTTAACAGGACCAACGGAGCTGCCCAGAGGCTACAACTGTCACGGATAACCCCAGCCTCCTTCATGTTGCTCAATATGTCCTTGGTACACTGGTAATGTGCAGGTAGATTTGGCTTATATCTCTCTTTGATGGGTGGGTGTGCACTTGTGGGGATGTAGTGTTTGACCCCTTTTATTTTTCAAAAGTCTAGCGGATGTTTGCTGAAGACTTGCTCGTATTCTTGCACTAGCCTGTAGACCCCCTTCTTGTGATGTGAAGGTGTGGAGTCAGTGCCTACGTGTAATTCCTTACACCACTCCTCTGGCTGACTTGGTGAGCTGTCACTGAATGGGTGGGCTGAAGCAATGGTGGATGCTGCTGTTTGGATAGCATGTGTATCTACTGAGAACAGCTTATCAATGGTGGCAAATCGGAGCAGCTTAATCTTTTGCTCTCCGCAGTTCAACACTCTCATGGGCACTCTTCCCTTCCATATTAATGAATAAAACTATGATGTAAATAGCATATAGATACCCCACAAATGCAGATAAAAGTAGGTTATGGGAAAAGGGGGAAGAGAGAAACAGGAAAATAGTGGAATAAAGTATAACTTCCAGGTGGGAGAGGAAATGGCAGCACAGCCAGTGGAGGTGAAGCAAGGGGAGCCTGCAACTAAAGAGTTGAGAGCGTTATCACATGGTGACTGAGCCTGATTGTAACGGGAGCATAGAGGTGCCGATCCTGTCTTACCTGCGTTGGTGTAGAAGTGGGTGTCCTGTGGTGGAGTCAGCTATGTGCAGTGGTGGCCGTGGGTTCTTTTATGTGCGACCGTAGTAATAGCTGTGCCCACTTCCTGTATGGGAGTGGAATGCAGTGAGGCTAATGGAACGCACGCCTGCGCATTTGTGTTTAACGTCGCGCATGTGCAGAACGGAGAAAAGGCTGCGCTCACTTCCTAATGAAAGGGAGTGAGACGCAGCTGGGAAGGGAAGGGAAAAGATTAGGGTTTGGGGATGATGAAAGGGCTTTCTACGGGCAAGGATGGCAAAGGGTGGCAGTGACGGAAAGTCAGGCAGATGGTCCTGTCCTGTCCTGTCCGTCCGTCTTTTTGTATCATGAATTGGAAAGACTGCAAGGGGGAGGGGAGGTGCTTGTGCCCAAAAGGAGGAGTTATTCAGATTCATTGCAGTGGGCGGCGGCTGCAAAAAGTACCATTCTCCTTGTTTTTGCTCTGCAAAACAGCCTTTTCAAGGGTTTGGCTTGGGTGACAAAATGTCTTCTGTAGGCGTGGGTTTGTCTCCCTCTCCCTAAGATGTGTCCGGTATAGGCCAGGGTGCCACTCAAGGCCGTAACCAATTCGGGTTATAGCTTCTCAGCCTTTTGGCTAAGATCAAGTGTAGTTTCGGAGGACGCTACCTTGGTCGGTACTGGAAGGTGCCTGGGATTGCACGTCTGCCGGCCTTGAGGGAGTGTGTGCGCCTTCTGGTGACACATAGCCCTCTTGTGCCTGGACGGTTCCCAGGCAACGGGAGGCGATCACCTTTGTTATTTTGAAGTCCTACTGATAAACAGAAAAAAAAAAAATTAAATCTGTTCTTATCAGTTTAATATCTGATACGTCCCCTCTCTAGGGACCATATATTAAATGGATTTTTAGAACAAGGAGATGGAAAAAATCTTGCTCTGTCCACTCCACGCATTGACCTGGTATTGCAGTACCTCCAGGACCGGTGCACCCCTTCTTAACCGAGTTTCCAAAAGCAGAACTCAATTCACCTGATTCAAATGAGCCTCATTAGTGAATTGAAAGAAAGCAAAAACTTTATATGCACCTCAATTTGGCCAATTCACTTTTCACACTTTCACCCTTTTTTTTTATCTTTCACACCTTTTACTTGCTTTATTGATGCAAAAGCTGTGCCAAATAGCAAACTCATCTCCACTCAACTTGACCAACTCTGCTATGTCCCGTGCAGTATCTTATTCTCAGTCTTATCTAGATCATTTGCAATTGAATAGAATAGATCCCTTTTGGACACATTGGATTCAGCTGCTGCAGTGACTGCAGGTGTTAGAAGATGCAGACTTGGCATCAGGTGCTGGCTATCAGATTCCACTCCAATTAAAGCTTCCATTGTTTTTCGGTGTTTTCTTTGAGCAATGATGATGTCTTTAGTGATCTGTTGGCTCCCTCTCCTGGAGGAAGAGTTTGCTTGCTCTTGGACTTTCAAAAAGAGAGGTCATGATAGACATTTAGCTTCTGAGCCCAATTGGGGACAGTCATGGGTGATGAATGTTTTGCAACCTGCTGCGAAGCCTGATACCGCAATATAAGGAACGTCAAATACTAAGAATGGGCGGCCTATGAAAGAATTAGTACTTTCATTAAGCATACTTAAACGGCTAATTGGGAATAGACAAACTGTAAAAAGCCCTCTGAGAAAGCCCCTCTCTATCCTTTGTCAGTAAGCTTTTCTGTAGTCTGCCTGTTGATGTATTTTCCGTTTGAACAGTGCACAACATGAAGTGACGGAACACTGGCTTGTCACAATGTCCCCCGCTGACATCACAATAGCGCTGCTGCCTAGAAAGCCAGCTGCGCAGCAGAAGTTGCTCTTTGGGTGGGATGGTGGGCTAATGTATCTATTCCTGCTTGGTGAGAGTTTGACATGATCTAGAGCAACGAGTTCCAGCGGCTAGCGGTTGATTATTGGCTGTAATGGGGCTTTCTGGCTGGTGCTAGCCTTTCTTCTTAGCACACAGGAACCACAATCCCTACACCATGCTTCGATGGATTCTCTCATCCCAGCCCAGTAAAACTACATATTTCACACAGTTATAGGCAGCCCATGGGCATTCACCTGGATTAAAACCCATAACAGCTCATAGACCAAACAATCAATCTACCACTGGACCAAAGACAGGAAGCTAAATCCACTGCCTGCGGTAACTAACTTAATCCTATAGGCTACTCACACAACAAACCCAAGAGAAAGGAAAAAAACATGGCTTCGATTATCCATCCAATGAAAACGCATAACCATTGTGAGCCATTGGACAATGCAATTGCACACATGGTGACATGGTGCACGGCCCAATGAATCAAGTCTGTACTTCATATTCACGGTTTAAGCCCTTGGGTTTTAATGTGTCCAGAGTACATATCCAGAAAGATTCCCTTTTTTTGTGCTAAGCACAAGTCAACAATACATTGTAAGCAGATTCTATTACCAGTCCCACACCATTTTGTGACGCATAATCACACAGTGGCCCAATTAAGATTCCAAGTCATCGAACATGTCCCAGCCATACGCAGAGGAGGCAATAGAATTAGGAAGCTCAAAGAAAGGGAATCTTTCTGGATATATACTCTGGGCACGTTGGAACCCAAGGGCTTAAACCATGAATATGAAGAACCGACTTGATTCATTGGGCCGTGCACATTTTTTCTAACGCCCGGTTCTTTTTCGTGTTCACACTATATATGGTTCCACTATGTATGGAGTTCCATTCTTCCTTGTTTTTTATTTGTCATGTTTGTCATGTCTGATCAACTGGTTACATTATGTCTGATTACCTTGTCTAACAGTTTTTTCTCCCCTTTCTTTACCTTCCATGTTCCCATAGTCACGTGAAATATCCCTGTTGCACTTGATTACGGCTCACTATTCACTATAGGATGTCTTATATCTAACATCACACTCTCACCCATCAGCACTCTATAGGTTTGTATAAGGTATGCGCTTACACATCCGGTCCTCCATAGGTATTTCCACTTATGTAACACTATCCCTATGATCACTCATAACTCATACCCTTGTAGTCAATTACAGCCTCCTCTCTCCCCCCCTCCCCTTCTCCCTTTCCATCTATAATTTTGCCATATATACTAGCAAACACTCAGTGTACCTAGTGGCATCCTATTCGTGGCTATTTGACCTCGCTATAGTCCCACTAGTGCCAAGACATTTGCAGAGCGCATCTGCCTGCGTTGCACACTCCAACTAATTATAAGTAAGCCATTATACTAGCAAACACTCAGTGTACCTAGTGGCATCCTATACGTGGCTATTGGACCTTGCTATAGTCCCACTAGTGCCAAGACATTTGCAGAGCGCATCTGCCTGCGTTGCACACTCCAACTAATTATAAGTAAGCCATTATACTAGCAAACACTCAGTGTACCTAGTGGCATCCTATACGTGGCTATTGGACCTTGCTATAGTCCCACTAGTGCCAAGACATTTGCAGAGCGCATCTGCCTGCGTTGCACACTCCAACTAATTATAAGTAAGCCATTATACTAGCAAACACTCAGTGTACCTAGTGGCATCCTATACGTGGCTATTGGACCTTGCTATAGTCCCACTAGTGCCAAGACATTTGCAGAGCGCATCTGCCTGCGTTGCACACTCCAACTAATTATAAGTAAGCCATTATACTAGCAAAAACTCAGTGTACCTAGTGGCATCCTATCTGTGGCTATTGGACTTTGCTATAGTCCCACTAGTGCAAAGACATTTGCAGAGCACGTCTGCCTGCATTGCACACTCCAACTTTTTTAAACTAAGCAATTTTACTAGCAAACACTCAGTGTACCTAGTGGCATCCTATACGTGGCTATTGGACTTTGCTATAGTCCCACTAGTGCCAAGACATTTGCAGAGCGCATCTGCCTGCGTTGCACACTCCAACTAATTTTAACTTAGCCATTATACTAGCAAACACTCAGTGTACCTAGTGGCATCCTATACGTGGCTATTGGACTTTGCTATAGTCCCACTAGTGCCAAGACATTTGCAGAGCGCATCTGCCTGCGTTGCACACTCCAACTAATTATAAGTAAGCCATTATACTAGCAAACACTCAGTGTACCTAGTGGCATCCTATACGTGGCTATTGGACCTTGCTATAGTCCCACTAGTGCCAAGACATTTGCAGAGCGCATCTGCCTGCGTTGCACACTCCAACTAATTATAAGTAAGCCATTATACTAGCAAACACTCAGTGTACCTAGTGGCATCCTATACGTGGCTATTGGACTTTGCTATAGTCCCACTAGTGCCAAGACATTTGCAGAGCGCATCTGCCTGCGTTGCACACTCCAACTAATTATAAGTAAGCCATTATACTAGCAAACACTCAGTGTACCTAGTGGCATCCTATACGTGGCTATTGGACCTTGCTATAGTCCCACTAGTGCCAAGACATTTGCAGAGCGCATCTGCCTGCGTTGCACACTCCAACTAATTATAAGTAAGCCATTATACTAGCAAATACTCAGTGTACCTAGTGGCATCCTATCTGTGGCTATTGGACTTTGCTATAGTCCCACTAGTGCCAAGACATTTGCAGAGCGCATCTGCCTGCGTTGCACACTCCAACTAATTATAAGTAAGCCATTATACTAGCAAACACTCAGTGTACCTAGTGGCATCCTATACGTGGCTATTGGACTTTGCTATAGTCCCACTAGTGCCAAGACATTTGCAGAGCGCATCTGCCTGCGTTGCACACTCCAACTAATTATAAGTAAGCCATTATACTAGCAAACACTCAGTGTACCTAGTGGCATCCTATACGTGGCTATTGGACTTTGCTATAGTCCCACTAGTGCCAAGACATTTGCAGAGCGCATCTGCCTGCGTTGCACACTCCAACTAATTTTAACTTAGCCATTATACTAGCAAACACTCAGTGTACCTAGTGGCATCCTATACGTGGCTATTGGACTTTGCTATAGTCCCACTAGTGCCAAGACATTTGCAGAGCGCATCTGCCTGCGTTGCACACTCCAACTAATTATAAGTAAGCCATTATACTAGCAAACACTCAGTGTACCTAGTGGCATCCTATACGTGGCTATTGGACTTTGCTATAGTCCCACTAGTGCCAAGACATTTGCAGAGCGCATCTGCCTGCGTTGCACACTCCAACTAATTTTAACTTAGCCATTATACTAGCAAACACTCAGTGTACCTAGTGGTATCCTATACGTGGCTATTGGACTTTGCTATAGTCCCACTAGTGCCAAGACATTTGCAGAGCGCATCTGCCTGCGTTGCACACTCCAACTCATTATAACTAAGTTGCATTGTCAGGGATATTTATTCTTTATTATTCTGCTGTTAATAAAGCTAGACCACCACTGCAATCTTCACCACCTCTCAATTTTTACTACCACATTTTCAGTCCACAATCTTGTCGCAATCAACATGAGTGGCAAAATGACAGATGCTGGTGGAAAGGGGAAGAGGCGTGGTGGAAAAGGCAAAAAAGGTTTTGTCTGTGGGGAAAGTGGCAAAGCTCCATTATCATCTGCTGAAGATAGACCATCTACCAGCAAAAGTAAGATGTCTACTACTTACCGTGGACAATCCGATGTGCTCCCTTTTTTACGGACACGAACAACAGGAAGAAAGGTAGATGATGGGCAAAAAAGGAAAATGCTTGAATGGATCTCAAGTGGTCCAACAAGTGCCCTCTCAGCCACTTCAAGTACCGCATCCAAAAAACACCAGTCCTCTGAGTTGTCATCCCAATCACACTTGATTTCTCCCAGCTCTGAAGTCTCCATCAGCCCTGCACAGTATGGTGGAACTGAGATGGCTGAGTCTGCAGAGCTGTTCAGTCACACTATAGCCTGGGAATCAGAGGTCTGCTCCCAAGCTACAGTGAGTACAGAACAGGAAATGGTCTGCAGTGATGCCCAGAACCTTTGTGACTCTGATTCAGGCCGTGAGGACCAAGTTTCTGAGCATAATGTTGACCCTTTGTCACAAACTGTAACACCTGTGGTTATAGACAATGAGGAACATACTGATGAAGATGAGACGCAGATACCCGATTGGGATGACAACTTAAATATTCGGTCAGGGCAAGAAGAGGCTCGGTCTGAGGGGGAGGGGAGTGCAAACACAACAATTGATGATGAAGTTCTAGATCCCACCTACTGTCAACCCCCAGTCAGGCACTCGAGGAGGTCAACAGAGGCGGTGGAGGAGGATGCAACCGACGACGAAGTTACCTTGCGCCTTCCTGGACAGAGTCGGAGCACTGGTAGCACGTCTACAACTGCATCCTCAGCCACCACTCTGCCTATGAGCATTATTCGGGGTGGATCAACAGGTCGCATGGCCTCTAAGCCTTGCCTAGCCTGGTCCTTTTTTGACATAGAAAAAGATCGCCCAAATCATGTGATATGTAAAATTTGTCATGATTCTCTTAGTAGAGGTCAAAACCTCAGCAGTTTGACAACTTCTTCCATGAATCGTCACATGAATAAATATCATAGGTCCCGGTGGGAAGCTCACTGTGCTGCAATGCTGCAAGAGCGAACCATCCACCGCCCGCCCCTTCCAGTGCATCCGCGCGCTCTTCATCTTCTAGGACTGTGGGGACAGCTGTCACACCTGTTTTTCCACGCCAAACTTCCACCACTGTAACCGCAACAGGCAGTTTGCTTGTAAGGTCGTCAGTTGGTTTGGAAGGGGAAACAAGTGAGTGTGTACAGCTCTCTCAGACATCGATAGCACCAACGTTGGATGAAGGCAACATCATGTCTCCGCCTGCACTTTCCTCACAAACCTGCATTTTTCCAGGGACACCCTACTCAACACCGTCTACACACAGCAGCCAGATCTCTGTCCCTCAGATGTGGTCAAATAAAAGGCCACTTCCTCCGACCCATGACAAAGCTAAGAGGTTGACTCTATCCCTCTGTAAGCTGTTGGCTACCGAAATGCTGCCTTTCCGCCTAGTGGACACACAGGATTTTAGAGACCTTATGTCTGTCGCTGTGCCCCAGTACCAGATGCCTAGTCGCCACTACTTCTCTAAGAAAGGTGTGCCCGTGCTACACCAGCATGTCGCACACAACATCACCGCTTCCTTGAGAAACTCTGTGTGTGAACGGGTGCATTTCACCACCGATACTTGGACCAGTAAGCATGGACAGGGACGTTACATGTCGCTGACTGGGCACTGGGTAACTATGGTGATAGATGGTGAAGGGTCTGCTGCACAAGTCTTGCCGTCCCCACGACTTGTGTGTCAATCCTCTGTCTGTCCAAGTTCCGCCACAGCTTCTGCATCCTCCACCTCATCTGGGTCCTCCACCTCCGCCCCAAGCCTGCCTGGTCAGGCCACCAGCGTTCTCACTGCGCAGAAGGAATCACGCACGCCTCATTACTATGCTGGCAGCAGAGCGTAACGGCATCAGGCGGTCTTTAGCTTGACATGTCTTGGGAATAAGAGTCACACAGCTGAGGAGTTGTGGTCAGCTCTGCGGTCCGAGTTTAATAAATGGTTGTCTCCACTCAACCTGCAGCCTGGTAAGGCCGTGTGCGACAATGCTGCAAACCTGGGTGCGGCACTTCGCCTGGGCATTGTGACACACGTACCTTGTATGGCTCACGTGTTGAACCTTGTCGTCCAGCAATTTTTAACACACTATCCCGGCCTAGATGGCCTTCTGAACAGGGCACGAAAACTGTCAGCTCACTTCCGCCGTTCAAGCGCCGCAGCAGAGCGACTTGCATCGCTCCAGAAGTCTTTCGGCCTGCCGGTTCATCGCCTGAAATGCGATGTGGCGACACGCTGGAATTCAACTCTCCACATGTTACAGCGACTGTGGCAGCACCGCAGAGCCCTGGTGCAATACGTCATGACGTATAGCCTGGGCCAACGAGATGCAGAGGTGGGGCAGATCACCCTGATGGAGTGGTCTCAGATCAAGGACCTATGCACCCTTCTGCACAGTTTCGACATGGCGACGAATATGTTTAGCTCTGACAATGCCATTATCAGCATGACGATTCCAGTCATTTACATGCTGGAGCACACGCTAAACACTATTCGGAGTCAGGGGGTGGGACAACATGAAGGGGAGGAACTACAGGAGGATTCATATGCGCAAGGGACAACAACATCACCAAGGTCTAGACGTTCATCATCACCAACGCAGCAGGCATGGGACCATGGGGAACAGGGATCGACAAGGGCGCATAGTAGCAGGCGAAATGTTGAGCAAGGTGCAGGAGAACATGAAGAAATGGAGGACGAACTGTCCATGGACATGGAAGACTCAGCGGATGAGGGAGACCTTGGTCAAATTTCAGTTGAAAGAGGTTGGGGGGAGATGTCAGAGGAAGAAAGAACGGGTAGCACCTCTATGCCACAAACACAGCGTGGACTTGGTCCGCATGGCTGCGCAAGACACATGAGTGCCTTTTTGTTGCACTACCTCCAACATGACAGTCGTATTGTCAAAATTAGAAGTGATGATGACTACTGGATTGCCACACTATTAGATCCCCGGTACAAGTCCAAATTTTGTGACATAATTCCAGCCATAGAAAGGGACGCACGTATGCAGGAGTATCAGCAGAAGCTGTTACTCGATCTTAGCTCGGCTTTTCCACCAAACAACCGTGCAGGTAGGGAATCTCCCAGTTGTAACTTGACAAACATGGGACGGTCTCGTCATCTTCAACAGTCTACCCGTACCAGTAGGACCGTATCTGGTGCCGGGTAACAGCAATTTTATGGAATCTTTTCATAATTTTTTTAGACCCTCTTTTGCAAGGCCACCAGAGACAACAAGTCTGACACATACTCAACGGCTGGAGAGGATGATACAGGAGTATCTCCAAATGAACATCGATGCCATGGCTGTGCAACTGGAGCCTTGCTCCTTTTGGGCTTCAAACCTAGAAAAATGGCCAGAGCTCTCCAGTTACGCCTTGGAGATTTTGTCGTGTCCAGCTGCCAGCGTTGTCTCTGAACGTGTATTCAGTGCTGCTGCACTTTCCCCACAGACAAAACCTTTTTTGCCTTTTCCACCACGCCTCTTCCCCTTTCCACCAGCATCTGTCATTTTGCCACTCATGTTGATTGCGACAAGATTGTGGACTGAAAATGTGGTAGTAAAAATTGAGAGGTGGTGAAGATTGCAGTGGTGGTCTAGCTTTATTAACAGCAGAATAATAAAGAATAAATATCCCTGACAATGCAACTTAGTTATAATGAGTTGGAGTGTGCAACGCAGGCAGATGCGCTCTGCAAATGTCTTGGCACTAGTGGGACTATAGCAAAGTCCAATAGCCACGTATAGGATGCCACTAGGTACACTGAGTGTTTGCTAGTATAATGGCTAAGTTAAAATTAGTTGGAGTGTGCAACGCAGGCAGATGCGCTCTGCAAATGTCTTGGCACTAGTGGGACTATAGCAAAGTCCAATAGCCACGTATAGGATGCCACTAGGTACACTGAGTGTTTGCTAGTATAATGGCTAAGTTAAAATTAGTTGGAGTGTGCAACGCAGGCAGATGCGCTCTGCAAATGTCTTGGCACTAGTGGGACTATAGCAAAGTCCAATAGCCACGTATAGGATGCCACTAGGTACACTGAGTGTTTGCTAGTATAATGGCTTACTTATAATTAGTTGGAGTGTGCAACGCAGGCAGATGCGCTCTGCAAATGTCTTGGCACTAGTGGGACTATAGCAAAGTCCAATAGCCACGTATAGGATGCCACTAGGTACACTGAGTGTTTGCTAGTATAATGGCTTACTTATAATTAGTTGGAGTGTGCAACGCAGGCAGATGCGCTCTGCAAATGTCTTGGCACTAGTGGGACTATAGCAATGTCCAATAGCCACGTATAGGATGCCACTAGGTACACTGAGTGTTTGCTAGTATAATGGCTTACTTATAATTAGTTGGAGTGTGCAACGCAGGCAGATGCGCTCTGCAAATGTCTTGGCACTAGTGGGACTATAGCAAAGTCCAATAGCCACGTATAGAATGCCACTAGGTACACTGAGTGTTTGCTAGTATAATTGCTTAGTTTAAAAAAGTTGGAGTGTGCAATGCAGGCAGACGTGCTCTGCAAATGTCTTTGCACTAGTGGGACTATAGCAAAGTCCAATAGCCACGTATAGGATGCCACTAGGTACACTGAGTGTTTGCTAGTATAATGGCTTACTTATAATTAGTTGGAGTGTGCAACGCAGGCAGATGCGCTCTGCAAATGTCTTGGCACTAGTGGGACTATAGCAAGGTCCAATAGCCACGTATAGGATGCCACTAGGTACACTGAGTGTTTGCTAGTATAATGGCTTACTTATAATTAGTTGGAGTGTGCAACGCAGGCAGATGCGCTCTGCAAATGTCTTGGCACTAGTGGGACTATAGCAAAGTCCAATAGCCACAGATAGGATGCCACTAGGTACACTGAGTGTTTGCTAGTATAATGGACCTGACATTACCTCTCTACTAACCAGAATCCCACAATGTCTGTCTGCTATTTCATCCTTCTTCTCTGTGCGATTCCTAAAACTTAACATGGACAAAACAGAATTCATTGTCTTTCCTCCTCCTCACTCATCTCCTCCAACAAGCCTTTCCATCAAACTCGATGGTTGCTTACTCTCCCCAGTCTCACAAGCTCGTTGCCTTGGAGTGACCCTCGACTCTGCTCTATCCTTCAAGCCACACATCCAAGCCCTCTTCACCTCATGCCGATTACAACTCAAAAACATCTCCCGGATCCGTGCTTTCCTTAACCAAGAATCAGCAAAAACATTAGTGCATGCCCTCATCATCTCCCGCCTCGACTACTGCAACCTCCTGCTCTCTGGCCTCCCTTCCAACACTCTTGCACCCCTCCAATCTATCCTAAACTCTGCGGCCCGCTTAATCCACCTCTCCCCTCGCTACTCCCCAGCCTCGCCACTCTGCCAATCCCTTCACTGGCTTCCCATCACCCAACGACTCCAGTTCAAAACACTAACTATGACATACAAAGCCATGCACAACCTGTCTCCTCCCTACATCTGTGACCTAGTCTCCCGGTACCTACCTGCACGCAACCTCAGATCCTCACAAGATCTCCTTCTCTGCTCCTCCCTTATCTCCTCTTCCCACAATCGCGTACAAGATTTCTCCCGTGCATCCCCCATACTTTGGAATGCTCTACCTCAGCACATCAGACTCTCCCCTACCGTGGAAAGCTTCAAGAGGAACCTCAAGACCCACCTCTTCCAACAAGCCTATAACCTACAACAGCCCTCAGTCCAGTAGACCACTGCGCAACCAGCTCTGTCCTCACCTATTGTACCATCACCCATTCCCTGTAGACTGTAAGCCCTCGCGGGCAGGGTCCTCTCTCCTCCTGTACCAGTCTGTTATGTACTGTTAATGATTGTTGTACGTATACCCTTTCACTTGTAAAGCGCCATGGAATAAATGGCGCTATAATAATAAATAATAATAATAATAATAATGGCTTACTTATAATTAGTTGGAGTGTGCAACGCAGGCAGATGCGCTCTGCAAATGTCTTGGCACTAGTGGGACTATAGCAAGGTCCAATAGCCACGTATAGGATGCCACTAGGTACACTGAGTGTTTGCTAGTATAATGGCTTACTTATAATTAGTTGGAGTGTGCAACGCAGGCAGATGCGCTCTGCAAATGTCTTGGCACTAGTGGGACTATAGCAAGGTCCAATAGCCACGTATAGGATGCCACTAGGTACACTGAGTGTTTGCTAGTATAATGGCTTACTTATAATTAGTTGGAGTGTGCAACGCAGGCAGATGCGCTCTGCAAATGTCTTGGCACTAGTGGGACTATAGCAAAGTCCAATAGCCACAGATAGGATGCCACTAGGTACACTGAGTGTTTGCTAGTATAATGGCTTACTTATAATTAGTTGGAGTGTGCAACGCAGGCAGATGCGCTCTGCAAATGTCTTGGCACTAGTGGGACTATAGCAAAGTCCAATAGCCACGTATAGGATGCCACTAGGTACACTGAGTGTTTGCTAGTAAAATTGCTTAGTTTAAAAAAGTTGGAGTGTGCAATGCAGGCAGACGTGCTCTGCAAATGTCTTTGCACTAGTGGGACTATAGCAAAGTCCAATAGCCACGTATAGGATGCCACTAGGTACACTGAGTGTTTGCTAGTATAATGGCTAAGTTAAAATTAGTTGGAGTGTGCAACGCAGGCAGATGCGCTCTGCAAATGTCTTGGCACTAGTGGGACTATAGCAAAGTCCAATAGCCACGTATAGGATGCCACTAGGTACACTGAGTGTTTGCTAGTATAATGGCTTACTTATAATTAGTTGGAGTGTGCAACGCAGGCAGATGCGCTCTGCAAATGTCTTGGCACTAGTGGGACTATAGCAAAGTCCAATAGCCACGTATAGGATGCCACTAGGTACACTGAGTGTTTGCTAGTATAATGGCTAAGTTAAAATTAGTTGGAGTGTGCAACGCAGGCAGATGCGCTCTGCAAATGTCTTGGCACTAGTGGGACTATAGCAAAGTCCAATAGCCACGTATAGGATGCCACTAGGTACACTGAGTGTTTGCTAGTATAATGGCTTACTTATAATTAGTTGGAGTGTGCAACGCAGGCAGATGCGCTCTGCAAATGTCTTGGCACTAGTGGGACTATAGCAAAGTCCAATAGCCACGTATAGGATGCCACTAGGTACACTGAGTGTTTGCTAGTATAATGGCTTACTTATAATTAGTTGGAGTGTGCAACGCAGGCAGATGCGCTCTGCAAATGTCTTGGCACTAGTGGGACTATAGCAAAGTCCAATAGCCACAGATAGGATGCCACTAGGTACACTGAGTGTTTGCTAGTATAATGGCTTACTTATAATTAGTTGGAGTGTGCAACGCAGGCAGATGCGCTCTGCAAATGTCTTGGCACTAGTGGGACTATAGCAAGGTCCAATAGCCACGTATAGGATGCCACTAGGTACACTGAGTGTTTGCTAGTATAATGGCTTACTTATAATTAGTTGGAGTGTGCAACGCAGGCAGATGCGCTCTGCAAATGTCTTGGCACTAGTGGGACTATAGCAAAGTCCAATAGCCACGTATAGGATGCCACTAGGTACACTGAGTGTTTGCTAGTATAATGGCTTACTTATAATTAGTTGGAGTGTGCAACGCAGGCAGATGCGCTCTGCAAATGTCTTGGCACTAGTGGGACTATAGCAAGGTCCAATAGCCACGTATAGGATGCCACTAGGTACACTGAGTGTTTGCTAGTATAATGGCTTACTTATAATTAGTTGGAGTGTGCAACGCAGGCAGATGCGCTCTGCAAATGTCTTGGCACTAGTGGGACTATAGCAAAGTCCAATAGCCACGTATAGGATGCCACTAGGTACACTGAGTGTTTGCTAGTATAATGGTTAAGTTAAAATTAGTTGGAGTGTGCAACGCAGGCAGATGCGCTCTGCAAATGTCTTGGCACTAGTGGGACTATAGCAAAGTCCAATAGCCACGTATAGGATGCCACTAGGTACACTGAGTGTTTGCTAGTAAAATTGCTTAGTTTAAAAAAGTTGGAGTGTGCAATGCAGGCAGACGTGCTCTGCAAATGTCTTTGCACTAGTGGGACTATAGCAAAGTCCAATAGCCACGTATAGGATGCCACTAGGTACACTGAGTGTTTGCTAGTATAATGGCTTACTTATAATTAGTTGGAGTGTGCAACGCAGGCAGATGCGCTCTGCAAATGTCTTGGCACTAGTGGGACTATAGCAAAGTCCAATAGCCACGTATAGGATGCCACTAGGTACACTGAGTGTTTGCTAGTATAATGGCTAAGTTAAAATTAGTTGGAGTGTGCAACGCAGGCAGATGCGCTCTGCAAATGTCTTGGCACTAGTGGGACTATAGCAAAGTCCAATAGCCACGTATAGGATGCCACTAGGTACACTGAGTGTTTGCTAGTATAATGGCTTACTTATAATTAGTTGGAGTGTGCAACGCAGGCAGATGCGCTCTGCAAATGTCTTGGCACTAGTGGGACTATAGCAAAGTCCAATAGCCACGTATAGGATGCCACTAGGTACACTGAGTGTTTGCTAGTATAATGGCTTACTTATAATTAGTTGGAGTGTGCAACGCAGGCAGATGCGCTCTGCAAATGTCTTGGCACTAGTGGGACTATAGCAAAGTCCAATAGCCACAGATAGGATGTCACTAGGTACACTGAGTGTTTGCTAGTATAATGGCTTACTTATAATTAGTTGGAGTGTGCAACGCAGGCAGATGCGCTCTGCAAATGTCTTGGCACTAGTGGGACTATAGCAAGGTCCAATAGCCACGTATAGGATGCCACTAGGTACACTGAGTGTTTGCTAGTATAATGGCTTACTTATAATTAGTTGGAGTGTGCAACGCAGGCAGATGCGCTCTGCAAATGTCTTGGCACTAGTGGGACTATAGCAAAGTCCAATAGCCACGTATAGGATGCCACTAGGTACACTGAGTGTTTGCTAGTATAATGGCTTACTTATAATTAGTTGGAGTGTGCAACGCAGGCAGATGCGCTCTGCAAATGTCTTGGCACTAGTGGGACTATAGCAAGGTCCAATAGCCACGTATAGGATGCCACTAGGTACACTGAGTGTTTGCTAGTATAATGGCTTACTTATAATTAGTTGGAGTGTGCAACGCAGGCAGATGCGCTCTGCAAATGTCTTGGCACTAGTGGGACTATAGCAAAGTCCAATAGCCACGTATAGGATGCCACTAGGTACACTGAGTGTTTTCTAGTATAATGGTTAAGTTAAAATTAGTTGGAGTGTGCAACGCAGGCAGATGCGCTCTGCAAATGTCTTGGCACTAGTGGGACTATAGCAAAGTCCAATAGCCACGTATAGGATGCCACTAGGTACACTGAGTGTTTGCTAGTAAAATTGCTTAGTTTAAAAAAGTTGGAGTGTGCAATGCAGGCAGACGTGCTCTGCAAATGTCTTTGCACTAGTGGGACTATAGCAAAGTCCAATAGCCACGTATAGGATGCCACTAGGTACACTGAGTGTTTGCTAGTATAATGGCTTACTTATAATTAGTTGGAGTGTGCAACGCAGGCAGATGCGCTCTGCAAATGTCTTGGCACTAGTGGGACTATAGCAAGGTCCAATAGCCACGTATAGGATGCCACTAGGTACACTGAGTGTTTGCTAGTATAATGGCTTACTTATAATTAGTTGGAGTGTGCAACGCAGGCAGATGCGCTCTGCAAATGTCTTGGCACTAGTGGGACTATAGCAAAGTCCAATAGCCACAGATAGGATGCCACTAGGTACACTGAGTGTTTGCTAGTATAATGGACCTGACATTACCTCTCTACTAACCAGAATCCCACAATGTCTGTCTGCTATTTCATCCTTCTTCTCTGTGCGATTCCTAAAACTTAACATGGACAAAACAGAATTCATTGTCTTTCCTCCTCCTCACTCATCTCCTCCAACAAGCCTTTCCATCAAACTCGATGGTTGCTTACTCTCCCCAGTCTCACAAGCTCGTTGCCTTGGAGTGACCCTCGACTCTGCTCTATCCTTCAAGCCACACATCCAAGCCCTCTTCACCTCATGCCGATTACAACTCAAAAACATCTCCCGGATCCGTGCTTTCCTTAACCAAGAATCAGCAAAAACATTAGTGCATGCCCTCATCATCTCCCGCCTCGACTACTGCAACCTCCTGCTCTCTGGCCTCCCTTCCAACACTCTTGCACCCCTCCAATCTATCCTAAACTCTGCGGCCCGCTTAATCCACCTCTCCCCTCGCTACTCCCCAGCCTCGCCACTCTGCCAATCCCTTCACTGGCTTCCCATCACCCAACGACTCCAGTTCAAAACACTAACCATGACATACAAAGCCATGCACAACCTGTCTCCTCCCTACATCTGTGACCTAGTCTCCCGGTACCTACCTGCACGCAACCTCAGATCCTCACAAGATCTCCTTCTCTGCTCCTCCCTTATCTCCTCTTCCCACAATCGCGTACAAGATTTCTCCCGTGCATCCCCCATACTTTGGAATGCTCTACCTCAGCACATCAGACTCTCCCCTACCGTGGAAAGCTTCAAGAGGAACCTCAAGACCCACCTCTTCCAACAAGCCTATAACCTACAACAGCCCTCAGTCCAGTAGACCACTGCGCAACCAGCTCTGTCCTCACCTATTGTACCATCACCCATTCCCTGTAGACTGTAAGCCCTCGCGGGCAGGGTCCTCTCTCCTCCTGTACCAGTCTGTTATGTACTGTTAATGATTGTTGTACGTATACCCTTTCACTTGTAAAGCGCCATGGAATAAATGGCGCTATAATAATAAATAATAATAATAATAATAATGGCTTACTTATAATTAGTTGGAGTGTGCAACGCAGGCAGATGCGCTCTGCAAATGTCTTGGCACTAGTGGGACTATAGCAAGGTCCAATAGCCACGTATAGGATGCCACTAGGTACACTGAGTGTTTGCTAGTATAATGGCTTACTTATAATTAGTTGGAGTGTGCAACGCAGGCAGATGCGCTCTGCAAATGTCTTGGCACTAGTGGGACTATAGCAAGGTCCAATAGCCACGTATAGGATGCCACTAGGTACACTGAGTGTTTGCTAGTATAATGGCTTACTTATAATTAGTTGGAGTGTGCAACGCAGGCAGATGCGCTCTGCAAATGTCTTGGCACTAGTGGGACTATAGCAAAGTCCAATAGCCACAGATAGGATGCCACTAGGTACACTGAGTGTTTGCTAGTATAATGGCTTACTTATAATTAGTTGGAGTGTGCAACGCAGGCAGATGCGCTCTGCAAATGTCTTGGCACTAGTGGGACTATAGCAAAGTCCAATAGCCACGTATAGGATGCCACTAGGTACACTGAGTGTTTGCTAGTAAAATTGCTTAGTTTAAAAAAGTTGGAGTGTGCAATGCAGGCAGACGTGCTCTGCAAATGTCTTTGCACTAGTGGGACTATAGCAAAGTCCAATAGCCACAGATAGGATGCCACTAGGTACACTGAGTGTTTGCTAGTATAATGGCTTACTTATAATTAGTTGGAGTGTGCAACGCAGGCAGATGCGCTCTGCAAATGTCTTGGCACTAGTGGGACTATAGCAAAGTCCAATAGCCACGTATAGGATGCCACTAGGTACACTGAGTGTTTGCTAGTATAATGGCTAAGTTAAAATTAGTTGGAGTGTGCAACGCAGGCAGATGCGCTCTGCAAATGTCTTGGCACTAGTGGGACTATAGCAAAGTCCAATAGCCACGTATAGGATGCCACTAGGTACACTGAGTGTTTGCTAGTAAAATTGCTTAGTTTAAAAAAGTTGGAGTGTGCAATGCAGGCAGACGTGCTCTGCAAATGTCTTTGCACTAGTGGGACTATAGCAAAGTCCAATAGCCACAGATAGGATGCCACTAGGTACACTGAGTGTTTGCTAGTATAATGGCTTAGTTATAATGAGTTGGAGTGTGCAGAGGATAGGAGGGTACAGTGGCAGGATTGTGGTGCTCTGGGTAGAGGAATGGAAGCCTGCCTTTCTATTCCCTCCTAATGGTGAAATGCAGGGAGGAAATCCCTGACCTTGGCTACACAGATGCTGTTGCTGTTTGCAGGACCTGTCACCTATGGCTCTCTGACCCTGCCGGTTTGAGTCCTTAAAAGGACTGCTATAAAGTGCTCTCCCTATGCTGTCTAACGCTGTGTATGCAGCGCATACAGCTGTATCGGCTATAGGACTCAGGAGGACGGAGCTGCGACAGTGATGTCTGACACCAAAGACGCAGAAGGCAGATAATGGCGTCCGTGAAGAAAATGTCCGGTTTTATAATGCAGGGACATGTGACATGCAGATCCTATCACACATGCCGTTGCTTCTCTGGCTCAAAGTCAACTTAGCTGTGTGTGTGTCTGTGATTGGCTGACATGCTGGCCCGCCCCACAAGACGCGCGCACTTAGGGAAGGAAGACAAGAAAAAAAAAAAAAAAATGGCGATCGCCATTATAGAAACAGCAGTGATCTGAAGGCGCTGTTCACGCACACTATACACTGAAATGTGATAATAGTTTGATTCACAGAGTGACTTACACTATTACAGCAGAAACCAAGCTATGATTTAGCTGTTTTTTGGCTGCTAGAACCGTTCTCGAACGTTTCTAGAACTATCGAGCTTTTGCAAAAAACTCGAGTTCTAGTTCGATCTAGAACATGCCCCAAAATCACTCGAGCCTAGAACTGGAGAACCACGAACCACGAACCGCGCTCAACTCTATCCAGGAGCTTTGGTTCCCTGAGTTTCCAATAGCAAATGTCTAGAAAAAACTCTGTCCATTGGCACAACTCAGCAAGAAAACGAGAAGACCGAGAAGATATATTTCATTTATCTTAATGCCACCTTCTTAACAGCACTAAACCCTTCTATTATGTCCCTTAGCCTTTTGAGCTTATCCTCTGGTAAGCGGAAGACCATGCCTCTGGTATCGATCTCAGTGCCTAAAAACTGTATTATAGTAGCCAATCAGAATACAAAAGGATGCATAGGAAGCGTGACTTTATTTCAATATTTTAAAACAATCCGATAAAATGAAGAAAAGTCACTCATACAAGATCCACAGAAGTTGTATAATACATACATAAATCAAAACACTATAAGGCCTGTTTCACACGTCAGTGATTCTGGTACGTTTGTGCTTTTTTTTAAACATAACAGAATCACTGAGATACGCAGATCCATTATAATGAATGGGTCTGCTCACACATCAGTGATTTTTCACTGCACGTGTCTCCGTGCGGCGTACCCGCGTGTCCGTGATTGCTGCACGGAGACATGTCCATTTTTTTCTGGCATCACTGATAGGATGTCCATAAGGTGGCAGCAGAGCATAACAGAAAAAGGTGCCTATTGTGCACTGAAAAGACCCAATGTGATGCACCAGACATATAGAGCCCTAATGGATTCACAAATATAAGATATATCATGAATGACTACTGCATAATGAACGCTAGCATGAAAAAAGAAAGGAATCCATAAAAATAAATAATAAATGGTGCACATATGTTAGAGCCCCACCGAAGGACAAAAAAAGTCTGATGGAAATAGAGAGCATATAGGAACAATAAGAATGTGCAACAGAGAGGAAGGTGAGAATGCAGGATCAATCACTGCCTGTCAGATATTAATAATCAGGGAAATAACTCTGGAGCAGACGCACAAATTAGGGTCTTACCTGGTAAGGTAACAAATAATTAATAGTAGTTGCACTCACCTATTAAGGTTGTGCCAGTCACAACCCCTAAATGCACGTTACAAATGGCGACAGCCGCAGCCCCTAGTAGAAGAGCAATAACGTATAGGAGGAAAATCGGGTGCGTGCCGCGCTGTCACCAAAGGAAACTGATGTTAATTATTTCATCTCTTTATTCTTTTTTCCGGTCAATGTGTTTCAGAGATCACTGTCTCCTTCATCAGGGCAAAAAAAGAACAGTATGCAATCAAAGGAGGAAGAACCTCTATATATACACATATGGAGCTACGTCAGAGGACTGACTGCTGTATTTCAAATACTGCCGGGATGGTCAACTGTTACAATACCGGCCATAAAAGTTCTCAAGTGATATATTGAGAAACATTTATAAAATCACTGGGGTATAGTGTTTCAAATTTCATCAGCTTTTTGAGACAAAAATCAGAAAAAGAAGAAGAAGAAGGACAAAATGAAAAAAAGAAAAAAAAGAAGAAAAAAAAAACAAAAAGGGAGCATTGAGCTCCAGACCCTGTATTGAGTCTTAGAAGTGTAGTGACAAGTGCATCTGTCCACAACCCTGTAAGGGTGAACGGGATGACGGACAAGAAAAATTATGTTCGTGGCAAAAAATGGTGGTGTTGCTATATAAAATTGCATTAAGAATAAAGAAAGGAAAAATTTCTTTATAAAAGTAGTGAAGAAAAAAGTGGAAAAAAGGGGAGTGTAAGCCATTTTACTAATAAATAGTGATGAGCGAGCATGCTTGTTACTACTCGGTACTCGCACGAGTATCACTGTACTCGGTCTACTCGACGGGGACCGAGTAATCTCGCGATACTCGTGCTGTACTCGTGGTCTTCATCCCTGCATGTTGGCGCTCTTTTGAGAGCCAGCCCTCATGCAGGGATTGGCTGGCAGACCACTGCAATGCCACAGCCCTGTTAGTTGTGGAATTGCAGTGATTGGCCGGCCTGCACAGCGTGACCGAGCCTTTATACCGGCGGGCGCGCTGTGCTCTGCTCACAGCTATCCAGACAGTCAGTGCAGGGAGAGGGTCGCTGCTTCAGGGAAAGGTTTGCGGCCCTTTATAGCTATTTCCGTAGCAGGGCTGCAAACAGTGTGACCAAAAGTCCTTCTCAGGACTATTCTAGTTGTATACAGGCAGGCAGGGTATAGCCAGGTCGGAGTACAGTAGCAGAGTCCTTCTCAGGACTATTGTTGCTGTATACAGGCAGGGTATAGCCAGGTTGGAATACAGGCTAGTGACCAAAAGAGTCCTTGTCAGGACTATTGTAGCAGTATACAGGCAGGCAGGCAGGCAGGCAGGGTATATAGCCATTCCTAGTGGTGACCGTATACCAGCCTTCATCATATCTGGGGCTGGTGTACACAGTCTAAAACAGTCCTGATAGTGTCAGACTTCTCAGCAATTGTCGCTCCTAAAACCTGTTAGGTTCTTAGTGCGTCCGTGCTTGCATTTAAAAACCGCACGTGTGTGCCTGTCGGTGGCAGCGTACAGGTGCACTTGTGTGCGTTTTTACCAAACTATTATATAACGCACAAGTGTAGTGTATAATACACGTCAGTCAGCAGTGGCTGATAGTGTCAGAGTTCTCGTCATTAATTTTTGCTCCTAAAACCTGTGTTAGGTTCTTAGTGCGTCCGTGCTTGCATTTAAAAACCGCACGTGTGTGCCTGTCGGTGGCAGCGTACAGGTGCACTTGTGTGCGTTTTTACCAAACTATTATATAACGCACAAGTGTAGTGTATAATACACGTCAGTCAGCAGTGGCTGATAGTGTCAGAGTTCTCGTCATTAATTTTTGCTCCTAAAACCTGTGTTAGGTTCTTAGTGCGTCCGTGCTTGCATTTAAAAACCGCACGTGTGTGCCTGTCGGTGGCAGCGTACAGGTGCACTTGTGTGCGTTTTTACCAAACTATTATATAACGCACAAGTGTAGTGTATAATACACGTCAGTCAGCAGTGGCTGATAGTGTCAGAGTTCTCGTCATTAATTTTTGCTCCTAAAACCTGTGTTAGGTTCTTAGTGCGTCCGTGCTTGCATTTAAAAACCGCACGTGTGTGCCTGTCGGTGGCAGCGTACAGGTGCACTTGTGTGCGTTTTTACCAAACTATTATATAACGCACAAGTGTAGTGTATAATACACGTCAGTCAGCAGTGGCTGATAGTGTCAGAGTTCTCGTCATTAATTTTTGCTCCTAAAACCTGTGTTAGGTTCTTAGTGCGTCCGTGCTTGCATTTAAAAACCGCACGTGTGTGCCTGTCGGTGGCAGCGTACAGGTGCACTTGTGTGCGTTTTTACCAAACTATTATATAACGCACAAGTGTAGTGTATAATACACGTCAGTCAGCAGTGGCTGATAGTGTCAGAGTTCTCGTCATTAATTTTTGCTCCTAAAACCTGTTAGGTTCTTAGTGCGTCCGTGCTTGCATTTAAAAACCGCACGTGTGTGCCTGTCGGTGGCAGCGTACAGGTGCACAATTTGCACAAACTTTGATATAACGCCCAAGTCTAGTGAATACACGTCAGCACAGCATTGCAAAATGCGCAAGGGCGTTGGCAAGGAACAAGGAAGTGGACGTGATGGTGGTGCAGGCAGAGGCCGAGGTCGTGGGCAAGCTCTAATTTTGCCACAACAAAGGGCCACATCTAGTCGCTCGCACATCCTGTCCCAAATTCTTGGGGACCGCAGCAGTACACCGCTCTTGAACCAAGACCAGTGTCAACAGGTTGTTAGTTGGATAGCGGATAATGCTTCCAGTCAGATTGGCACCACCACAAACACTCTGTCTTCCACACGGTCAAGTGTCAGTAGCCGTGATACTGCACCGCACATTTCAGAACCTGATCCTCCTTCCTACCACAAGGCTGAGTACACGTCCTCGGACATTAATGATCCCACACTTGGACACTCGGAAGAGCTGTTCACATTTCCATTCGCACATTCTGGCCTCTCGCCAGCTCATGTTGAAGTGGGTCATGAGGAGATCGTATGTACAGATGGCCAAATATTTGAGCAGCCACGTTCTCACGAAGTTGGCAACGTGTCTCAACAAGGGGTGGACGATGATGAGACACAATTGTCAGGAAGTCAGGAGGAGGAGCAGGGTGCGGAAGAGGAAGACGACGTGGTGGATGATCCAGTAACTGACCCAACCTGGCAGGAGGATATGCAGAGCGAGGACAGCAGTGCACAGGGGGAGGGAGGCGTAGCATCCCAACAGGCAGTAAGAAGCAGGGTGATGGCTCCAGGCAGAAGTCAGGCAACCGTTCCCCGGAACAACAACACGACACAAGGTGCCTGTACAAATGTTAGGTCTTCCCGAGTCTGGCAGTTTTTTAAGTTGGATCCAGATGATTCTAAAAAGGCCATTTGCAACACCTGCCGTGCCAGCATCAGCAGGGGTACCAAAACTAGCAGCCTGACCACCACCAGCATGATCAGGCACATGTCAGCCAAGCACCCGACTTTGTGGGAAGTACAACAGAGTCGAGGAGCAGTGCTTGCTAATGTCACTGCTACGTCTTCGCTGGTTGTGCATGCGAGCCAATCCCCTGTCCATGCTGCCTGCGAACAAGCCTCCTCCGGTCCTGCACCTGCAGTTGCCTACTCAGAAATAACACCATCATCAAGCACGTCCTTGTCCCAGCGCAGCGTTCAGTTATCCATTCAGCAAACCTTTGAACGCAGGCGCAAATACACTGCCAACACCCCACATGGGCGCCCTGGACAAGCCAGGTCGTCACAGGTACTACACCAACACACTCTACACTCCGGCTAGGCACACCGAAGCTAAACACAAATCCTAGTTGCCTTCCTCCAGGGGCTGATGTCCACACCAGGGGGTGGGCCAGGCGGTTGATCCCACCCACCGAGGAGTTCACAGTCCTGGAGGCGGGAAAAGGAGTCAGATTAGAGATCAGTTTTGGAGTTAGAGAAGTGAAGAGGAGAGGAGACTGACCGTGTCCGGGTGTGTGGCCCGGGCACTCAGCAAGGTTGGCAGACGGTGGTGACCTTCTGCAGGAGAGGCTGATTGGAGTGAACCGTACGGACCGGGGATGGGCGGTGGCCCGCCGGTACCAGATCGGGGAGTGAAGAGAAGCCAGCACCATCCGGCAGGGCCTACGGACCCCGACCAGGCTAGGAGTCGCCGTAAAACCGGTCAAATCCGTTAGCGACAGGAACCTCCAGGGTTTCCCAGCAGTCAAGACCCGATTGAAGGCAACAGCTCACACCGTAGAGGGAAGCACAGTCACCGCCAAGGCTACAGTTCCCAGGGCCAGAGCCTGCGGGCAAAAGGGGCTCCCTCAGCATCCATCCAAGCTGGGGAGCGGGTTACCGGTGGGAAGCCCGCTAGATTTTGGGGGAATAAAAGGGGTCCAACACCACATCCCCACAGGTGCACACCCACCCATCAAAGAGAGCTATAAGCCAATACCACCTTCACATTGCCAGTGTACCAAGTACATGTTGAGCAACATGAAGGCGGCTGGGGTTATCCGTGACAGTTGTAGCCTTTGGGCAGCTCTGTTGATCCTGTTAAAAAAGAAGGACGGCACCACTCCCCGTATTGAGGAATCGCTAGCTGCATTGAGAACTGCAAATTATTTTTCTACCCTTGATCTCACTAGTCACTATTGGCAAGTGTCCGTTGCTGAGGCAGACCGGGAGAAGACCGCCTTCGCCACCCCTATGGGTCTCTGCGAGTTCAAAAGCATGCCCTTCGAGCTGTGCAATGCGCCAGGAACCTTCCAGAGGCTGATGGAATGCTGCTTGGGACAAGATTTTAGGGTGTATAAAAAGGGAGATTAGATCCCGTGATCCCAACGTATTGTTACACCTCTATAAATCACTTGTAAGGCTACATCTGGAATATGGGAACCAGTTTTGGGCTCCACATTTTAATAAGGACATTCAGAAGTTAGAGTCAGTTCAAAGGTGGGCAACTAGACTACTACAAGGAATGGAAGGCCTCCCATATGATGACAAGTTGAAAAAGTTATTAAGTGATTATTGGCTGCAATGGGGCTTTCTGGCTGGTGCCAGCCTCTCTTCTTAGCACACAGGAACCACAATCCCTACACCATGCTTCAATGGATTCTCTCATCCCAGCCCAGTAAAACTACATATTTTACACAGTCATAAGCAGCCAAAAGGGATCTATTCTATTCAATTGCAAATGATCTAGATAAGACTGAGAATAAGATACTGCACGGGACATAGCAGAGTTGGTCAAGTTGAGTGGAGATGAGTTTGCTATTTGGCACAGCTTTTTGCATCAATAAAGCAAGTAAAAGGTGTGAAAGATAAAAAAAAGGGTGAAAGTGTGAAAAGTGAATTGGCCAAATTGAGGTGCATATAAAGTTTTTGCTTTCTTTCAATTAACTAATGGGGCTCATTTGAATCAGGTGAATTGAGTTCTGCTTTTGGAAACTGGGTTAAGAAGGGGTGCACCGGTCCTGGAGGTACTGCAATACCAGGTCAATGCGTGCAGTGGACAGAGCAAGATTTTTTCCATCTCCTTGTTCTAAAAATCCATTTAATATATGGTCCCCAGAGAGGGGACGTATCAGATATTAAACTGATAAGAACAGATTTAATTTTTTTTTTTTTCTGTTTATCAGTAGGACTTCAAAATAACAAAGGTGATCGCCTCCCGTTGCCTGGGAACCGTCCAGGCACAAGAGGGCTATGTGTCACCAGAAGGCGCACACACTTCCTCAAGGCCGGCAGACGTGCAATCCCAGGCACCTTCCAGTACCGACCAAGGTAGCGTCCTCCGAAACTACACTTGATCTTAGCCAAAAGGCCGAGAAGCTATAACCCGAATTGGTTACGGCCTTGAGTGGCACCCTGGCCTATACCGGACACATCTTAGGGAGAGGGAGACAAACCCACGCCTACAGAAGACATTTTGTCACCCAAGCCAACCCTTGAAAAGGCTGTTTTGCAGAGCAAAAACAAGAAGAATGGTGCTTTTTGCAGCCGCCGCCCACTGCAATGAATCTGAATAACTCCTCCTTTTGGACACAAGCACCTCCCCTCCCCCTTGCAGTCTTTCCAATTCATGATACAAAAAGACGGACGGACAGGACAGGACAGGACAGGCTGCCTGACTTTCCGTCACTGCCACCCTTTGCCATCCTTGCCCGTAGAAAGCCCTTTCATCATCCCCAAACCCTAATCTTTTCCCTTCCCTTCCCAGATGCGTCTCACTCCCTTTCATTAGGAAGTGAGCGCAGCCTTTTCTCCGTTCTGCACATGCGCGACGTTAAACACAAATGCGCAGGCGTGCGTTCCATTACCCTCACTGCATTCCACTCCCATACAGGAAGTGGGCGCAGCTATTACTACGGTCGCACATAAAAGAACCCACGGCCACCACTGCACATAGCTGACTCCACCACAGGACACCCACTTCTACACCAACGCAGGTAAGACAGGATCGGCACCTCTATGCTCCCGTTACAATCAGGCTCAGTCACCATGTGATAACGCTCTCAACTCTTTAGTTGCAGGCTCCCCTTGCTTCACCTCCACTGGCTGTGCTGCCATTTCCTCTCCCACCTGGAAGGTATACTTTATTCCACTATTTTCCTGTTTCTCTCTTCCCCCTTTTCCCATAACCTACTTTTATCTGCATTTGTGGGGTATCTATATGCTATTTACATCATAGTTTTATTCATTAATATGGAAGGGAAGAGTGCCCATGAGAGTGTTGAACTGTGGAGAGCAAGAGATTAAGCTGCTCCGATTTGCCACCATTGATAAGCTGTTCTCAGTAGATACACATGCTATCCAAACAGCAGCATCCACCATTGCTTCAGCCCACCCATTCAGTGACAGCTCACCAAGTCAGCCAGAGGAGTGGTGTAAGGAATTACACGTAGGCACTGACTCCACACCTTCACATCACAAGAAGGGGGTCTACAGGCTAGTGCAAGAATACGAGCAAGTCTTCAGCAAACATCCGCTAGACTTTTGAAGAATAAAAGGGGTCAAACACTACATCCCCACAAGTGCACACCCACCCATCAAAGAGAGATATAAGCCAAAACTACCTGCACATTACCAGTGTACCAAGGACATGTTGAGCAACATGAAGGAGGCTGGGGTTATCCGTGACAGTTGTAGCCTCTGGGCAGCTCCGTTGGTCCTGTTAAAGAAGAAGGACAGCACCACTCCCCTGTATTGAGGAATAGCTAGCTGCATTGAGAACTGCAAATTATTTTTCTACCCTTGATCTCACTAGTCGCTATTGGCAAGTGTCCGTTGCTGAGGCAGACCGGGAGAAGACCGCCTTTGCCACCCCGATGGGTCTCTGCGAGTTCAAAAGCATGCCCTTCGAGCTGTGCAATTTGCCAGGAACCTTCCAGAGGCTGATGGAATGCTGCTTGGGACACCGAAACTTTGAAACGGTACTGCTATACCTTTATGATGTTATTGTTTATTCTAAAGCAAACAAGATTTTAGGGTGTATAAAAAGGGAGATTAGATCCGGTGATCCCAACGTATTGTTACCCCTCTATAAATCACTTGTAAGGCCACATCTGGAATATGGGGTAAAGTCCTGAGCAGGTTGATAACCATTGGTTTGAGCATGGTAGGGTGTAGTGCGCATCTTCCTGCATCGGTAAAAGCTGCAGAAGTCCTTGAAGATTTCCGCTTCAAAGGCTGTGCCTTGATCTGTGAGGACTCTCTCTGAGTAGCCATGAGGTCTGCATAAGTGTGCTTGGAAGACCTTCGCTGCAGTATGGGCCATTAGATCTTTGACTTGTACCACAACCATAAATCTCGAGTAGTTGTCTACCATCGTAAGTGCATACGTGAGCTCGCCTCGATATTCTGCAACAAAACTCCCTTTTTCGATTTCAGTTTCAGCAAACACTCCTCTTCCTGTAGAAAATATTTATCATTACCTAAGACAGTCATTCTAATGCATGACAATATTAAGGCAATTTAGTTAAAACTTGTTTTAACTCACCTTTAAGGGGATTGATGTATTTCATGGTCAATCCAGGTTTGTCAGTGATGGCACTGACATAATGTATGGCGTCTTTTTCGGGCGTTATCCTTTGCCTTTTCATTGTGAAAATCCAGTTGCCTATATCAAAGCAAATTCTACTACTTGTAAAGTATGCAGAAAATGAAATGTAGAACATATAACATCAACTGCTTAGGAACGCATCATAGGTTAGTACTTAAAAGGATATTGTCATGTTCTAGTCATAATGCAAGCTGGACATTTTTCATGTTACCCTGTAATCGCCGGCCTGTTCTAATGCTCACAAGCCAAGATATAGGCTCAGCTGCTAAGGCTTCCCTCTGCCTTCTGAATGAAACTTGAATATGTCTGGGTCACTGTGTATATAGCAGGTGCTCAGAAAAAATAAGAGTCAATTCAATAGAAATAGCTCTGGCACACTATAGTGATCAATAACGTAAGAAAAGAACTCTTGGAATGCTGAAAATTCTTTATTTGTGCAAAAGGATAATTCATCCAACGTTTCGACCTTGTTTTTAGGTCTTTATCAAGGATAAAGTTATCTAAGATCATAAAGGGTTACAAAACCATATAAACACGTAATTAGTACATAGTACAACATAACAGTACAATATATTGCTACTTGAGAGTACAATGGGTCAAATGACCATGATGCACATACAAAAAATTTTTCCAAAGCCATAGTGAAAACATTTGTACTGAGGAAAGAAAATTTCCACATGACCTATCTGGAGAAACATTCTGGATCAAACAACCAAAAATAGTCAAGCAGGTAAATACACACCTATATGGATAACAGGATGATATGTGTTCAATTGTATAGCGTCATTGCCATTAAGGTACAAATGGAAAACTTGCAATCCTATATAGTGAAGGAAATGAACACATATCATATCAAAGAACACAGGAACATGGGTGTGAGAAAAACCTCAATGTTTATACTTTGTTCTTTATAATGGTGTGAACATGTATATGTCTCAGTACCTTATGCACTTGAGAATTCTAGTGAGTAGATCATGAAAGCCTATTTCAGAACTGGAATCGGTAAATAATTGTAGGTGGAATCTAAATGAAAAGATGGTACAAGTGTTATCATGACACGTGGGCTATAACACAATGAGGGGCACTGCAGCCAGAAACTTGAGATGCTGCCCCCTGACTGCTGGCCCCTATGCATGTTTAAATAGAGGTCTCCCCCTAGAAAGACACTGACCTGCCGCCCCCGCCTCCTGTGGTGTGACTGGCCTAAGCCCCGCCTCCTGGATACATATCACCGTGCTGCCCAGCTTCCAGCCTCTCGGCTGCAGGACCCGGACCTGTTTGGGCAGCCGGACACAGGGACCCGCTCCTGGAGGCGGTAAGAGAGCTATCAGCAGGGAGGTAAGCGTTTCAGCTCACAGCACTGTTAGCTGTGAGCGGCTCCCTCTATGCTGAGGCACAAGCGATGTGTGACCGGTGAGCGCGGCGTTCTAAGGGAACTACCCGCCCGCTGGTCCGCTTGTGCTCGCCATTATTTAACAACCTCACCCCCCCCCTCCCCCCACCCCCCCCCCCTCCTCCCACCCCCCCCTCCTCCCCTAAAATCAGCATGGAGGAAAGCGTTCTGCTCACGGCGCTGTTTGCTATGAGCGGCTCCCTCCCTGCTGAGGCTCAAGCTACGTGCGCCGGCGAGCGGCGTTCTGAGGGAACTACCCGCCCGCCGGTCAGCTTGAGCCGCCATTAAGTTTGAAAAAGAGCGCTTCGCGCTCTTTGTCATTGGCCCCGCCCACCCGCCGCCCAGCAACCGCCGACCAGACACCGTCGCCAGTGCCGAGGAGGAGCTGGGTAGGGCTGTGTGCGCTCTGCACGGCACCTAAAAGGTGTGCCTCAGAGCGCAGCTGAAAAGCTCCGTTCTGAGGCGCATGGTGCCGGTAGAGAACGTGCGCTCAGCCTGCAGCTCCTGCCATAGACAGAGCAGGAGCTGCCGGCAAAGCGCACGGAAGTGACATGTCACTTCTTAGAACACAGCGATTCGGGCAACAGCTGAATCGCTGCGTTCTACTATGCAACGTGCGTACGGCCTCTACACAGTCTCCATAGACTGTGCAGGGGACGCAGGACGCATGAATTAGGCACACAGCCTAATTGAAGTGCAGACTCAGTGCAGTCCCTGTCACAGCGCAGGTTGGAGGCACGGTAGGGGAGAATCTAGTATGCAGGCACTAACCTGCAAGAGTCAAATCACCCCATCCCACACGCACTGAACTTCCCCTCCCCTCCGTTTGTATGCCCCGGGAATGCCAAGGGGGCTAGCCTGGGAATGAACCAGGGACCATGTGGGTCTCCCAGTGAGCGGGCGGGTTAAGGGATTCTGTTAGGACTTCAATGTTCAAATTGAGGGGGGCTGGTAGTGAACAGGGGCAAGAAGCAACAGTCAGCAGGTGGCGTGTTTTCCCTCCTGCTGATACCACACCTACACCAAGCCCCCTCCCAGGCCAAAACACACTCCATTTGACATTATGACAATGGTGACTGTTAACAGCCCCGCCCCGTTGTCACACAGGGGATTTCAGCATGTTATGGCGGCGGTGGGTGCGGTGCCGACTATCGCGTTGTACGGTCATGTGCAGGGGTCACGGTAGCAAGCTTTGGCATGGGTAGCCACCATGTCCGGAGTCTGTCATCTTAACCCTTGGATAGGTGTGAGCGTCGTCGTAGCAGGCGTTACGTGGGTAGATCTAGATCCAGTCGTCTTGTCATTTCCTGAATCACCAGGTGAGTACCCTGATGGGGAATGCGGGGTGGGATAAGTCCCCCTAGGGAGGATAACGTGACGTCACAGGTAACAGGCGTCCCGCCCAGCTCTACATGTTGTCACTAAGTTATTTATAACAATGTTATTGGTGCTGAGGGAATCGCCCTCCCCCGTTTCTGTTAAAAGCTGTGATGGTATCTAGCATTCCTACCCCTTGTAGACAGCATTCCACAATCTACCTGCTCTAACTGTAAAGAAGCCTTCCCTATTTCGGAGGATTAAGTTTGGTGGCAGTTTATTTATATTGACCACACGGGTATTTATACAAATTATTATTATTTATTATGCGCCATATAATTCATGGCGCTTTGCATGCGAAAGGGGTTTTTACATAATAGGTACCAGTATAATAATCATAAACCGTACAAGGCACAGACTGGTACAGGGGGAGAGAGGACCCTGCCCTCGAGGGCTCACAGTCTACAGGGGATGGGTGAGGAGACAGTAGATGAGGGCAGAGCTGATTGTGCGGCGCTGTATCGGACTGAGGGTTACGGCAGCTTGTAGGCCTGTCGGAAGAGGTACAAATGAGATATCCTCTGAGACGTCTTTCAAAAATTAAACATATCTTAATTTTTCAACCTTAGTTTAATACAGGCGGCCTCCATTCCTTGTAATAATCTTGTTGCCACCGGTTAACTGACCCTTCAAGTGATTTATTGATTAGTGACAATATTATGGGATCACGGGATCTAACCCCCCTGTTTTACCCCTAATGTCATGCTGTAATTGAAAGAAGGGATCTATATTGGTCACAGTTAGTTTTATCGAAATGTGAGAAGTATATCTCTGTACATTTGCATGGTTTGATTGTTTTTCTAAAACTGCTTCTTTTTTGTAGTGAAGTAATTTTCATCCTTTTTTACTAGATTTTCCCTCTTTGGTTAATTACGTATGTTTTAATTGGTTTTCCTTACCGTAAGAACTGAAAATAAACAAGTGAGATGGGAAAACCGGCAATGTTAGCTATTCGCAGAATAATTATGCCCGCTAATATTTTCTGGACAATTACTTCCACATACATATTCTAAAAGGTATAAATTCACTTTTAGTTTTTGTGTGCGTTGCATGGATTGGGGACGCTGCCCCATCGGGGCTTACGGTCTGGATTCCCTATCTGTATGTTTATGGGGGTGTGGGAGGAGGCTAGAGTGCCCGGAGTAGACCCACGCAGTCACGGGGAGAACGTACAGGCTCCTTGCGGATGGTGTCCTTGGCGGGATTTGGGCCCAGGACCCCAGGGCTGCAGCTAGCCATTGAGCCACCGTGCCATGCCATAATAGTTTCAAGAGCAGGAACAGACAGATTTGTAGATGGAGTATTACGGCGTTGCAGGGCCAGCTGTTTGGGATCATTTGCGATACAAAGTGTTTATATAGTTATATATAAAAAAAAAAAAAAAAAAAAAAAAATGCTCCTTATGCTGGGCCCGGGGGGACATGGTCCATTAACCTAACTTTGATTGCGCCTTTCCCCCTATTTCGGTTCCAGCTACACAAAAGGGGGGGTGGACTGGGAAATAGGAGAATGACCAGTGGTCCGACGATGCCGGTGGGTAAAAGCCTTAACCAACTACAGCCCTTTCCTCGAATAAGTAATCAGGCTGATTAGGTTTTTGTGGCTTGGAATGATTATGGGTCAACGCAGGGTTGAAGGCAAAACAGGCATCTGGGTTCCGGGTTAGTATCGGGCACCTTATTGCAATCCCAATCTCAGGTATTTTGGTAACTCAACCCACCAGCAGGATCAAGGTTGGAGTTCTCAGCTAGATGGTGGGGTGCTCGGTGAAGTTAGGCCTATGATCCGGGCCTCCATTTTGCATTGACCTGACGGTTCGATGGTACGTTATTCAGCGGGTGTTGCTCTGGTGGTTGATGTGCGTGACGATTTTACAAGCCACCCTCTAGTAATACACACCCTGCAGTATTCAGCGAATGTGCACCAATTTCGGTTGCAAGCAAACTGTTACGAGGTCGGTCTTCCCATTTTTAAATTGCGGAACGGTACTGAAGCGATGAGGGTCTTGTGGGGTGAAAGGTATTGAAGGGTTGGATGATTATGGTAAGCGAGTGGAGCACAGTAGGCCTATTCTTTTTTAGCCGAAGATTGTTTGTTTTGTTTTAAAAAAAAAAAAAAAAAAAAAAAAGAAAAAAGTGGGGGTTTGGATTGTTCGCCCCATTGCAAATCTATACATTGATATTTTGGATCTTTTTCCCTCACTCGGCGGGTGTCCCGACGTTGTCGTTTATGTCTCTTAGGCGAGCGGGTGTATGGGACCAGTTTTTACCCATGACGACGGCCCTTCATTTTAGCGTTACGTAGTTGGTCCTCCATTTTGTGGGCTGGTTTTTGGTTGGTAATGCGACGGTTACTCGTTATTTTGGTGTTTGCCAGCCGTGGTACCCGGCACGTACTCTCCCAGAGTTGGGGTGCTACAAGGCTTCAGGAGCCAGTATACATGAGCACAGTTTTCAGTGGATCAGGTAACGACAATGGAAATGCATTATGAGGGACGTCAGGTCGGAGTTGGTTTTTTGAAATCGGGTTTTATTCGACACGTAAGGAGATTCAGAACAGTGTACAGGGCTAATGTAAAATGACATGATTGTGATTTGTTTATCCAAAAAAAAAAAAAAAAAAATTTTTTGTGGGTTTTTGTCTTTTTGTCAGTACCACCTTGGAGAGACGAGGTGTTTGATGGTTACGAGAATTCCCTGTTCTGACAGTGTTTTTGCCTTTCAGATCCAAGTCGGCCCAGTGATTGGGTCCGAGGTTACTTCCATGTATGTTGTCTGCGAGGAGAGCGGATCTTCGCCTCTTCGCCTTGGTGGTCGGTTCTTGGTTCCTGTTACAGTGAAAGTAATTGGAAAGGTTGCCGGAGCTTGGCTCAGCTGTGGGTCTATCAGAGGCGATCAAGATTGCGTGAGCTCTCTTTTCTACAACCGACTTGGTGATACACATAGGCTTCAAGTAGCTGGTCCAAGGCCGTCTAGCTAGGCCTCTTACCCTTATCCGGTCAGAGAGGTACAAGTTTCCCTGTTTTAGTGTGGAGTGTTACAACGATCCGGTCGAAGGTTACCCTCTGGCCCAGGTGGCTTGGAGCTATGGAAGAATGTGATAAGGATCTCTCCTGGCGCATGGTCGATCAGGGCCTACCCAAGTTGTGCTGTTAATAAAGTGTTTTTTAAAAAAAAAAAAAAAAAAAGAGGTTGTTGGTCTGGCACCGCCAGCTGGAAGGCAATATTTGGCTGTCCTTAAGCTCGGATGGGTACACCCCAAAATGATGATGTTATGGATATGGTGGTTTCGGAAATGCCTGGGACGGCTCAGGTATTTCAGTTTTTGGGGGGGGTCGCAGCTTGCTGGCGCGGTGCTGCTCCTTGGCGGAAGGGGTAGAAAAAGTGGTGGTGAAATACCCGCGCCGGACGGCCGGAAGGCGGTACATTTACCTGAACCCCGTGATGTTGGCAAGTTAATGCCTGGTTTAAAGCTGCGACCAAATTTTATGCCAAAAGATGAGAGTGGTTTTTTCTCCATGCCTCTCTCCAAAATGGAAAATTCAAATAAAAGTATTTTAATTTATAAGAGAACGGTGTCGTGTCTTTCTAGGGGGGAAAAATGGTGGTAGTTGGGTCCTGGCAGTCTGAGGGGCACTGCAGCCAGAAACTTGAGATGCTGCCCCCTGACTGCTGGCCCCTATGCATGTTTAAATAGAGGTCTCCCCCTAGAAAGACACTGACCTGCCGCCCCCGCCTCCTGTGGTGTGACTGGCCTAAGCCCCGCCTCCTGGATACATATCACCGTGCTGCCCAGCTTCCAGCCTCTCGGCTGCAGGACCCGGACCTGTTTTCCCACCCTCCCTCCCTTTTTGTTTTCCAAGTTGATTGAGTTTTCTGTGTTTAAGTCGCAGCAGCGGAAGGGGTAGAAAAAGTGGTGGTGAAATACCCGCGCCGGACGGCCGGAAGGCGGTACATTTACCTGAACCCCGTGATGTTGGCAAGTTAATGCCTGGTTTAAAGCTGCGACCAAATTTTATGCCAAAAGATGAGAGTGGTTTTTTCTCCATGCCTCTCTCCAAAATGGAAAATTCAAATAAAAGTATTTTAATTTATAAGAGAACGGTGTCGTGTCTTTCTAGGGGGGAAAAATGGTGGTAGTTGGGTCCTGGCAGTCTGGACCGTGTGACAAAGAAGAAAGGAGAGAAAGAAGAGGAAGAAAATGCAACTACCTGTAACATTACGTGATAGTCACTGGTAAGTATCACTTGACAATTCAAGTGAAAAAGGATTCCTTTATTAAAGGGTTCTCAGTCGCCTCAGGATCATGAAATACTAGGGTAAATGATATGAGAATGGGTAAGAAGCACCACTAAAGGAAATATGAGATGCAGGACATATATCTATAAACCCCTGAACTACATGATAGAAATAAAAAGAAGAAAAAAGAAAAAAAAGAAGAAAGAAGAAGAACACATAGAATGCGGAAAGAGAATGGGTACAACTACCTGAGTTACTGCAGGGAGGCCCCTGGTTGGTATTGTGAGGGTTAGTGGAATTCCTTCACTGAAGGGTTCTCAGTTGCCTCAGGTTCGTGAAAAATGCTATAGACAAATAATGCCCGGAGAAAAGGGGTTCATATACAGCGAATAATGGTAATACAAGGTACATGTGTCACATGTAATAGTATATATATATATATTGTACTAAGCTCTACAACAGAAATAGAAAGTAGTCCCTCTGCCTTCTGTCTAGGTGCCCTGAGTTATGTCCTGTAAACTGTCACAGGGACCCAGACACACATGTGTAGTAGGGGAATATCCCTGCTGAGATGCCAGTGCTAGAGCACTCGTTTGCTGTGGAGTTGAACGCTATGTGAGCAGTTCTTACCTTCAATGAGCAGAAGTCTCTTTTTTCAGATTTCAATATCTCTGTGGGTATCTGGCAGAAATATAGAATACTCTTTACTGCTAAGACCCTGTACACCACTCCCACTAAAGGGGGCTTTACACGCTGCGACATCGCTAATGCGGAGTCGTTGGGGTCACGGAATTTGTGACGCACATCCGGCCGCATTAGCGATGTTGCTGCGTGTGACACCGATGAGCGATTTTGCATCGCTGCAAAAACGTGCAAAATCGCTCATCGGTGACATGGGTCTCCATTCTCGATTATCGTTACTGCAGCAGTAACGATGTAGTTCTTCGCTCCTGCGGCAGCACACATCGCTCCGTGTGACACCGCAGAAACGAGGAACCTCTCCTTACCTGCCTCCCAGCCGCTATGAGGAAGGAAGGAGGTGGGCGGGATGTTCCGGCCACTCATCTCCGCCCCTCCGCTGCTATTGGGCGGTCGCTCAGTGACGTCGCTGTGACGCCGCACGGACCGCCCCCTTAGAAAGGAGGCGGTTCGCCGGTCACAGCGACGTCGCCTGGCAGGTAAGTATGTGTGACGGGTCTGGTCGGTGTTGTGCAGCATGGGCAGCGATTTGCCCGTGTCGCGCAACAGATGGGGGCGGGTATCCACACTAGCGATATCGGGACCGATATCGCAGTGTGTAAAGTAGCCTTTAATAAACTGTGTAAAGGATTTTAAGTAAAAATCCACAATAAACCAGCGCTAGATGGGTTTTTATAATTTTATTAATAGACCACAAATAAAACATTTTTTGCTATCCTTGTTTCAAGACAGAGTATTTGATAATATACAATACACTGATTATTACTAAAACCAAGGACCACATAAAACAAGGACCACATAAAATAAAAAATGAAAGTAATGAGAATAAAATTATTTTGTATAACCAATTAACTTCGAGGTGATACAATATTCACATTGATTTAGTTTTACCAGTCTAATGTAATGCCCCGGCCGGTGGCATATATTTTGTTTGGTTAATAATTTAGACTTATACAATGAAAGATGTACTATACCACCCCTGGCTAACTTACAAGTTTTAAGTTGTACAATATAAGTTTGCGACGTTATATTCATATATAGGAAGGCAAACAATATTGGCAATTTAGTGGCACCCACCATACGTAATCTTACAGCACCTAATAAGGGAGGATTATTTGGCCTGAAAGGTTTTTTTCCATGCAAAAGCTGTATAGTATGTAAGAATACAAAAAATATTTCACGGAAATCCTTCTTACAGGGGCAGTCAGAAGTCATGATTAGAGAATTTATTACATGTCAATCAAAGGGAGTAGTATATTGCATTCAATGTCCCTGTCAGAAAAAATACATTGGGAGAACTATTAGACCCCTATGGAAAAGGGTGGGTGAGCACATTAGAAGTGTTAAAAATAAATGTACTAAGCACCCCCTATCCAGACATTATGTGTTAAAACATGGAGGGTCCTTTAAAGGATCCCAAGTATGGGGCGTACAAAAAATAACTAAGGATTGGAGAGGTGGCGATTTCATTAAAAAAATGTCACGAGCAGAAAGCCAATGGATTTTTGAATTGAACACCTTGAAACCATATGGACTCAATAATGATATAGAACTGTTTGCTTTTAATTAATTTATATTTTTATAGGTAGAGGAGTAATAGGTACTGATAATAATACGGAGAGAAGGAAAAAAAAAAAAAAAAAAAAAAAGCGATTGTCATGGAGATATATGTGTATATATGCATAATATATATTAAAATTGGTGCTTCACTTGCCCAAGGTTGATGTAGATATAAGGGGCTTTTCATATTATAGCAAATTTATATTACACCTTTATGATGTCCTTTTGTTAAATTTATTGTTGAAAAAAAGCATATGCATATATACACATTGTCTTCCCAGTATATGATGATACAAGCAAGGCTATATCTTTTTAGAAAAACCTTTAGAAAAACCTTTGCACATAATTATATTATATGGCTATTATGAACGGTCTTTCACAAATTGATATATGTAGTGGTCATTGAATGTTGGTTGAATTTAAACATTGTTTAATTTTATGCAAATTATAACCAATTAAATATATGCATAAATAGTGCTCTAGGCAACAGCTGAGTTATCCTTGAGGAAGGGGGCCGTTACACGCCCCCGAAACGCGCGTCGGATCAGTTTTCTTTTTTTTAGCCTACCTCACCTGTGCGTTGATAACCTGCCAAGTAATCTCTCCCTCGTGTGGAATCAACCGGCTTCCACTGGACACGGTACGGATTGCCTGCTGGAGAGGTTGAGAGGTTACCGCTGACATTTCCTTTGTCTGCAACCAGGATACATTGGTACCTCCAGCGATTCTGCATTGCTCGTTTGGAAGCGGATCGGAGCCTTGTGTGGTGCTAACCTGCCAAGCAACTTCCTCCTGTGTGGAATCAGTCAGCTGACACTGGATACGGTCTGGACTGCCCGCTGGAGAGGCTGAGTAGTTACCGCTGATCTTATTGTTGTCCGCAGCCAACATCTTGGTGCTTTCAGTGGCTTCGTACTGCTTGATTTCGAAAGTACATTTGGGAGAATACGGGACCGGCTGGTTTGTGGCCTTGTGAAGTGTTATAAAGGCTCTGTAAAGAGGGATGTCGGTAACCATACATCTCCCCCAGAGCCAGCACTAGTCGCGGCCACTGGCCTCAAAACGTCCGCTCTGGAAGTCTAACAGGTCAATCCTGTACATAGCGGTTCCAGCCTAATCAACGGAGAAATCCGGGGTGTTTTTTGCGGTCAAGTTGTTGTGAGGTTTATTCCCCCAGGCCCTGGGGGCGAATATAACGTCGCAAACTTATATTGTACAACTTAAAACTTGTAAGTTAGCCAGGGGTGGTATAGTACATCTTTCATTGTATAAGTCTAAATTATTAACCAAACAAAATATATGCCACCGGCCGGGGCATTACATTAGACTGGTAAAACTAAATGAATGTGAATATTGTATCACCTCGAAGTTAATTGGTTATACAAAATAATTTTATTCTCATTACTTTCATTTTTTATTTTATGTGGTCCTTGTTTTATGTGGTCCTTGGTTTTAGTAATAATCAGTGTATTGTATATTATCAAATACTCTGTCTTGAAACAAGGATAGCAAAAAATTTTTTATTTGTGGTCTATTAATAAAATTATAAAAACCCATCTAGCGCTGGTTTATTGTGGATTTTTACTTAAAATCCTTTACACAGTTTATTAAAGGCTACTTTACACACTGCGATATCGGTCCCGATATCGCTAGTGTGGATACCCGCCCCCATCTGTTGCGCGACACGGGCAAATCGCTGCCCATGCTGCACAACACCGACCAGACCCGTCACACATACTTACCTGCCCGGCGACGTCGCTGTGACCGGCGAACCGCCTCCTTTCTAAGGGGGCGGTCCGTGCGGCGTCACAGCGACGTCACTGAGCGACCGCCCAATAGCAGCGGAGGGGCGGAGATGAGTGGCCGGAACATCCCGCCCACCTCCTTCCTTCCTCATAGCGGCTGGGAGGCAGGTAAGGAGAGGTTCCTCGTTTCTGCGGTGTCACACGGAGCGATGTGTGCTGCCGCAGGAGCGACGAACTACATCGTTACTGCTGCAGTAACGATAATCGAGAATGGAGACCCATGTCACCGATGAGCGATTTTGCACGTTTTTGCAGCGATGCAAAATCGCTCATCGGTGTCACACGCAGCAACATCGCTAATGCGGCCGGATGTGCGTCACAAATTCCGTGACCCCAACGACTCCGCATTAGCGATGTCGCAGCGTGTAAAGCCCCCTTTAGTGGGAGTGGTGTACAGGGTCTTAGCAGTAAAGAGTATTCCATATTTCTGCCAGATACCCACAGAGATATTGAAATCTGAAAAAAGAGACTTCTGCTCATTGAAGGTAAGAACTGCTCACATAGCGTTCAACTCCACAGCAAACGAGTGCTCTAGCACTGGCATCTCAGCAGGGATATTCCCCTACTACACATGTGTGTCTGGGTCCCTGTGACAGTTTACAGGACATAACTCAGGGCACCTAGACAGAAGGCAGAGGGACTACTTTCTATTTCTGGTGTAGAGCTTAGTACAATATATATATATATACTATTACATGTGACACATGTACCTTGTATTACCATTATTCGCTGTATATGAACCCCTTTTCTCCGGGCATTATTTGTCTATAGCATTTTTCACGAACCTGAGGCAACTGAGAACCCTTCAGTGAAGGAATTCCACTAACCCTCACAATACCAACCAGGGGCCTCCCTGCAGTAACTCAGGTAGTTGTACCCATTCTCTTTCCGCATTCTATGTGTTCTTCTTCTTTCTTCTTTTTTTTCTTTTTTCTTCTTTTTATTTCTATCATGTAGTTCAGGGGTTTATAGATATATGTCCTGCATCTCATATTTCCTTTAGTGGTGCTTCTTACCCATTCTCATATCATTTACCCTAGTATTTCATGATCCTGAGGCGACTGAGAACCCTTTAATAAAGGAATCCTTTTTCACTTGAATTGTCAAGTGATACTTACCAGTGACTATCACGTAATGTTACAGGTAGTTGCATTTTCTTCCTCTTCTTTCTCTCCTTTCTTCTTTGTCACACGGTCCATTGTGTTATAGCCCACGTGTCATGATTAGAGTTGAGCGCGGTTCGTGGTTCGTGGTTCTCCAGTTCTAGGCTCGAGTGATTTTGGGGCATGTTCTAGATCGAACTAGAACTCGAGCTTTTTGCAAAAGCTCGATAGTTCTAGAAACGTTCGAGAACGGTTCTAGCAGCCAAAAAACAGCTAAATCTTAGCTTGGTTTCTGCTGTAATAGTGTAAGTCACTCTGTGAATCAAACTATTATCACATTTCAGTGTATAGTGTGCGTGAACAGCGCCTTCAGATCACTGCTGTTTCTATAATGGCGATCGCCATTTTTTTTTTTTTTTCTTGTCTTCCTTCCCTAAGCGCGCGCGTCTTGTGGGGCTGGCCAGCATGTCAGCCAATCACAGACACACACACACCTAAGTGGACTTTGAGGCAGAGAAGCAACGGCATGTGTGATAGGATCTGCATGTCACATGTCCCTGCATTATAAAACCGGACATTTTCTTCACGATCGCCATTATCTGCCTTCTGCGTCTTTGGTGTCAGACATCACTGTCGCAGATCCGTCCTTTGTCCTATCGCCGATACAGCTGTATGCGCTGCATACACAGCGTTAGACAGCTTAGGGAGAGCACATTCTAGCAGTCCTTTTAAGGGCTCGTACCGGCAGGGTCAGAGAGCCATAGGTGAAAGGTCCTGCAAACAGCAACAGCGTCTGTGTAGCCCAGGTCAGGGATTTCCTCCCTGCATTTCACCATTAGGAGGGAATAGAAAGGCAGGCTTCCATTCCTCTACCCAGAGCACCACAATCCTGCCACTGTACCCTCTTGTCCTCTGCACACTCCAACTCATTCTAAGTAAGCCATTATACTAGCAAACACTCAGTGTACCTAGTGGCATCCTATCTGTGGCTATTGGACTTTGCTATAGTCCCACTAGTGCAAAGACATTTGCAGAGCACATCTGCCTGCATTGCACACTCCAAGTTTTTTAAACTAAGCAATTTTACTAGCAAACACTCAGTGTACCTAGTGGCATCCTATACGTGGCTATTGGACTTTGCTATAGTCCCACTAGTGCAAAGACATTAGCAGAGCACATCTGCCTGCATTGCACACTCCAAGTTTTTTAAACTCAGCCATTATACTAGCAAACACTCAGTGTACCTAGTGGCATCCTATACGTGGCTATTGGACTTTGCTATAGTCCCACTAGGGCCAAGACATTTGCAGAGCGCATCTGCCTGCGTTGCACACTCCAACAAATTATAACGAAGCCATTATACTAGCAAACACTCAGTGTACCTAGTGGCATCTCATACGTGGCTATTGGACTTTGCTATAGTCCCACTAGTGCCAAGACATTTGCAGCACGTCTGCCTGCGTTGCACACTCCAACGAATTATAACTAAGCCATTATACTACCACACACTCAGTGTACCTAGTGGCATCCTATACGTGGCTATTGGACTTTGCTATAGTCCCACTAGTGCAAAGACATTAGCAGAGCACATCTGCCTGCATTGCACACTCCAAGTTTTTTAAACTCAGCCATTATACTAGCAAACACTCAGTGTACCTAGTGGCATCCTATACGTGGCTATTGGACTTTGCTATAGTCCCACTAGTGCCAAGACATTTGCAGAGCGCATCTGCCTGCGTTGCACACTCCAACTAATTATAACGAAGCCATTATACTAGCAAACACTCAGTGTACCTAGTGGCATCCTATACGTGGCTATTGGACTTTGCTATAGTCCCACTAGTGCCAAGACATTTGCAGAGCGCATCTGCCTGCGTTGCACACTCCAACAAATTATAACGAAGCCATTATACTAGCACACACTCAGTGTACCTAGTGGCATCCTATACGTGGCTATTGGACTTTGCTATAGTCCCACTAGTGCCAAGACATTTGCAGAGCACATCTGCCTGCATTGCACACTCCAAGTTTTTTAAACTCAGCCATTATACTAGCAAACAGTCAGTGTACCTAGTGGCATCCTAAACGTGGCTATTGTACTTTTGTCAATTCACAGTATTGGAACGTTATTTGCAGCACGTCTGCCTGCATTGCACACTCTAACTTTTTTAAACTCAGCCATTATACTAGCAAACACTCACTGTACCTAGTGGCATCCTAAACGTGGCTATTGTACTTTTGTCAATTCACAGTATTAGAACGTTATTTGCAGCACGTCTGCCTGCATTGCACACTCTAACTTTTTTAAACTCAGCCATTATACTAGCAAACACTCACTGTACCTAGTGGCATCCTAAACGTGGCTATTGTACTTTTGTCAATTCACAGTATTGGAACGTTATTTGCAGCACGTCTGCCTGCATTGCACACTCTAACTTTTTTAAACTCAGCCATTATACTAGCAAACACTCACTGTACCTAGTTGTATCCTAAACGTGGCTATTGTACTTTTGTCAATTCACAGTATTGGAACGTTATTTGCAGCACGTCTGCCTGCATTGCACACTCTAACTTTTTTAAACTCAGCCATTATACTAGCAAACACTCACTGTACCTAGTTGTATCCTAAACGTGGCTATTGTACTTTTGTCAATTCACAGTATTGGAACGTTATTTGCAGCACGTCTGCCTGCATTGCACACTCTAACTTTTTTAAACTCAGCCATTATACTACCAAACAGTCAGTGTACCTAGTGGCATCCTAAACGTGGCTATTATACTTTTGTCAATTCACAGTATTGGAACGTTATTTGCAGCACGTCTGCCTGCATTGCACACTCTAACTTTTTTAAACTCAGCCATTATACTACCAAACAGTCAGTGTACCTAGTGGCATCCTAAACGTGGCTATTGTACTTTTGTCAATTCACAGTATTGGAACGTTATTTGCAGCACGTCTGCCTGCATTGCACACTCTAACTTTTTTAAACTCAGCCATTATACTAGCAAACAGTCAGTGTACCTAGTGGCATCCTAAACGTGGCTATTGTACTTTTGTCAATTCACAGTATTGGAACGTTATTTGCAGCACGTCTGCCTGCATTGCACACTCTAACTTTTTTAAACTCAGCCATTATACTAGCAAACACTCACTGTACCTAGTGGCATCCTAAACGTGGCTATTGTACTTTTGTCAATTCACAGTATTGGAACGTTATTTGCAGCACGTCTGCCTGCATTGCACACTCTAACTTTTTTAAACTCAGCCATTATACTAGCAAACACTCACTGTACCTAGTTGTATCCTAAACGTGGCTATTGTACTTTTGTCAATTCACAGTATTGGAACGTTATTTGCAGCACGTCTGCCTGCATTGCACACTCTAACTTTTTTAAACTCAGCCATTATACTACCAAACAGTCAGTGTACCTAGTGGCATCCTAAACGTGGCTATTGTACTTTTGTCAATTCACAGTATTGGAACGTTATTTGCAGCACGTCTGCCTGCATTGCACACTCTAACTTTTTTAAACTCAGCCATTATACTAGCAAACAGTCAGTGTACCTAGTGGCATCCTAAACGTGGCTATTGTACTTTTGTCAATTCACAGTATTGGAACGTTATTTGCAGCACGTCTGCCTGCATTGCACACTCTAACTTTTTTAAACTCAGCCATTATACTAGCAAACAGTCAGTGTACCTAGTGGCATCCTATACGTGGCTATTGTACTTTTGTCAATTCACAGTATTGGAACGTTATTTGCAGCACGTCTGCCTGCATTGCACACTCTAACTTTTTTAAACTCAGCCATTATACTAGCAAACAGTCAGTGTACCTAGTGGCATCCTAAACGTGGCTATTGTACTTTTGTCAATTCACAGTATTGGAACGTTATTTGCAGCACGTCTGCCTGCATTGCACACTCTAACTTTTTTAAACTCAGCCATTATACTACCAAACAGTCAGTGTACCTAGTGGCATCCTATACGTGGCTATTGGACTTTGCTATAGTCCCACTAGTGCCAAGACATTTGCAGAGCGCATCTGCCTGCGTTGCACACTCCAACTAATTATAACGAAGCCATTATACTAGCAAACACTCACTGTACCTAGTTGTATCCTAAACGTGGCTATTGTACTTTTGTCAATTCACAGTATTGGAACGTTATTTGCAGCACGTCTGCCTGCATTGCACACTCTATCTTTTTTAAACTCATCCATTATACTAGCAAACACACAGTGTACCTAGTGGCATCCTATACGTGGCTATTGGACTTTGCTATAGTCCCACTAGTGCCAAGACATTTGCAGAGCGCATCTGCCTGCGTTGCACACTCCAACAAATTATAACGAAGCCATTATACTAGCACACACTCAGTGTACCTAGTGGCATCCTATACGTGGCTATTGGACTTTGCTATAGTCCCACTAGTGCAAAGACATTTGCATAGCACGTCTGCCTGCATTGCACACTACAACTTTTTTAAACTAAGCAATTTTACTAGCAAACACTCACTGTACCTAGTTGTATCCTAAACGTGGCTATTGTACTTTTGTCAATTCACACTACTGCAAATCTATGTGCAGCACCTCTGCATGACAACCTCGTGCTCTGTTTTTAATAAGCTATAATGATAGCACAAAATACTGCCATTTTGTGGCATCATAGAACTGGCTGTTGTATTCCATTAGTGCCCCACTGGTGACAAGCTATTTCTAGCACCTCTACATCACACCCTCATGCACATTTTGCTACGCTAATGTTATAGCAAACTCATGGAATTCATTGCTGCATTTCATAATTCGGAGGGATAGAAAGTCAGGCTTCCTTTAGCTTTTCCTTCTTTTCATAGACAGCATCTCCAAGACAAATTTCCCCTCCACGTCTAAGTGTGGAGAGGCAGCTAGTGCGCATGCGTGTGCCGATGTACCCCAGCTGCAGCATAATTACAGTGTTTCGCCTAGTGAGTATGCTCAGCCTGACTGTGCCATTCCTGACGCTAAGTTTTCATTTCGGGATACAGCGCATGCTCCCACACTAAGTGTGAAAAGCCTCTTTGCACAGGTGCTTGCATTCCGTGCCGGGTCTAAGTCCTGTTTTGGGCATAGACACCATGCTAAAGCTGATAGTCTTTTTTCAGAGACTGTATTTCATGCTACTGAGCATGCTCAGGCACTTCCTGCATCAGAGACTAGGTCCGGTAATGAACTCTTTGGCCCTGGCCCTGATGTGGGGGTCCCATATAGACCACAGGGCATCAGGTGTCCTCCCAAATGGCTTGCAGAGGCCCACACCTATGACTTGTCACCGCATTATTGATGCTCAGACGATGACTGGTGAGGTGTTTGGGTCATGGCAGCCATGAGGTCATCATTGAAGTTGCGTTTCCAAATAGGACGCTAGTTATGCCACTCATGACGTGTCACTCTACTTTTGTCTCCAGGAGGTGCATTGTGGTTCACCCTGGTTTGAGGCGGACCCAGGTTATAAAAGGGGCTGGAGCCAACCAGGAGGTGCGCAGTCTTCTATTATGCTCCGAAAGAGCACACCTCCATGTGTTGAACCCATTGCGGCTTTAGGCCAGAGGTAGGCAGGGATCGGGTGGTGGATGCAGGCCACCACCACAGTTGGTAACGCAGAACGGTTAAGACCAGCTCCTGTCCTAACAGTCCTGCTTGTGCAGCCCAGTGGCATTAACAGGCCTGCTGCTGCTGATGCGCCTGCTGTCCACAGGTGTGGCCCCTACGCACACGGTCAGCGTACTCAATGGCCCCTGTGTTGTTAACAGGGAGTTCCTGGGCTGGGTGGGCATGTGGACCCTGTGACGCTAACAGGGCTCACAGTCTCCAGATCGAATGGCGTCTAACTCGGTTCAGGCTACTATTAGTTTCATAGCCACACAGCTCTGTATCCTCCACCAAACCTTCAAGTTGCCAACCTCTCCTTTTCCAACTGGGAGCACGGTGGACACTGACTGGTGATGGGGATATATACCTTTCTCTTTCTTTTCTTATTAATTTTCGTTATATAGCGGTCACAGATTATATACCACTTTATCCAAATCTGCCAGTCCCACTGTAACAGATGTTGTTTCTTCAGCAAATGTTACAGTTGCTTAACCACCAAATCCACGGACCAAAACTTTTTTCCCCTTTCCAACACACCTGTTCCCCTTTCCAACAGCATCTGTCCTTTTTCAACTCATTTTGGGATATGACCAAAAGTGCAACTGTGCAGGGACACCGTACTCAACGCCATCTCAGCACAGCAGCCATCCCTCGGTCCCTCCGATGTGGACAAGTAAAAGACCATTTCCTCCTATCCATGACAAAGCGTTGAGATTCACTCTGTGCAGCACTGGTGTTTAGTGGACAAGTAGATCTAAGATTGCGTACCACATTCTGCAGATACTCCTGTATACGTGCGTCTATTTCTATGGCAGGAATTAGTTCGCCAAATTTTGTCTTGTACCGGGGATCTAACAGTGTGGCAACCCAGTATTCAGGATTAGTTCAAATTCATACAATCCGAGGGTCATGTAGGTAGTGCAGCAAGAAGGCGCTCATGTGTCTTGTGCATCCAGGAGGACCAAGTCCTTGGTGTGTTGGTGGCAGAGAGGTGAGAATCGTGCATCCTTCCTCTGCCCTCTACCCACAACCTCGCACAACCGAAATGTGAGCAAGCTCTCACTCATCTGCTGAGTCTTCCATGCCCATCGCCAGTTCGTCCTCCATTTCTTCATGGGCTCCTGCACTTTCATCAACACTTTTTGCTGATACTATGCGCCCTTGTTAATCCCTCTCCCTCACCATGAATGCCGCATAGGTGCCGCTGACCATCTGGACCTCGTAGATCTTGTTATCCCTTCCGCATATGACTCCTCCTGTACTTCCTCCCCTTCCTCTTGTCCCAACACCTGACTCAGAATAATAATTACAGTGTGCTCCATCATGTAGATGACCAGAATTGTCACGCTGAGAATGACATTGCCAGTGCTAAACATCTTCGTCGACATTTCAAAACTGTGTAGCAGGGTGCATAGGTCCTTGATCTGACACCACTCCAGCAGCGTGATCTGCACCACCTCTGGATCAAGTTATCCCAGGCTATATGTCTTACCGTATTTCAGCAGGGCTCTGCGGTGCTGCCACACACGCTGCAACATGTGCAGATTCCAATTCCTGCGTGTCGAAACATCGCATTTACGGCGTTTAACTGCCAGACCCTAAGACTTCCGGAGTGATGAAAGTTGTTGAGCTGCTGTGTGCGCACGATGGAAGTGAGCACATAGCGAGCGTGCCCACTGCACAAGGCCATGTAGGCCGTGATGGTGTTTTAAAAATTGCTGGCGAATTCGGTTCAACACGTGAGCCCTAAAAGGCACGTGTGTCACATTGCCCTGAGGATGGCCCGCAGCCAGGTTTGCATCATTGCCGCACACGGCTGTTAAGTCACCAACGTAGTCCGCTCCGTCAATTTGTACTCCGGTTGCCAGGTGACAACGTGTTCCTTTCATGAATAGTGCTGATGATGTGAGAGTAGTCGATGCCAGCGGCGCAGGTGGACGCAGGTTATGCTCACCCACTGGGCTGCATTACCTTGACAGATGCAGAATCTCTGGCTGAATGTAGCTGGTGGGTATCTCACAGATGAAATACCATCATTCAGCTACAACCAATGGGAAGACACCACACCCTTTTTTATGCCCATCCTGTCTGCAGACCACTGCCAGACATAGCTATGAACCTCTGGTTAATTTTACCCCCAGTTCAGTTTTATGATTTTGTGTGCTTGTTACCTGACTACTTTTCCTGCTTGCTGTTTATGTACCTTGTTGGCCGATACGCATTTCAACTCTGCTTGTTTTCTGATTCTTTCCTGGCCGTCCCATTCTGTTCCTGTTCCTCAATTAATGTTTTGACCCTGCCTGACTACTATTCTCTGTAATAGCGGTGTGACTCACATTTCCCATACATTTCAAAGTAAAGCTTTGACCGCCTGATGGCATTGAGCTCTGCTGCCAGCATAGTAAGGAGGTGTGTGGTAGTCCTTGTGCGCAGTTGCAAGGAAGGGTGGCCTGACCACACAGGGTTTGCGCCAAGGTAGAGGACCCACACGAGGTTGAAGAGGCAGAAGCAGTGTATTAACTTCTACATACAGAACAAGGATTGAAACAACTCGTGGGGACGGCAAGACTTGTACAGCAGACCCTTCTCCATCTCTCACCATAGTTTGCCAGTGCCCAGTCAGTGACATGTAATGACCCTGTCTATGCTTACTGGTCCAAGTATCTGTGTTGAAATGCACCCTGTCGCACACAGATTTTCTCAAGGAAGTGGTGATGTTGTGTGCGACATGCTGGTGTAGCGCGGGCATGCTTTTCTTGGAGAAGCAGTGGTGATTGGGCATGTGGTACTGGGGCACAGCGACAGACATAAGGTCTGTAAAATCCTGTGTGTCCACTACGCGTAAAGGCAGCATTTCGGTAGCCAACAGCTTACAGAGGGATAGAGTCAACCACTTAGCTTTGTCATGGGTCGCAGTAAGTGGCCTTTTATTTGACCACATCTGAGGGAAAGAGATCTGGCTGCTGTCTGTAGACGGTGTTGAGTAGGGTGTCCCTGGAAAAATGCAGGTTTGTGAGAAAAGTGCAGGCGGAGACATGATGTTGCCTTCATCTTGCCTTCAGATCTGTTCATCTTGTATCATTTTTAAAAAACACATCAAGCAAGGGTTACTCCAAGCGGAGTCTCCCTTTTTTCCAAAAATTGGGCCCCACACACACCCACCCCTTCAGTGGCAGCAGTTGTGCCCCAGTTGTACACTTCACAGCTACATTTGCATCAAGCACATTCAAAAATACGCTATTCTTAACCGTCCCCAGGATGACACCGGGGTAGGTAGCAAAGTCTTTCCTGATCCCAGCTCTGTTCATCTTGGCTTCTTTTAAAAACACAGCAAGCAAGGGTTACTCCAAGCGGAGTCTCCCTTTTTTCCAAAAATTGGGCCACACAGACACCCACCCCATCAGTGGCAGCACTTGGGCCCTAGTTGCAAACAGGATGTTTTGATTTGCATCAAGCACATTCCAAATCAACAAGCATTTACTCTCCCCAGGATGACACAGGGGTAGTAAATTCCTTCTGGATCCATGACTTGTTCATTTTGATGAACGTCAGTCTGTCCACATTGTCACTGGACAGACGCGTGCGCTTATCTGTCAGCACACACCCAGCAGCACTGAATACACGTTCAGAGACTACGCTGGCAGCTGGACACGACAAAATCTCCAAGGCGTAACTGGAGAGCTCTGGCCATTTTTCTAGGTTTGAAGCCCAAAAGGAGCAAGGCTCCAGTTGCACAGTCATGGCATCGATGTTCATTTGGAGATACTCCTGTATCATCCTCTCCAGCCGTTGAGTATGTGTCAGACTTGTTGTCTCTGGTGGCCTTGCAAAAGAGGGTCTAAAAAAATTATGAAAAGATTCCATAAAATTGCTGTTACCGGCACCAGATACGGTCCTACTGGTACGGGTAGACTGTTGAAGATGACGAGACCGTCCCATGTTTGTCAAGTTACAACTGGGAGATTCCCTCCCTGCACCTGCACGGTTGTTTGGTGGAAAAGCCGAGCTAAGATCGAGTAACAGCTTCTGCTGATACTCCTGCATACGTGCGTCCCTTTCTATGGCTGGAATTATGTCACAAAATTTGGACTTGTACCGGGGATCTAATAGTGTGGCAATCCAGTAGTCATCATCACTTCTAATTTTGACAATACGACTGTCATGTTGGAGGTAGTGCAACAAAAAGGCACTCATGTGTCTTGCGCAGCCATGCGGACCAAGTCCACGCTGTGTTTGTGGCATAGAGGTGCTACCCGTTCTTTCTTCCTCTGACATCTCCCCCCAACCTCTTTCAACTGAAATTTGACCAAGGTCTCCCTCATCCGCTGAGTCTTCCATGTCCATGGACAGTTCGTCCTCCATTTCTTCATGTTCTCCTGCACCTTGCTCAACATTTCGCCTGCTACTATGCGCCCTTGTCGATCCCTGTTCCCCATGGTCCCATGCCTGCTGCGTTGGTGATGATGAACGTCTGGACCTTGGTGATGTTGTTGTCCCTTGCGCATATGAATCCTCCTGTAGTTCCTCCCCTTCATGTTGTCCCACCCCCTGACTCCGAATAGTGTTTAGCGTGTGCTCCAGCATGTAAATGACTGGAATCGTCATGCTGATAATGGCATTGTCAGAGCTAAACATATTCGTCGCCATGTCGAAACTGTGCAGAAGGGTGCATAGGTCCTTGATCTGAGACCACTCCATCAGGGTGATCTGCCCCACCTCTGCATCTCGTTGGCCCAGGCTATACGTCATGACGTATTGCACCAGGGCTCTGCGGTGCTGCCACAGTCGCTGTAACATGTGGAGAGTTGAATTTCAGCGTGTCGCCACATCGTATTTCAGGCGATGAACCGGCAGGCCGAAAGACTTCTGGAGCAATGCAAGTCGCTCTGCTGCGGCGCTTGAACGGCGGAAGTGAGCTGACAGTTTTCGTGCCCTGTTCAGAAGGCCATCTAGGCCGGGATAGTGTGTTAAAAATTGCTGGACGACAAGGTTCAACACGTGAGCCATACAAGGTACGTGTGTCACAATGCCCAGGCGAAGTGCCGCACCCAGGTTTGCAGCATTGTCGCACACGGCCTTACCAGGCTGCAGGTTGAGTGGAGACAACCATTTATTAAACTCGGACCGCAGAGCTGACCACAACTCCTCAGCTGTGTGACTCTTATTCCCAAGACATGTCAAGCTAAAGACCGCCTGATGCCGTTGCGCTCTGCTGCCAGCATAGTAATGAGGCGTGCGTGATTCCTTCTGCGCAGTGAGAATGCTGGTGGCCTGACCAGGCAGGCTTGGGGCGGAGGTGGAGGACCCAGATGAGGTGGAGGATGCAGAAGCTGTGGCGGAACTTGGACAGACAGAGGATTGACACACAAGTCGTGGGGACGGCAAGACTTGTGCAGCAGACCCTTCACCATCTATCACCATAGTTACCCAGTGCCCAGTTAGCGACATGTAACGTCCCTGTCCATGCTTACTGGTCCAAGTATCGGTGGTGAAATGCACCCGTTCACACACAGAGTTTCTCAAGGAAGCGGTGATGTTGTGTGCGACATGCTGGTGTAGCGCGGGCACACCTTTCTTAGAGAAGTAGTGGCGACTAGGCATCTGGTACTGGGGCACAGCGACAGACATAAGGTCTCTAAAATCCTGTGTGTCCACTAGGCGGAAAGGCAGCATTTCGGTAGCCAACAGCTTACAGAGGGATAGAGTCAACCTCTTAGCTTTGTCATGGGTCGGAGGAAGTGGCCTTTTATTTGACCACATCTGATGGACAGAGATCTGGCTGCTGTGTGTAGACGGTGTTGAGTAGGGTGTCCCTGGAAAAATGCAGGTTTGTGAGGAAAGTGCAGGCGGAGACATGATGTTGCCTTCATCCAACGTTGGTGCTATCGATGTCTGAGAGAGCTGTACACACTCACTTGTTTCCCCTTCCAAACCAACTGACGACCTTACAAGCAAACTGCCTGTTGCGGTTACAGTGGTGGAAGTTTGGCGTGGAAAAACAGGTGTGACAGCTGTCCCCACAGTCCTAGAAGATGAAGAGCGCGCGGATGCACTGGAAGGGGCGGGCGGTGGATGGTTCGCTCTTGCAGCATTGCAGCACAGTGAGCTTCCCACCGGGACCTATGATATTTATTCATGTGACGATTCATGGAAGAAGTTGTCAAACTGCTGAGGTTTTGACCTCTACTAAGAGAATCATGACAAATTTTACATATCACATGATTTGGGCGATCTTTTTCTATGTCAAAAAAGGACCAGGCTAGGCAAGGCTTAGAGGCCATGCGACCTGTTGATCCACCCCGAATAATGCTCATAGGCAGAGTGGTGGCTGAGGATGCAGTTGTAGACGTGCTACCAGTGCTCCGACTCTGTCCAGGAAGGCGCAAGGTAACTTCGTCGTCGGTTGCATCCTCCTCCACCGCCTCTGTTGACCTCCTCGAGTGCCTGACTGGGGGTTGACAGTAGGTGGAATCTAGAACTTCATCATCAATTGTTGTGTTTGCACTCCCCTCCCCCTCAGACCGAGCCTCTTCTTGCCCTGACCGAATATTTAAGTTGTCATCCCAATCGGGTATCTGCGTCTCATCTTCATCAGTATGTTCCTCATTGTCTATAACCACAGGTGTTACAGTTTGTGACAAAGGGTCAACATTATGCTCAGAAACTTGGTCCTCACGGCCTGAATCAGAGTCACAAAGGTTCTGGGCATCACTGCAGACCATTTCCTGTTCTGTACTCACTGTAGCTTGGGAGCAGACCTCTGATTCCCAGGCTATAGTGTGACTGAACAGCTCTGCAGACTCAGCCATCTCAGTTCCACCATACTGTGCAGGGCTGATGGAGACTTCAGAGCTGGGAGAAATCAAGTGTGATTGGGATGACAACTCAGAGGACTGGTGTTTTTTGGATGCGGTACTTGAAGTGGCTGAGAGGGCACTTGTTGGACCACTTGAGATCCATTCAAGCATTTTCCTTTTTTGCCCATCATCTACCTTTCTTCCTGTTGTTCGTGTCCGTAAAAAAGGGAGCACATCGGATTGTCCACGGTAAGTAGTAGACATCTTACTTTTTCTGGTAGATGGTCTATCTTCAGCAGATGATAATGGAGCTTTGCCACTTTCCCCACAGACAAAACCTTTTTTGCCTTTTCCACCACGCCTCTTCCCCTTTCCACCAGCATCTGTCATTTTGCCACTCATGTTGATTGCGACAAGATTGTGGACTGAAAATGTGGTAGTAAAAATTGAGAGGTGGTGAAGATTGCAGTGGTGGTCTAGCTTTATTAACAGCAGAATAATAAAGAATAAATATCCCTGACAATGCAACTTAGTTATAATGAGTTGGAGTGTGCAACGCAGGCAGATGCGCTCTGCAAATGTCTTGGCACTAGTGGGACTATAGCAAAGTCCAATAGCCACGTATAGGATGCCACTAGGTACACTGAGTGTTTGCTAGTATAATGGCTAAGTTAAAATTAGTTGGAGTGTGCAACGCAGGCAGATGCGCTCTGCAAATGTCTTGGCACTAGTGGGACTATAGCAAAGTCCAATAGCCACGTATAGGATGCCACTAGGTACACTGAGTGTTTGCTAGTATAATGGCTTATTTATAATTAGTTGGAGTGTGCAACGCAGGCAGATGCGCTCTGAAAATGTCTTGGCACTAGTGGGACTATAGCAAAGTCCAATAGCCACGTATAGGATGCCACTAGGTACACTGAGTGTTTGCTAGTATAATGGCTAAGTTAAAATTAGTTGGAGTGTGCAACGCAGGCAGATGCGCTCTGCAAATGTCTTGGCACTAGTGGGACTATAGCAAAGTCCAATAGCCACGTATAGGATGCCACTAGGTACACTGAGTGTTTGCTAGTATAATGGCTTACTTATAATTAGTTGGAGTGTGCAACGCAGGCAGATGCGCTCTGCAAATGTCTTGGCACTAGTGGGACTATAGCAAAGTCCAATAGCCACGTATAGGATGCCACTAGGTACACTGAGTGTTTGCTAGTATAATGGCTTATTTATAATTAGTTGGAGTGTGCAACGCAGGCAGATGCGCTCTGCAAATGTCTTGGCACTAGTGGGACTATAGCAAAGTCCAATAGCCACAGATAGGATGCCACTAGGTACACTGAGTGTTTGCTAGTATAATGGCTTACTTATAATTAGTTGGAGTGTGCAACGCAGGCAGATGCGCTCTGCAAATGTCTTGGCACTAGTGGGACTATAGCAAGGTCCAATAGCCACGTATAGGATGCCACTAGGTACACTGAGTGTTTGCTAGTATAATGGCTTACTTATAATTAGTTGGAGTGTGCAACGCAGGCAGATGCGCTCTGCAAATGTCTTGGCACTAGTGGGACTATAGCAAAGTCCAATAGCCACGTATAGGATGCCACTAGGTACACTGAGTGTTTGCTAGTATAATGGCTTACTTATAATTAGTTGGAGTGTGCAACGCAGGCAGATGCGCTCTGCAAATGTCTTGGCACTAGTGGGACTATAGCAAGGTCCAATAGCCACGTATAGGATGCCACTAGGTACACTGAGTGTTTGCTAGTATAATGGCTTACTTATAATTAGTTGGAGTGTGCAACGCAGGCAGATGCGCTCTGCAAATGTCTTGGCACTAGTGGGACTATAGCAAAGTCCAATAGCCACGTATAGGATGCCACTAGGTACACTGAGTGTTTGCTAGTATAATGGCTAAGTTAAAATTAGTTGGAGTGTGCAACGCAGGCAGATGCGCTCTGCAAATGTCTTGGCACTAGTGGGACTATAGCAAAGTCCAATAGCCACGTATAGGATGCCACTAGGTACACTGAGTGTTTGCTAGTAAAATTGCTTAGTTTAAAAAAGTTGGAGTGTGCAATGCAGGCAGACGTGCTCTGCAAATGTCTTTGCACTAGTGGGACTATAGCAAAGTCCAATAGCCACAGATAGGATGCCACTAGGTACACTGAGTTTTTGCTAGTATAATGGCTTACTTATAATTAGTTGGAGTGTGCAACGCAGGCAGATGCGCTCTGCAAATGTCTTGGCACTAGTGGGACTATAGCAAGGTCCAATAGCCACGTATAGGATGCCACTAGGTACACTGAGTGTTTGCTAGTATAATGGCTTACTTATAATTAGTTGGAGTGTGCAACGCAGGCAGATGCGCTCTGCAAATGTCTTGGCACTAGTGGGACTATAGCAAGGTCCAATAGCCACGTATAGGATGCCACTAGGTACACTGAGTGTTTGCTAGTATAATGGCTTACTTATAATTAGTTGGAGTGTGCAACGCAGGCAGATGCGCTCTGCAAATGTCTTGGCACTAGTGGGACTATAGCAAAGTCCAATAGCCACAGATAGGATGCCACTAGGTACACTGAGTGTTTGCTAGTATAATGGCTTACTTATAATTAGTTGGAGTGTGCAACGCAGGCAGATGCGCTCTGCAAATGTCTTGGCACTAGTGGGACTATAGCAAGGTCCAATAGCCACGTATAGGATGCCACTAGGTACACTGAGTGTTTGCTAGTATAATGGCTTACTTATAATTAGTTGGAGTGTGCAACGCAGGCAGATGCGCTCTGCAAATGTCTTGGCACTAGTGGGACTATAGCAAGGTCCAATAGCCACGAATAGGATGCCACTAGGTACACTGAGTGTTTGCTAGTATATATGGCAAAATTATAGATGGAAAGGGAGAAGGGGAGGGGGGGAGAGAGGAGGCTGTAATTGACTACAAGGGTATGAGTTATGAGTGATCATAGGGATAGTGTTACATAAGTGGAAATACCTATGGAGGACCGGATGTGTAAGCGCATACCTTATACAAACCTATAGAGTGCTGATGGGTGAGAGTGTGATGTTAGATATAAGACATCCTATAGTGAATAGTGAGCCGTAATCAAGTGCAACAGGGATATTTCACGTGACTATGGGAACATGGAAGGTAAAGAAAGGGGAGAAAAAACTGTTAGACAAGGTAATCAGACATAATGTAACCAGTTGATCAGACATGACAAACATGACAAATAAAAAACAAGGAAGAATGGAACTCCATACATAGTGGAACCATATATAGTGTGAACACGAAAAAGAACCGGGCGTTAGAAAAAATGTGCACGGCCCAATGAATCAAGTCGGTTCTTCATATTCATGGTTTAAGCCCTTGGGTTCCAACGTGCCCAGAGTATATATCCAGAAAGATTCCCTTTCTTTGAGCTTCCTAATTCTATTGCCTCCTCTGCGTATGGCTGGGACATGTTCGATGACTTGGAATCTTAATTGGGCCACTGTGTGATTATGCGTCACAAAATGGTGTGGGACTGGTAATAGAATCTGCTTACAATGTATTGTTGACTTGTGCTTAGCACAAAAAAAGGGAATCTTTCTGGATATGTACTCTGGACACATTAAAACCCAAGGGCTTAAACCGTGAATATGAAGTACAGACTTGATTCATTGGGCCGTGCACCATGTCACCATGTGTGCAATTGCATTGTCCAATGGCTCACAATGGTTATGCGTTTTCATTGGATGGATAATCGAAGCCATGTTTTTTTCCTTTCTCTTGGGTTTGTTGTGTGAGTAGCCTATAGGATTAAGTTAGTTACCGCAGGCAGTGGATTTAGCTTCCTGTCTTTGGTCCAGTGGTAGATTGATTGTTTGGTCTATGAGCTGTTATGGGTTTTAATCTAGGTGAATGCCCATGGGCTGCCTATAACTGTGTGAAATATGTAGTTTTACTGGGCTGGGATGAGAGAATCCATCGAAGCATGGTGTAGGGATTGTGGTTCCTGTGTGCTAAGAAGAAAGGCTAGCACCAGCCAGAAAGCCCCATTACAGCCAATAATCAACCGCTAGCCGCTGGAACTCGTTGCTCTAGATCATGTCAAACTCTCACCAAGCAGGAATAGATACATTAGCCCACCATCCCACCCAAAGAGCAACTTCTGCTGCGCAGCTGGCTTTCTAGGCAGCAGCGCTATTGTGATGTCAGCGGGGGACATTGTGACAAGCCAGTGTTCCGTCACTTCATGTTGTGCACTGTTCAAACGGAAAATACATCAACAGGCAGACTACAGAAAAGCTTACTGACAAAGGATAGAGAGGGGCTTTCTCAGAGGGCTTTTTACAGTTTGTCTATTCCCAATTAGCCGTTTAAGTATGCTTAATGAAAGTACTAATTCTTTCATAGGCCGCCCATTCTTAGTATTTGACGTTCCTTATATTGCGGTATCAGGCTTCGCAGCAGGTTGCAAAACATTCATCACCCATGACTGTCCCCAATTGGGCTCAGAAGCTAAATGTCTATCATGACCTCTCTTTTTGAAAGTCCAAGAGCAAGCAAACTCTTCCTCCAGGAGAGGGAGCCAACAGATCACTAAAGACATCATCATTGCTCAAAGAAAACACCGAAAAACAATGGAAGCTTTAATTGGAGTGGAATCTGATAGACAGCACCTGATGCCAAGTCTGCATCTTCTAACACCTGCAGTCACTGCAGCAGCTGAATCCAATGTGTCCAAAAGGGATCTATTCTATTCAATTGCAAATGATCTAGATAAGACTGAGAATAAGATACTGCACGGGACATAGCAGAGTTGGTCAAGTTGAGTGGAGATGAGTTTGCTATTTGGCACAGCTTTTGCATCAATAAAGCAAGTAAAAGGTGTGAAAGATAAAAAAAAAGGGTGAAAGTGTGAAAAGTGAATTGGCCAAATTGAGGTGCATATAAAGTTTTTGCTTTCTTTCAATTCACTAATGAGGCTCATTTGAATCAGGTGAATTGAGTTCTGCTTTTGGAAACTCGGTTAAGAAGGGGTGCACCGGTCCTGGAGGTACTGCAATACCAGGTCAATGCGTGGAGTGGACAGAGCAAGATTTTTTCCATCTCCTTGTTCTAAAAATCCATTTAATATATGGTCCCTAGAGAGGGGACGTATCAGATATTAAACTGATAAGAACAGATTTAATTTTTTTTTTTTCTGTTTATCAGTAGGACTTCAAAATAACAAAGGTGATCGCCTCCCGTTGCCTGGGAACCGTCCAGGCACAAGAGGGCTATGTGTCACCAGAAGGCGCACACACTCCCTCAAGGCCGGCAGACGTGCAATCCCAGGCACCTTCCAGTACCGACCAAGGTAGCGTCCTCCGAAACTACACTTGATCTTAGCCAAAAGGCCGAGAAGCTATAACCCGAATTGGTTACGGCCTTGAGTGGCACCCTGGCCTATACCGGACACATCTTAGGGAGAGGGAGACAAACCCACGCCTACAGAAGACATTTTGTCACCCAAGCCAAACCCTTGAAAAGGCTGTTTTGCAGAGCAAAAACAAGGAGAATGGTACTTTTTGCAGCCGCCGCCCACTGCAATGAATCTGAATAACTCCTCCTTTTGGGCACAAGCACCTCCCCTCCCCCTTGCAGTCTTTCCAATTCATGATACAAAAAGACGGACGGACAGGACAGGACAGGACCATCTGCCTGACTTTCCGTCACTGCCACCCTTTGCCATCCTTGCCCGTAGAAAGCCCTTTCATCATCCCCAAACCCTAATCTTTTCCCTTCCCTTCCCAGCTGCGTCTCACTCCCTTTCATTAGGAAGTGAGCGCAGCCTTTTCTCCGTTCTGCACATGCGCGACGTTAAACACAAATGCGCAGGCGTGCGTTCCATTAGCCTCACTGCATTCCATTCCCATACAGGAAGTGGGCACAGCTATTACTACGGTCGCACATAAAAGAACCCACGGCCACCACTGCACATAGCTGACTCCACCACAGGACACCCACTTCTACACCAACGCAGGTAAGACAGGATCGGCACCTCTATGCTCCCGTTACAATCAGGCTCAGTCACCATGTGATAACGCTCTCAACTCTTTAGTTGCAGGCTCCCCTTGCTTCACCTCCACTGGCTGTGCTGCCATTTCCTCTCCCACCTGGAAGTTATACTTTTTTCCACTATTTTCCTGTTTCTCTCTTCCCCCTTTTCCCATAACCTACTTTTATCTGCATTTGTGGGGTATCTATATGCTATTTACATCATAGTTTTATTCATTAATATGGAAGGGAAGAGTGCCCATGAGAGTGTTGAACTGCGGAGAGCAAAAGATTAAGCTGCTCCGATTTGCCACCATTGATAAGCTGTTCTCAGTAGATACACATGCTATCCAAACAGCAGCATCCACCATTGCTTCAGCCCACCCATTCAGTGACAGCTCACCAAGTCAGCCAGAGGAGTGGTGTAAGGAATTACACGTAGGCACTGACTCCACACCTTCACATCACAAGAAGGGGGTCTACAGGCTAGTGCAAGAATACGAGCAAGTCTTCAGCAAACATCCGCTAGACTTTTGAAAAATAAAAGGGGTCAAACACTACATCCCCACAAGTGCACACCCACCCATCAAAGAGAGATATAAGCCAAATCTACCTGCACATTACCAGTGTACCAAGGACATGTTGAGCAACATGAAGGAGGCTGGGGTTATCCGTGACAGTTGTAGCCTCTGGGCAGCTCCGTTGGTCCTGTTAAAGAAGAAGGACAGCACCACTCCCCTGTATTGAGGAATAGCTAGCTGCATTGACAACTGCAAATTATTTTTCTACCCTTGATCTCACTAGTCACTATTGGCAAGTGTCCGTTGCTGAGGCAGACCGGAAGAAGACCGCCTTTGCCACCCCGATGGGTCTCTGCGAGTTCAAAAGCATGCCCTTCGAGCTGTGCAATTTGCCAGGAACCTTCCAGAGGCTGATGGAATGCTGCTTGGGACACCGAAACTTTGAAACGGTACTGCTATACCTTTATGATGTTATTGTTTATTCTAACGCAAACAAGATTTTAGGGTGTATAAAAAGGGAGATTAGATCCGATGATCCCAACGTATTGTTACCCCTCTATAAATCACTTGTAAGGCCACATCTGGAATATGGGGTAAAGTCCTGAGCAGGTTGATAACCATTGGTTTGAGCATGGTAGGGTGTAGTACGCATCTTCCTGCATCGGTAAAAGCTGCAGAAGTCCTTGAAGATTTCCGCTTCAAAGGCAGTGCCTTGATCTGTGAGGACTCTCTCTGAGTAGCCATGAGGTCTGCATAAGTGTGCTTGGAAGACCTTCGCTGCAGTATGGGCCATTAGATCTTTGACTTGTACCACAACCATAAATCTCGAGTAGTTGTCTACCATCGTAAGTGCATACGTGAGCTCACCTCGATATTCTGCAACAAAACTCCCTTTTTCGATTTCAGTTTCAGCAAACACTCCTCTTCCTGTAGAAAATATTTATCATTACCTAAGACAGTCATTCTAATGCATGACAATATTAAGGCAATTTAGTTAAAACTTGTTTTAACTCACCTTTAAGGGGATTGATGTATTTCATGGTCAATCCAGGTTTGTCAGTGATGGCACTGACATAATGTATGGCGTCTTTTTCGGGCGTTATCCTTTGCCTTTTCATTGTGAAAATCCAGTTGCCTATATCAAAGCAAATTCTACTACTTGTAAAGTATGCAGAAAATGAAATGTAGAACATATAACATCAACTGCTTAGGAACGCATCATAGGTTAGTACTTAAAAGGATATTGTCATGTTCTAGTCATAATGCAAGCTGGACATTTTTCATGTTACCCTGTAATCGCCGGCCTGTTCTAATGCTCACAAGCCAAGATATAGGCTCAGCTGCTAAGGCTTCCCTCTGCCTTCTGAATGAAAATTGAATATGTCTGGCTCACTGTGTATATAGCAGGTGCTCAGAAAAAATAAGAGTTAATTCAATAGAAATAGCTCTGGCACACTATAGTGATCAATAACGTAAGAAAAGAACTCTTAGAATGCTGAAAATTCTTTATTTGTGCAAAAGGATAATTCATCCAACGTTTCGAGCTTGTTTTTAGGTCTTTATCAAGGATAAAGTTATCTAAGATCATAAAGGGTTACAAAACCATATAAACACGTAATTAGTACATAGTACAACATAACAGTACAATATATTGCTACTTGAGAGTACAATGGGTCAAATGACCATGATGCACATACAAAAAAATTTTCCAAAGCCATAGTGAAAACATTTGTACTGAGGAAAGAAAATTTCCACATGACCTATCTGGAGAAACATTCTGGATCAAACAACCAAAAATAGTCAAGCAGGTAAATACACACCTATATGGATAACAGGATGATATGTGTTCAATTGTATAGCGTCATTGCCATTAAGGTACAAATGGAAAACTTGCAATCCTATATAGTGAAGGAAATGAACACATATCATATCAAAGAACACAGGAACATGGGTGTGAGAAAAACCTCAATGTTTATACTTTGTTCTTTATAATGGTGTGAACATGTATATGTCTCAGTACCTTATGAACTTGAGAATTCTAGTGAGTAGATGATGAAAGCCTATTCCAGAACTGGAATCGGTAAATAATTGTAGGTGGAATCTAAATGAAAAGATGGTACAAGTGTTATCATGACACGTGGGCTATAACACAATGGACCGTGTGACAAAGAAGAAAGGAGAGAAAGAAGAGGAAGAAAATGGAACTACCTGTAACATTACGTGATAGTCACTGGTAAGTATCACTTGACAATTCAGGTGAAAAAGGATTCCTTTATTAAAGGGTTCTCAGTCGCCTCAGGATCATGAAATACTAGGGTAAATGATATGAGAATGGGTAAGAAGCACCACTAAAGGAAATATGAGATGCAGGACATATATCTATAAACCCCTGAACTACATGATAGAAATAAAAAGAAGAAAAAAGAAAAAAAAGAAGAAAGAAGAAGAACACATAGAATGCGGAAAGAGAATGGGTACAACTACCTGAGTTACTGCAGGGAGGCCCCTGGTAGGTATTGTGAGGGTTAGTGGAATTCCTTCACTGAAGGGTTCTCAGTTGCCTCAGGTTCGTGAAAAATGCTATAGACAAATAATGCCCGGAGAAAAGGGGTTCATATACAGCGAATAATGGTAATACAAGGTACATGTGTCCCATGTAATAGTATAAATATATATATATTGTACTAAGCTCTACACCAGAAATAGAAAGTAGTCCCTCTGCCTTCTGTCTAGGTGCCCTGAGTTATGTCCTGTAAACTGTCACAGTGACCTAGACACACATGTGTAGTAGGGGAATATCCCTGCTGAGATGCCAGTGCTAGAGCACTCGTTTGCTGTGGAGTTGAACGCTATGTGAGCAGTTCTTACCTTCAATGAGCAGAAGTCTCTTTTTTCAAATTTCAATATCTCTGTGGGTATCTGGCAGAAATATGGAATACTCTTTACTGCTAAGACCCTGTACACCACTCCCACTAAAGGGGGCTTTACACGCTGCGACATCGCTAATGCGGAGTCGTTGGGGTCACGGAATTTGTGACGCACATCCGGCCGCATTAGCGATGTTGCTGCGTGTGATACCGATGAGCGATTTTGCATCGTTGCAAAAACGTGCAAAATCGCTCATCGGTGACATGGGTCTCCATTCTCGATTATCGTTACTGCAGCAGTAATGATGTAGTTCGTCGCTCCTGCGGTAGCACACATCGCTCCGTGTGACACCGCAGAAACGAGGAACCTCTCCTTACCTGCCTCCCAGCCGCTATGAGGAAGGAAGGAGGTGGGCGGGATGTTCCGGCCACTCATCTCCGCCCCTCCGCTGCTATTGGGCGGTCGCTCAGTGACGTCGCTGTGACGCCGCACGGACCGCCCCCTTAGAAAGGAGGCGGTTCGCCGGACACAGCGACGTCGCCGGGCAGGTAAGTATGTGTGACGGGTCTGGTCGGTGTTGTGCGGCATGGGCAGCGATTTGCCCGTGTCGCGCAACAGATGGGGGCGGGTACCCACACTAGCGATATCGGGACCGATATCGCAGTGTGTAAAGTAGCCTTTAGTCACATGACCAAGACTGTATCTGTGTCCCTACAACACACTTGAGACAAATGTGTGTGTGAGCCTGCATTGTGGGGTATATATAATATATTATAGAGCTGGGAAGGATCATTCTAAGCAGTGAGCTGTTCCAGTATTTGTAGGAAAATACCCAGTAGAAGCATCAAACACAGCACCAATACCTCCCATCAGTATTCCACCACAGTGCCATGTAACCCATGCCCTACACTCCCATCTACACCAATACTATACAGGCACAAACTAGTATATCTGACTAAAAGCCCCCAAAATATGAAGAACGGCCTATAGTTGAGTGTGGATATAAAATCTATGTGAGCAGAGCTAGAATAGAAATCACTGATCGCATTGAAGTCATTCTGACCATAAATCACCATGATATCAAGGTGAGGAGTTGTGTGTTACTGCTGGGAGGAAAGGGTTAACAGTGGAATATTAAGGTGCATTTCTGTGTGCAGTGTTACTAGTCAATGTAACAATTCAGTATGAGCTGCTCTTGGTGCCGGGGGAGGGAGATGCTCTCCTGAGCAAGATAGATGGGGAATGAACATGATATCTATATAGTGTAAGGCAGGGGGTCTCAAACCAGGTGATCATGTCTGATCAACTGGTTACATTATGTCTGATTACCTTGTCTAACAGTTTTTTCTCCCCTTTCTTTACCTTCCAGGTTCCCATAGTCACGTGAAATATCCCTGTTGCACTTGATTACGGCTCACTATTCACTATAGGATGTCTTATATCTAACATCACACTCTCACCCATCAGCACTCTATAGGTTTGTATAAGGTATGCGCTTACACATCCGGTCCTCCATAGGTATTTCCACTTATGTAACACTATCCCTATGATCACTCATAACTCATACCCTTGTAGTCAATTACAGCCTCCTCTCTCCCCCCTCCCCTTTTCCCTTTCCATCTATAATTTTGCCAGTACAATATTAGTTTACATTAGGCACACACTCACATATTCCTTTCCTTAGTGATTTATTGTAATTCACATTCACATACAATTCTCTATGCCTGCCCCATTACTACATTCATACCTACTTGACCCTATCCTGATACCCCTTGTCTCACCTTGTTGGTCCCTACACCTGTTATCATGTCCTTTCCTGTGTCTGTCTTGTCACACAACACATTTTAGCATATAACTTGTGCTCCTTATTACCTGTCCTGCCTATTAGAATTATGTCCATTATGTCCATGCATGGCCCAATGAATCAAGTCTGTACTTCATATTCATGGTTTAAGCCTTTGGGTTCCAATGTGCCCAGAGTATATATCCAGAAAGATTCCCTTTCTTTGAGCTTCCTAATTCTATTGCCTCCTCTGCGTATGGCTTGGACATGTTCGATGACTTGGAATCTTAATTGGATCACTGTGTGATTATGCGTCACAAAATGGTGTGGGACTGGTAATAGAATCTGCTTACAATGTATTGTTGACTTGTGTTTAGCTCAAAGAAAGAGAATCTTTCTGGATATGTACTCTGGGCACATTAGAACCCAAGGGCTTAAACCGTGAATATGAAGTAAAGACTTGATTCATTGGGCCGTGCACCATGTCACCAAGTGTCCAATTGCATTGTCCAATGGCTCACAATGGTTATGCGTTTTCATTGGATGGATAATCGAAGCCATGTTTTTTTCCTTTCTGTTGGGTTTGTTGTGTGAGTAGCCTATAGGATTAAGTTGGTTACCGCAGGCAGTGGATTTAACTTCCTGTCTTTGGTCCAGTGGTAGATGGATTGTCTGGTCTATGAGCTGTTATTGGTTTGAATGCAGGTGAATGCCCATGGGCTGCTTATGACTGTGTAAAATAGTATTGATTCATGATGGATTTCAGACTACATGTAGATATCTTCAGTCTTTCTATCCACATCATTTAAATGAACATTATCCATGCAGCTTGAAATTCATCCAATAAGAGAAGCAACCTTGTACAACCAATCTGATAAGGGCACAGTATATCCTAAGGGAAGGTTATGGCTATAAAAGGGGACTTCTTGGAGTCACCAGGTTGTTGATGGATGTTGCATGATCTAGTCTAAGCTCTTAAGAGCTGGCTAGGGGATCAGAACCAGGATGCCTTGTGGACTCGGTCTAGGGACTTTGGCTTCAACTAGAGGATCACTTGGCTACATGGCTTCAATCTAGGGGCTTCAATTCCGATTGGAGATCATAACCGCAATCTAGGGATTTCGACTCCGGCTGCCAGGATTATACCATATCATCATACCAGAGACTACTTAAGGAAGAAACCCAGGTTGGCCAATTTTGTCACCTGGCTACAGACTTTGCAGACCTCAGCCAGCTTCCTAAATCTGGCGCTATTCTATTGTCGGTGGGTGCCCGACAAATTACACAGCTATGTCAAATTTTGGTTTATGAAACTTCAAATCCAGTGACTGATTATTATGTTTTCTAATGTCCTGATTTAAAAAAAAAAAAAATATTTTTTTTTAACCATCAAATATTGATTTTGTACAATCCATGTGTGAAGTTACATACAAGTGACATGAACAAGAAAAATACTTATTGTAACCAAAAATATTCACAATTTTATATATAAAATACATTTATTTATTGTACAGTCATTCTGCAACTTTATTAGAAATTTATTCTTGCACTTTTTCCTTTTCTCTAGATCCCCCTTTTCTCTTATAGAAGGCCTGTGGATCTTCTCTGTGAAGCATCCGGCAATCATGTTCACGTTTCATTTACTTTGGTATCGTCGTTCCATCTCCTTGATATTCCGATGAAAACCTTCTTGTTCTTCCCACCAGCACCAAGGTTTTCAGACAAGTAGTCCAAATAGGAATGTAAAAAATGTAACTTCAAATTCATTAGACAACCCAAGGCTTTGAAACGTTTCAGCATGTTCTCCACGATGGACTTAAATTTTGATTCTTTGTTGTTACCTAGAAACGTATTTATTGCTTCTTTCAAAGAGTCCCAAGCCCTTTTTTCAACAGTTTTCATTATTGTTTAAAACACGTCATCCTTCATTCATGGGTTTCTGAATATCCGAACCCACAAAAATGCTTTTGTGCTGCCCCTGTGCCAGCAGCCGCCGTTGGTCGGATCCAGACCTTCTAAGAGAGTGGCTCGACCCGGGGGTCTCGCGGACATGTCGAATAAAAGGAGGAATGTAGATGTATGGGCTAGGCCGTATTAAGTTTGTGACGCCACCAACGGTGTGTGGTGAGGTGGGACACCACCGCTGCCGTTATGGGATACCCGGGAGAGATGTAGTGGCAGCTGGATGTTAACCCCTCCGTGTGTAGGGATGATTGCCCCGGGGCCCAGTGTCTTTGTGCAGGGTATGGTGATGGCAAGGGCCGGCGCGCCTGAGCAAGCAGGGGGATGTTTGGTTACTCACAGTAAATGAATCACACGAGTCTTTCGGTAAACCAAAGGTGCTGGTGGCCTGCCGCCCCGGCCAGTTGCATTCAGGTCCCCCACCCAGGCTGGTGCTCGCTGTCCTTTACTCTGCACTTGTTTTTGTGTATGGTGGACTGCCTGGTCTGGAACTCAGGAGTCCGCTCCCGGCTGGATATGGCCTAAGGAGCCGTGCCCGCAGGCGCTGGCCCGTGGGATCTAAGGGCCCTGGCGGTGGCCTTATCCCTATCAGTGGGCTGTTGTCTTCTTTGAGGGACTTTAGGTGGGATAGGACCTATAATCCTGCCCTCAATCATTTAATTAGCTAGGCCGCTGGTTTCGGTCCTGGCTTCAGTGTCCTAGGTGACTAGGGTTTCAGGTCGGCTGTGTGTTTCCTAAGTGAGGAAAGGTGTTGTGCGGGGGCCTATCTGTAACTACCTGGTTTTGCCAGGGCATCACACCTTCCTTCAGACTTGATTCTGACAGTCCCTGAAACTTGGTACACAGGTACTTAAACATCTCTCCTTCTTTCAGTAGCGCTTTCACAAACAGCTTCATCAGTCCAAGCTTACAGTGGAGTGGTGGCAAGAGAACTTTAGGTGGGATCAACTAAGCTTTATGCAACAATGTTCTTGAGTCCCGGTTACAAAGATGTTCTTGTTGGCCAATTTTTTTTGCTCCAGTGAAGAGTCCTAACCTGGCTTTCCAATTCACACAAAAAGCATGTGTTCTGCCTTCTTTTACGTAATGCTGTGAATCTCTAGCATACAGCTAAACCCTAGTTCACATTTCAAATAAACAGACTGTGGAGTTCAATAGCCTTGATTTATTAGCTGGTAACGTGAACTTGATTGCAGTATACATGGAATATACAGTGAATATAGGAATATCCAAGATGCAGTTGAAGACAGAATACGGTATATCCAAGATACTGTTTTATACGGGTAAAAACTATAACAAGAAAATGATTACAGTCAGTACAGTGTTAATACAGAGTTAACATAGCATAACAGTACATGAGATGCAGTTCTTACGAGAATGTAGGTGAAAGGTCACTGCATCTGCAATACATAGAAATCTTATCTAGACAAACAAGACAGGGATGACACTAAAGGTGTAGAAGTACAATGTACAATGCATTTACTACACTCTTCCATCTAGGATTCTATCACTAACACATGTAATTTGCTTTGCTCACCGGATTACACTAGGCAGGGGTGAATGTACAGAGAGGTAAGTCGGCATGTCCTTTCCTGACAAATCCAAAGAAAAAATGGCTGCAGGCTTCTTCTCAGCTCAGGGAGGCATTCCTTACCCAGAATACATTTAGCTTAAAGGGAAACTCAGCAATTCAAAAGAATAACAATGACCTCTAGGGATTGTAACAGAAATTTCAATGAATGACTATTAGCAGGCTGCCATGAGGCAGAACAGCATGGGTATTTAATATATCCTCCTTGCTGCCCAAGAAGCAATGAGAACATTTTTAGACCACCACATATTGACCATCCATGCTCCTTGTAGTTAAGTTTCTTGAGAATAAAGTCTAAATTCTCACAGCTTTCTTCCAAGTGCATAGCATGTGTGACGCCCTGGACTAGCCAGGTAGTCACAAACACAAAATCACACACACCCCCTCCCCTGGATAGTCTACATCAGTCACACAAAATCCTTGTTGCCTCCTCCAGGCTCTGATGTCCACACCAGGTGGGGCGGAGCCAGGCGGTTGGCCCCACCCACCGAGGAGTTCACAGGCCCGGAGGCGGGAAAAAGCAGTTAGTTTAGTTTTGTAGTGGAAAGTGAGAGGACAGAAACTGTTAGTGTCTGGGTAGGAGCCCAGGCACTGTCAGCAAGGTCGGCAGACGGTGGTGGCCGTCTGCAGGAGGTGGTACAAGTCAGCTGAACCGTAGGACCGGGGACGGGCGGTGACCCGAGGGGAACTGAACCGGTGAGCGGATCTGTACCAAGCACAAAGGCAGGGCCATTGGACCCTGACCAGGCTAGGAGCCGCCGACATTGGTCAAATCCGAGAGTGACCGGAATCCCAGGGGTTCCCTAACACCCAAGACCCGACAGAAGGCAACCGTCCACACCGTGAGGATAAAAAGCCACCGCCATAGGCTAGAGATCCAAGGGCCAGCGCCTGCGGGCAAACGGGCTCCCTCGGTACGTACACCCCAGCCATCCAGCCTCCCCGTACCGCCACCGGGCCCCGGGATCACCAACCCCTACCCACGGAGGGGGAACCAACATCCTAGCTGCTCCCTGCCATCGCTCCCGGGATCCCCGTCACCAGCAGTGGTGGTGCCCATTATCACCACGACCTGTGGGTGACGTCACTAACTATCTCCCCAAACAAACCACCCCCTTTTCACTCGTGGGCGAGGAGCGCTGCTCGAGTCCCCGGATCTGGCCCTCCGCTCGAGCCACCGAGCAGCAGCAGCAGCAGAAGTCCCCGAACCCGAGCGTAGCGTGCGTGGCCCCTCTGCCCGCGACACATGCCCTACACACACTGAAGAATACTTACTGCCATTGAGCAGTAGCACAGCTTTCAGACTTTTTGGATGAAACAATGACGTGTCTCCACTCGCTCACATTGTACTTAATGTTACATTTTCCATCAGCACAGGAACATCGCTTGAATACACTAGAGCACCATCTTCAGAAAAGTATGGAGGGAATCTTTTCAGAATTCTAACCTTTTGGAAACCTATTGTCACGCTCTCCGGGTCCCCTGCTCTGCCCCCCGGCTCACCTGCCACGCTCCCCGGCTTCCCTGCTTCGCTCCCCGGCTCCTCTGGCAGACATCCCCCGCTCCACGGTCTCCAGCCTCCACCACCTGCGGTCCCCAGGCGGCCCGGTCCCCGCTCCCGGCGCCCGTCGGCAGCCCTGCTCCAGGCCGGCTCCCCTGCTTCCTATACACCGCTCCCTGCCCTGGCTTCTGGCACCCGGGCCTCGCGCATGCGCATTAGGGCGCGCGCGCGGGCATTGACTCTCTCTTAAAGGGCCAGCGTCCACTGACAGGAAATTGAACACACAGGTACAGGGTATAAAGGGGTTTAATGTCCAAGTGGGCGGGGCCTGTTCTTCGTGTTTCCTAAGCTAGGAGTCAGGTCTCCTTGTGTCTCTGTGATATACTTACCTATCTCTCTTCTAGAGCCGCTCCTGCCTCGCCATCCGGTCCTGCCGATTCCCGAACCCCGAACGCTGACTATCTGCCATCCCGTCAGTCCGTACCATCTCTGATCCCTGTGGTGACCCGTCCTCTCGCTCCATCGGTTCCGGACTCTGCCTGACATCTCGGCCTCCGAACCTGAGCTCCGTCACCCGGACTACCATCAGTGACTCCGTGGTCCCAGGGACTTCTCCATTCCACTCTTTTGCACGGACTGTCCTGCTACCCGTAGTGCTCCGGCTACCGGACCCCTTGCCTTCATTAAGGTGTTCGGCCCAGTGGATCCACCTCCTGGGTCTGCCCGTCCACCTGGCCCTAACACCTATAGAATCAGTGTTTGTGAAAAAACTGTACGTGATGATAATTTTTCAATATTTTTACTGAGTCCAATGATCGAAAGTATGAAAAAAATCACATCTTTCAAAAATTTTTACCCTTGGAAACCTGTGTTATTATTACTATGCACGAGCCCTAAATTGTCTGAAAAACAACAAATATGCTGGTTGGATAGACCTTGACCCCACAATTCAACGGCCACAATTAAGGAGAAAAGTGCTAAGAGAGTTAAATTTGCCCCTGAAATAACCCATGATACGGGCCAAGGAGGGACACACCATTTTGATCCGAAAATAGCCCAACACCATGAGAGACGGGCAAATCCGTGAAAAGACAAAGTTCCAAGCTACAACTGACGCAGGATCTACAGCACATACGCCCATTGTAATTGTTCATGATTTCCGGCCACTACGCATTTCAGCCTTCAGGGACCTGGTAATTCGAATGCTATGTCCAGGAGTAGAGATGAGCGAACCGGTCCCGGTTCGGCTCGAGGTCGGTTCGCCGAACGGAGCTCCCGTTCGAGTTCGGCTCGTCGAACGTTCGACGAACCGAACTCGAGCCAATAGGAAACAATGGCAGGCAATCACAAACACAGTAAAACACCTAGAAAACACCCTCAAAGGTGTCCAAAAGGTGACAAACAACTCACAACACAACACAAACACATGGGAAAGTGACAAGGACATATACTCATGCGAAAACAAAACAGCTGGACAAGGAAAAAGAGGAGGACACACAGATATAGGCATGGCACGCCATTCTAAAATCATGTAAAACACCGCAAGGTGACTCCAAGCGGAGTCTCCCTTTTTTCCAAAAATTGGGCCCCACACACACCCACCCCTTCAGTGGCAGCAGTTGTGCCCCAGTTGTACACTTCACAGCTACATTTGCATCAAGCACATTCAAAAATACGCTATTCTTAACCGTCCCCAGGATGACACCGGGGTAGGTAGCAAAGTCTTTCCTGATCCCAGCTCTGTTCATCTTGGCTTCTTTTAAAAACACAGCAAGCAAGGGTTACTCCAAGCGGAGTCTCCCTTTTTTCCAAAAATTGGGCCACACAGACACCCACCCCATCAGTGGCAGGACTTGGGCCCTAGTTGCAAACAGGATGTTTTGATTTGCATCAAGCACATTCAAAAATACGCCATTCTTATCCGTCCCCAGGATGACACCGGGGTAGGTAGATAAAGTCTTTGCTGACCCATGACTTGTTCATCTTGGCTTCTTTTAAAAACACAGCAAGCAAGGGTTACTCCAAGCGGAGTCTCCCTTTTTTCCAAAAATTGGGCCACACAGACACCCACCCCATCAGTGGCAGCACTTGGGCCCTAGTTGCAAACAGGATGTTTTGATTTGCATCAAGCACATTCAAAAATACGCCATAATTAACCGTCCCCAGGATGACACCGGGGTAGGTAGCAAAGTCTTTCCTGATCCCAGCTCTGTTCATCTTGGCTTCTTTTAAAAACACAGCAAGCAAGGGTTACTCCAAGCGGAGTCTCCCTTTTTTCCAAAAATTGGGCCACACAGACACCCACCCCATCAGTGGCAGCACTTGGGCCCTAGTTGCAAACAGGATGTTTTGATTTGCATCAAGCAAATTCAAAAATACGCCATAATTAACCGTCCCCAGGATGACACCGGGGTAGGTAGCAAAGTCTTTCCTGATCCCAGCTCTGTTCATCTTGGCTTCTTTTAAAAACACAGCAAGCAAGGGTTACTCCAAGCGGAGTCTCCCTTTTTTCCAAAAATTGGGCCACACAGACACCCACCCCATCAGTGGCAGGACTTGGGCCCTAGTTGCAAACAGGATGTTTTGATTTGCATCAAGCACATTCAAAAATACGCCATTCTTATCCGTCCCCAGGATGACACCGGGGTAGGTAGATAAAGTCTTTGCTGACCCATGACTTGTTCATCTTGGCTTCTTTTAAAAACACAGCAAGCAAGGGTTACTCCAAGCGGAGTCTCCCTTTTTTCCAAAAATTGGGCCACACAGACACCCACCCCATCAGTGGCAGCACTTGGGCCCTAGTTGCAAACAGGATGTTTTGATTTGCATCAAGCACATTCAAAAATACGCCATAATTAACCGTCCCCAGGATGACACCGGGGTAGGTAGCAAAGTCTTTCCTGATCCCAGCTCTGTTCATCTTGGCTTCTTTTAAAAACACAGCAAGCAAGGGTTACTCCAAGCGGAGTCTCCCTTTTTTCCAAAAATTGGGCCACACAGACACCCACCCCATCAGTGGCAGCACTTGGGCCCTAGTTGCAAACAGGATGTTTTGATTTGCATCAAGCACATTCAAAAATACGCCATTCTTATCCGTCCCCAGGATGACACCGGGGTAGGTAGATAAAGTCTTTGCTGACCCATGACTTGTTCATCTTGGCTTCTTTTAAAAACACAGCAAGCAAGGGTTACTCCAAGCGGAGTCTCCCTTTTTTCCAAAAATTGGGCCACACAGACACCCACCCCATCAGTGGCAGCACTTGGGCCCTAGTTGCAAACAGGATGTTTTGATTTGCATCAAGCACATTCCAAAATTCGCCATAATTAACCGTCCCCAGGATGACACCGGGGTAGGTAGCAAAGTCTTTCCTGATCCCAGCTCTGTTCATCTTGGCTTCTTTTAAAAACACAGCAAGCAAGGGTTACTCCAAGCGGAGTCTCCCTTTTTTCCAAAAATTGGGCCACACAGACACCCACCCCATCAGTGGCAGCACTTGGGCCCTAGTTGCAAACAGGATGTTTTGATTTGCATCAAGCACATTCAAAAATACGCCATAATTAACCGTCCCCAGGATGACACCGGGGTAGGTAGCAAAGTCTTTCCTGATCCCAGCTCTGTTCATCTTGGCTTCTTTTAAAAACACAGCAAGCAAGGGTTACTCCAAGCGGAGTCTCCCTTTTTTCCAAAAATTGGGCCACACAGACACCCACCCCATCAGTGGCAGCACTTGGGCCCTAGTTGCAAACAGGATGTTTTGATTTGCATCAAGCACATTCAAAAATACGCCATAATTAACCGTCCCCAGGATGACACCGGGGTAGGTAGCAAAGTCTTTCCTGATCCCAGCTCTGTTCATCTTGGCTTCTTTTAAAAACACAGCAAGCAAGGGTTACTCCAAGCGGAGTCTCCCTTTTTTCCAAAAATTGGGCCCCACACGCACCCACCCCTTCAGTGGCAGCAGTTGTGCCCCAGTTGTACACTTCACAGCTACATTTGCATCAAGCACATTCAAAAATACGCTATTCTTAACCGTCCCCAGGATGACACCGGGGTAGGTAGCAAAGTCTTTCCTGATCCCAGCTCTGTTCATCTTGGCTTCTTTTAAAAACACAGCAAGCAAGGGTTACTCCAAGCGGAGTCTCCCTTTTTTCCAAAAATTGGGCCACACAGACACCCACCCCATCAGTGGCAGCACTTGGGCCCTAGTTGCAAACAGGATGTTTTGATTTGCATCAAGCACATTCAAAAATACGCCATAATTAACCGTCCCCAGGATGACACCGGGGTAGGTAGCAAAGTCTTTCCTGATCCCAGCTCTGTTCATCTTGGCTTCTTTTAAAAACACAGCAAGCAAGGGTTACTCCAAGCGGAGTCTCCCTTTTTTCCAAAAATTGGGCCACACAGACACCCACCCCATCAGTGGCAGCACTTGGGCCCTAGTTGCAAACAGGATGTTTTGATTTGCATCAAGCACATTAAAAAATACGCCATAATTAACCGTCCCCAGGATGACACCGGGGTAGGTAGCAAAGTCTTTCCTGATCCCAGCTCTGTTCATCTTGGCTTCTTTTAAAAACACAGCAAGCAAGGGTTACTCCAAGCGGAGTCTCCCTTTTTTCCAAAAATTGGGCCCCACACACACCCACCCCTTCAGTGGCAGCAGTTGTGCCCCAGTTGTACACTTCACAGCTACATTTGCATCAAGCACATTCAAAAATACGCTATTCTTAACCGTCCCCAGGATGACACCGGGGTAGGTAGCAAAGTCTTTCCTGATCCCAGCTCTGTTCATCTTGGCTTCTTTTAAAAACACAGCAAGCAAGGGTTACTCCAAGCGGAGTCTCCCTTTTTTCCAAAAATTGGGCCACACAGACACCCACCCCATCAGTGGCAGCACTTGGGCCCTAGTTGCAAACAGGATGTTTTGATTTGCATCAAGCACATTCAAAAATACGCCATAATTAACCGTCCCCAGGATGACACCGGGGTAGGTAGCAAAGTCTTTCCTGATCCCAGCTCTGTTCATCTTGGCTTCTTTTAAAAACACAGCAAGCAAGGGTTACTCCAAGCGGAGTCTCCCTTTTTTCCAAAAATTGGGCCCCACACACACCCACCCCTTCAGTGGCAGCAGTTGTGCCCCAGTTGTACACTTCACAGCTACATTTGCATCAAGCACATTCAAAAATACGCTATTCTTAACCGTCCCCAGGATGACACCGGGGTAGGTAGCAAAGTCTTTCCTGATCCCAGCTCTGTTCATCTTGGCTTCTTTTAAAAACACAGCAAGCAAGGGTTACTCCAAGCGGAGTCTCCCTTTTTTCCAAAAATTGGGCCACACAGACACCCACCCCATCAGTGGCAGCACTTGGGCCCTAGTTGCAAACAGGATGTTTTGATTTGCATCAAGCACATTCAAAAATACGCCATAATTAACCGTCCCCAGGATGACACCGGGGTAGGTAGCAAAGTCTTTCCTGATCCCAGCTCTGTTCATCTTGGCTTCTTTTAAAAACACAGCGAGCAAGGGTTACTCCAAGCGGAGTCTCCCTTTTTTCCAAAAATTGGGCCACACAGACACCCACCCCATCAGTGGCAGCACTTGGGCCCTTGTTGCAAACAGGATGTTTTGATTTGCATCAAGCACATTCAAAAATACGCCATAATTAACCGTCCCCAGGATGACACCGGGGTAGGTAGCAAAGTCTTTCCTGATCCCAGCTCTGTTCATCTTGGCTTCTTTTAAAAACACAGCAAGCAAGGGTTACTCCAAGCGGAGTCTCCCTTTTTTCCAAAAATTGGGCCCCACACACACCCACCCCTTCAGTGGCAGCAGTTGTGCCCCAGTTGTACACTTCACAGCTACATTTGCATCAAGCACATTCAAAAATACGCTATTCTTAACCGTCCCCAGGATGACACCGGGGTAGGTAGCAAAGTCTTTCCTGATCCCAGCTCTGTTCATCTTGGCTTCTTTTAAAAACACAGCAAGCAAGGGTTACTCCAAGCGGAGTCTCCCTTTTTTCCAAAAATTGGGCCACACAGACACCCACCCCATCAGTGGCAGCACTTGGGCCCTAGTTGCAAACAGGATGTTTTGATTTGCATCAAGCACATTCCAAATCAACAAGCATTTACTCTCCCCAGGATGACACAGGGGTAGTAAATTCCTTCTGGATCCATGACTTGTTCATTTTGATGAACATCAGTCTGTCCACATTGTCACTGGACAGACGCGTGCGCTTATCTGTCAGCACACACCCAGCAGCACTGAATACACGTTCAGAGACAACGCTGGCAGCTGGACACGACAAAATCTCCAAGGCGTAACTGGAGAGCTCTGGCCATTTTTCTAGGTTTGAAGCCCAAAAGGAGCAAGGCTCCAGTTGCACAGTCATGGCATCGATGTTCATTTGGAGATACTCCTGTATCATCCTCTCCAGCCGTTGAGTATGTGTCAGACTTGTTGTCTCTGGTGGCCTTGCAAAAGAGGGTCTAAAAAAATTATGAAAAGATTCCATAAAATTGCTGTTACCGGCACCAGATACGGTCCTACTGGTACGGGTAGACTGTTGAAGATGACGAGACCGTCCCATGTTTGTCAAGTTACAACTGGGAGATTCCCTCCCTGCACCTGCACGGTTGTTTGGTGGAAAAGCCGAGCTAAGATCGAGTAACAGCTTCTGCTGATACTCCTGCATACGTGCGTCCCTTTCTATGGCTGGAATTATGTCACAAAATTTGGACTTGTACCGGGGATCTAATAGTGTGGCAATCCAGTAGTCATCATCACTTCTAATTTTGACAATACGACTGTCATGTTGGAGGTAGTGCAACAAAAAGGCACTCATGTGTCTTGCGCAGCCATGCGGACCAAGTCCACGCTGTGTTTGTGGCATAGAGGTGCTACCCGTTCTTTCTTCCTCTGACATCTCCCCCCAACCTCTTTCAACTGAAATTTGACCAAGGTCTCCCTCATCCGCTGAGTCTTCCATGTCCATGGACAGTTCGTCCTCCATTTCTTCATGTTCTCCTGCACCTTGCTCAACATTTCGCCTGCTACTATGCGCCCTTGTCGATCCCTGTTCCCCATGGTCCCATGCCTGCTGCGTTGGTGATGATGAACGTCTGGACCTTGGTGATGTTGTTGTCCCTTGCGCATATGAATCCTCCTGTAGTTCCTCCCCTTCATGTTGTCCCACCCCCTGACTCCGAATAGTGTTTAGCGTGTGCTCCAGCATGTAAATGACTGGAATCGTCATGCTGATAATGGCATTGTCAGAGCTAAACATATTCGTCGCCATGTCGAAACTGTGCAGAAGGGTGCATAGGTCCTTGATCTGAGACCACTCCATCAGGGTGATCTGCCCCACCTCTGCATCTCGTTGGCCCAGGCTATACGTCATGACGTATTGCACCAGGGCTCTGCGGTGCTGCCACAGTCGCTGTAACATGTGGAGAGTTGAATTCCAGCGTGTCGCCACATCGCATTTCAGGCGATGAACCGGCAGGCCGAAAGACTTCTGGAGCGATGCAAGTCGCTCTGCTGCGGCGCTTGAACGGCGGAAGTGAGCTGACAGTTTTCGTGCCCTGTTCAGAAGGCCATCTAGGCCGGGATAGTGTGTTAAAAATTGCTGGACGACAAGGTTCAACACGTGAGCCATACAAGGTACGTGTGTCACAATGCCCAGGCGAAGTGCCGCACCCAGGTTTGCAGCATTGTCGCACACGGCCTTACCAGGCTGCAGGTTGAGTGGAGACAACCATTTATTAAACTCGGACCGCAGAGCTGACCACAACTCCTCAGCTGTGTGACTCTTATTCCCAAGACATGTCAAGCTAAAGACCGCCTGATGCCGTTGCGCTCTGCTGCCAGCATAGTAATGAGGCGTGCGTGATTCCTTCTGCGCAGTGAGAATGCTGGTGGCCTGACCAGGCAGGCTTGGGGCGGAGGTGGAGGACCCAGATGAGGTGGAGGATGCAGAAGCTGTGGCGGAACTTGGACAGACAGAGGATTGACACACAAGTCGTGGGGACGGCAAGACTTGTGCAGCAGACCCTTCACCATCTATCACCATAGTTACCCAGTGCCCAGTTAGCGACATGTAACGTCCCTGTCCATGCTTACTGGTCCAAGTATCGGTGGTGAAATGCACCCGTTCACACACAGAGTTTCTCAAGGAAGCGGTGATGTTGTGTGCGACATGCTGGTGTAGCGCGGGCACACCTTTCTTAGAGAAGTAGTGGCGACTAGGCATCTGGTACTGGGGCACAGCGACAGACATAAGGTCTCTAAAATCCTGTGTGTCCACTAGGCGGAAAGGCAGCATTTCGGTAGCCAACAGCTTACAGAGGGATAGAGTCAACCTCTTAGCTTTGTCATGGGTCGGAGGAAGTGGCCTTTTATTTGACCACATCTGATGGACAGAGATCTGGCTGCTGTGTGTAGACGGTGTTGAGTAGGGTGTCCCTGGAAAAATGCAGGTTTGTGAGGAAAGTGCAGGCGGAGACATGATGTTGCCTTCATCCAACGTTGGTGCTATCGATGTCTGAGAGAGCTGTACACACTCACTTGTTTCCCCTTCCAAACCAACTGACGACCTTACAAGCAAACTGCCTGTTGCGGTTACAGTGGTGGAAGTTTGGCGTGGAAAAACAGGTGTGACAGCTGTCCCCACAGTCCTAGAAGATGAAGAGCGCGCGGATGCACTGGAAGGGGCGGGCGGTGGATGGTTCGCTCTTGCAGCATTGCAGCACAGTGAGCTTCCCACCGGGACCTATGATATTTATTCATGTGACGATTCATGGAAGAAGTTGTCAAACTGCTGAGGTTTTGACCCCTACTAAGAGAATCATGACAAATTTTACATATCACATGATTTGGGCGATCTTTTTCTATGTCAAAAAAGGACCAGGCTAGGCAAGGCTTAGAGGCCATGCGACCTGTTGATCCACCCCGAATAATGCTCATAGGCAGAGTGGTGGCTGAGGATGCAGTTGTAGACGTGCTACCAGTGCTCCGACTCTGTCCAGGAAGGCGCAAGGTAACTTCGTCGTCGGTTGCATCCTCCTCCACCGCCTCTGTTGACCTCCTCGAGTGCCTGACTGGGGGTTGACAGTAGGTGGAATCTAGAACTTCATCATCAATTGTTGTGTTTGCACTCCCCTCCCCCTCAGACCGAGCCTCTTCTTGCCCTGACCGAATATTTAAGTTGTCATCCCAATCGGGTATCTGCGTCTCATCTTCATCAGTATGTTCCTCATTGTCTATAACCACAGGTGTTACAGTTTGTGACAAAGGGTCAACATTATGCTCAGAAACTTGGTCCTCACGGCCTGAATCAGAGTCACAAAGGTTCTGGGCATCACTGCAGACCATTTCCTGTTCTGTACTCACTGTAGCTTGGGAGCAGACCTCTGATTCCCAGGCTATAGTGTGACTGAACAGCTCTGCAGACTCAGCCATCTCAGTTCCACCATACTGTGCAGGGCTGATGGAGACTTCAGAGCTGGGAGAAATCAAGTGTGATTGGGATGACAACTCAGAGGACTGGTGTTTTTTGGATGCGGTACTTGAAGTGGCTGAGAGGGCACTTGTTGGACCACTTGAGATCCATTCAAGCATTTTCCTTTTTTGCCCATCATCTACCTTTCTTCCTGTTGTTCGTGTCCGTAAAAAAGGGAGCACATCGGATTGTCCACGGTAAGTAGTAGACATCTTACTTTTTCTGGTAGATGGTCTATCTTCAGCAGATGATAATGGAGCTTTGCCACTTTCCCCACAGACAAAACCTTTTTTGCCTTTTCCACCACGCCTCTTCCCCTTTCCACCAGCATCTGTCATTTTGCCACTCATGTTGATTGCGACAAGATTGTGGACTGAAAATGTGGTAGTAAAAATTGAGAGGTGGTGAAGATTGCAGTGGTGGTCTAGCTTTATTAACAGCAGAATAATAAAGAATAAATATCCCTGACAATGCAACTTAGTTATAATGAGTTGGAGTGTGCAACGCAGGCAGATGCGCTCTGCAAATGTCTTGGCACTAGTGGGACTATAGCAAAGTCCAATAGCCACGTATAGGATGCCACTAGGTACACTGAGTGTTTGCTAGTATAATGGCTAAGTTAAAATTAGTTGGAGTGTGCAACGCAGGCAGATGCGCTCTGCAAATGTCTTGGCACTAGTGGGACTATAGCAAAGTCCAATAGCCACGTATAGGATGCCACTAGGTACACTGAGTGTTTGCTAGTATAATGGCTTACTTATAATTAGTTGGAGTGTGCAACGCAGGCAGATGCGCTCTGAAAATGTCTTGGCACTAGTGGGACTATAGCAAAGTCCAATAGCCACGTATAGGATGCCACTAGGTACACTGAGTGTTTGCTAGTATAATGGCTAAGTTAAAATTAGTTGGAGTGTGCAACGCAGGCAGATGCGCTCTGCAAATGTCTTGGCACTAGTGGGACTATAGCAAAGTCCAATAGCCATGTATAGGATGCCACTAGGTACACTGAGTGTTTGCTAGTATAATGGCTTACTTATAATTAGTTGGAGTGTGCAACGCAGGCAGATGCGCTCTGCAAATGTCTTGGCACTAGTGGGACTATAGCAAAGTCCAATAGCCACGTATAGGATGCCACTAGGTACACTGAGTGTTTGCTAGTATAATGGCTTACTTATAATTAGTTGGAGTGTGCAACGCAGGCAGATGCGCTCTGCAAATGTCTTGGCACTAGTGGGACTATAGCAAAGTCCAATAGCCACAGATAGGATGCCACTAGGTACACTGAGTGTTTGCTAGTATAATGGCTTACTTATAATTAGTTGGAGTGTGCAACGCAGGCAGATGCGCTCTGCAAATGTCTTGGCACTAGTGGGACTATAGCAAAGTCCAATAGCCACGTATAGGATGCCACTAGGTACACTGAGTGTTTGCTAGTATAATGGCTTACTTATAATTAGTTGGAGTGTGCAACGCAGGCAGATGCGCTCTGCAAATGTCTTGGCACTAGTGGGACTATAGCAAGGTCCAATAGCCACGTATAGGATGCCACTAGGTACACTGAGTGTTTGCTAGTATAATGGCTTACTTATAATTAGTTGGAGTGTGCAACGCAGGCAGATGCGCTCTGCAAATGTCTTGGCACTAGTGGGACTATAGCAAAGTCCAATAGCCACGTATAGGATGCCACTAGGTACACTGAGTGTTTGCTAGTATAATGGCTAAGTTAAAATTAGTTGGAGTGTGCAACGCAGGCAGATGCGCTCTGCAAATGTCTTGGCACTAGTGGGACTATAGCAAAGTCCAATAGCCACATATAGGATGCCACTAGGTACACTGAGTGTTTGCTAGTAAAATTGCTTAGTTTAAAAAAGTTGGAGTGTGCAATGCAGGCAGACGTGCTCTGCAAATGTCTTTGCACTAGTGGGACTATAGCAAAGTCCAATAGCCACAGATAGGATGCCACTAGGTACACTGAGTTTTTGCTAGTATAATGGCTTACTTATAATTAGTTGGAGTGTGCAACGCAGGCAGATGCGCTCTGCAAATGTCTTGGCACTAGTGGGACTATAGCAAGGTCCAATAGCCACGTATAGGATGCCACTAGGTACACTGAGTGTTTGCTAGTATAATGGCTTACTTATAATTAGTTGGAGTGTGCAACGCAGGCAGATGCGCTCTGCAAATGTCTTGGCACTAGTGGGACTATAGCAAGGTCCAATAGCCACGTATAGGATGCCACTAGGTACACTGAGTGTTTGCTAGTATAATGGCTTACTTATAATTAGTTGGAGTGTGCAACGCAGGCAGATGCGCTCTGCAAATGTCTTGGCACTAGTGGGACTATAGCAAAGTCAAATAGCCACAGATAGGATGCCACTAGGTTCCCTGAGTGTTTGCTAGTATAATGGCTTACTTATAATTAGTTGGAGTGTGCAACGCAGGCAGATGCGCTCTGCAAATGTCTTGGCACTAGTGGGACTATAGCAAGGTCCAATAGCCACGTATAGAATGCCACTAGGTACACTGAGTGTTTGCTAGTATAATGGCTTACTTATAATTAGTTGGAGTGTGCAACGCAGGCAGATGCGCTCTGCAAATGTCTTGGCACTAGTGGGACTATAGCAAGGTCCAATAGCCACGTATAGGATGCCACTAGGTACACTGAGTGTTTGCTAGTATAATGGCTTACTTATAATTAGTTGGAGTGTGCAACGCAGGCAGATGCGCTCTGCGCTCTGCAAATGTCTTGGCACTAGTGGGACTATAGCAAAGTCCAATAGCCACAGATAGGATGCCACTAGGTACACTGAGTGTTTGCTAGTATAATGGCTTACTTATAATTAGTTGGAGTGTGCAACGCAGGCAGATGCGCTCTGCAAATGTCTTGGCACTAGTGGGACTATAGCAAAGTCCAATAGCCACGTATAGAATGCCACTAGGTACACTGAGTGTTTGCTAGTATAATGGCTAAGTTAAAATTAGTTGGAGTGTGCAACGCAGGCAGATGCGCTCTGCAAATGTCTTGGCACTAGTGGGACTATAGCAAAGTCCAATAGCCACGTATAGGATGCCACTAGGTACACTGAGTGTTTGCTAGTAAAATTGCTTAGTTTAAAAAAGTTGGAGTGTGCAATGCAGGCAGACGTGCTCTGCAAATGTCTTTGCACTAGTGGGACTATAGCAAAGTCCAATAGCCACAGATAGGATGCCACTAGGTACACTGAGTGTTTGCTAGTATAATGGCTTAGTTATAATGAGTTGGAGTGTGCAGAGGACAGGAGGGTACAGTGGCAGGATTGTGGTGCTCTGGGTAGAGGAATGGAAGCCTGCCTTTCTGTTCCCTCCTAATGGTGAAATGCAGGGAGGAAATCCCTGACCTTGGCTACACAGATGCTGTTGCTGTTTGCAGGACCTGTCACCTATGGCTCTCTGACCCTGCCGGTTTGAGCCCTTAAAAGGACTGCTATAAAGTGCTCTCCCTATGCTGTCTAACGCTGTGTATGCAGCGCATACAGCTGTATCGGCTATAGGACTCAGGAGGACGGAGCTGCGACAGTGATGTCTGACACCAAAGACGCAGAAGGCAGATAATGGCGTCCGTGAAGAAAATGTCCGGTTTTATAATGCAGGGACATGTGACATGCAGATCCTATCACACATGCCGTTGCTTCTCTGGCTCAAAGTCAACTTAGCTGTGTGTGTGTCTGTGATTGGCTGACATGCTGGCCCGCCCCACAAGACGCGCGCACTTAGGGAAGGAAGACAAGAAAAAAAAAAAAAAAATGGCGATCGCCATTATAGAAACAGCAGTGATCTGAAGGCGCTGTTCACGCACACTATACACTGAAATGTGATAATAGTTTGATTCACAGAGTGACTTACACTATTACAGCAGAAACCAAGCTATGATTTAGCTGTTTTTTGGCTGCTAGAACCGTTCTCGAACGTTTCTAGAACTATCGAGCTTTTGCAAAAAGCTCGAGTTCTAGTTCGATCTAGAACATGCCCCAAAATCACTCGAGCCTAGAACTGGAGAACCACGAACCACGAACCGCGCTCAACTCTATCCAGGAGCTTTGGTTCCCTGAGTTTCCAATAGCAAATGTCTAGAAAAAACTCTGTCCATTGGCACAACTCAGCAAGAAAACGAGAAGACCGAGAAGATATATTTCATTTATCTTAATGCCACCTTATTAACAGCACTAAACCCTTCTATTATGTCCCTTAGCCTTTTGAGCTTATCCTCTGGTAAGCGGAAGACCATGCCTCTGGTATCGATCTCAGTGCCTAAAAACTGTATTATAGTAGCCAATCAGAATACAAAAGGATGCATAGGAAGCGTGACTTTATTTCAATATTTTAAAACAATCCAATAAAATGAAGAAAAGTCACTCATACAAGATCCACAGAAGTTGTATAATACATACATAAATCAAAACACTATAAGGCCTGTTTCACACGTCAGTGATTCTGGTACGTTTGTGCTTTTTTTTAAACATAACAGAATCACTGAGATACGCAGATCCATTATAATGAATGGGTCTGCTCACACATCAGTGATTTTTCACTGCACGTGTCTCCGTGCGGCGTACCCGCGTGTCCGTGATTGCTGCACGGAGACATGTCCATTTTTTTCTGGCATCACTGATAGGATGTCCATAAGGTGGCAGCAGAGCATAACAGAAAAAGGTGCCTATTGTGCACTGAAAAGACCCAATGTGATGCACCAGACATATAGAGCCCTAATGGATTCACAAATATAAGATATATCATGAATGACTACTGCATAATGAACGCTAGCATGAAAAAAGAAAGGAATCCATAAAAATAAATAATAAATGGTGCACATATGTTAGAGCCCCACCGAAGGACAAAAAAAGTCTGATGGAAATAGAGAGCATATAGGAACAATAAGAATGTGCAACAGAGAGGAAGGTGAGAATGCAGGATCAATCACTGCCTGTCAGATATTAATAATCAGGGAAATAACTCTGGAGCAGACGCACAAATTAGGGTCTTACCTGGTAAGGTAACAAATAATTAATAGTAGTTGCACTCACCTATTAAGGTTGTGCCAGTCACAACCCCTAAATGCACGTTACAAATGGCGACAGCCGCAGCCCCTAGTAGAAGAGCAATAACGTATAGGAGGAAAATCGGGTGCGTGCCGCGCTGTCACCAAAGGAAACTGATGTTAATTATTTCATCTCTTTATTCTTTTTTCCGGTCAATGTGTTTCAGAGATCACTGTCTCCTTCATCAGGGCAAAAAAAGAACAGTATGCAATCAAAGGAGGAAGAACCTCTATATATACACATATGGAGCTACGTCAGAGGACTGACTGCTGTATTTCAAATACTGCCGGGATGGTCAACTGTTACAATACCGGCCATAAAAGTTCTCAAGTGATATATTGAGAAACATTTATAAAATCACTGGGGTATAGTGTTTCAAATTTCATCAGCTTTTTGAGACAAAAATCAGAAAAAGAAGAAGAAGAAGGACAAAATGAAAAAAAGAAAAAAAAGAAGAAAAAAAAACCAAAAAGGGAGCATTGAGCTCCAGACCCTGCATTGAGTCTTAGAAGTGTAGTGACAAGTGCATCTGTCCACAACCCTGTAAGGGTGAACGGGATGACGGACAAGAAAAATTATGTTCGTGGCAAAAAATGGTGGTGTTGCTATATAAAATTGCATTAAGAATAAAGAAAGGAAAAATTTCTTTATAAAAGTAGTGAAGAAAAAAGTGGAAAAAAGGGGAGTGTAAGCCATTTTACTAATAAATAGTGATGAGCGAGCATGCTTGTTACTACTCGGTACTCGCACGAGTATCACTGTACTCGGTCTACTCGACGGGGACCGAGTAATCTCGCGATACTCGTGCTGTACTCGTGGTCTTCATCCCTGCATGTTGGCGCTCTTTTGAGAGCCAGCCCTCATGCAGGGATTGGCTGGCAGACCACTGCAATGCCACAGCCCTGTTAGTTGTGGAATTGCAGTGATTGGCCGGCCTGCACAGCGTGACCGAGCCTTTATACCGGCGGGCGCGCTGTGCTCTGCTCACAGCTATCCAGACAGTCAGTGCAGGGAGAGGGTCGCTACTTCAGGGAAAGGTTTGCGGCCCTTTATAGCTATTTCCGTAGCAGGGCTGCAAACAGTGTGACCAAAAGTCCTTCTCAGGACTATTCTAGTTGTATACAGGCAGGCAGGGTATAGCCAGGTCGGAGTACAGTAGCAGAGTCCTTCTCAGGACTATTGTTGCTGTATACAGGCAGGGTATAGCCAGGTTGGAATACAGGCTAGTGACCAAAAGAGTCCTTGTCAGGACTATTGTAGCAGTATACAGGCAGGCAGGCAGGCAGGCAGGGTATATAGCCATTCCTAGTGGTGACCGTATACCAGCCTTCATCATATCTGGGGCTGGTGTACACAGTCTAAAACAGTCCTGATAGTGTCAGACTTCTCAGCAATTGTCGCTCCTAAAACCTGTTAGGTTCTTAGTGCGTCCGTGCTTGCATTTAAAAACCGCACGTGTGTGCCTGTCGGTGGCAGCGTACAGGTGCACTTGTGTGCGTTTTTACCAAACTATTATATAACGCACAAGTGTAGTGTATAATACACGTCAGTCAGCAGTGGCTGATAGTGTCAGAGTTCTCGTCATTAATTTTTGCTCCTAAAACCTGTGTTAGGTTCTTAGTGCGTCCGTGCTTGCATTTAAAAACCGCACGTGTGTGCCTGTCGGTGGCAGCGTACAGGTGCACTTGTGTGCGTTTTTACCAAACTATTATATAACGCACAAGTGTAGTGTATAATACACGTCAGTCAGCAGTGGCTGATAGTGTCAGAGTTCTCGTCATTAATTTTTGCTCCTAAAACCTGTTAGGTTCTTAGTGCGTCCGTGCTTGCATTTAAAAACCGCACGTGTGTGCCTGTCGGTGGCAGCGTACAGGTGCACTTGTGTGCGTTTTTACCAAACTATTATATAACGCACAAGTGTAGTGTATAATACACGTCAGTCAGCAGTGGCTGATAGTGTCAGAGTTCTCGTCATTAATTTTTGCTCCTAAAACCTGTTAGGTTCTTAGTGCGTCCGTGCTTGCATTTAAAAACCGCACGTGTGTGCCTGTCGGTGGCAGCGTACAGGTGCACTTGTGTGCGTTTTTACCAAACTATTATATAACGCACAAGTGTAGTGTATAATACACGTCAGTCAGCAGTGGCTGATAGTGTCAGAGTTCTCATCATTAATTTTTGCTCCTAAAACCTGTTAGGTTCTTAGTGCGTCCGTGCTTGCATTTAAAAACCGCACGTGTGTGCCTGTCGGTGGCAGCGTACAGGTGCACAATTTGCACAAACTTTGATATAACGCCCAAGTCTAGTGAATACACGTCAGCACAGCATTGCAAAATGCGCAAGGGCGTTGGCAAGGAACAAGGAAGTGGACGTGATGGTGGTGCAGGCAGAGGCCGAGGTCGTGGGCAAGCTCTAATTTTGCCACAACAAAGGGCCACATCTAGTCGCTCGCACGTCCTGTCCCAAATTCTTGGGGACCGCAGCAGTACACCGCTCTTGAACCAAGACCAGTGTCAACAGGTTGTTAGTTGGATAGCGGATAATGCTTCCAGTCAGATTGGCACCACCACAAACACTCTGTCTTCCACACGGTCAAGTGTCAGTAGCCGTGATACTGCACCGCACATTTCAGAACCTGATCCTCCTTCCTACCACAAGGCTGAGTACACGTCCTCGGACATTAATGATCCCACACTTGGACACTCGGAAGAGCTGTTCACGTTTCCATTCGCACATTCTGGCCTCTCGCCAGCTCATGTTGAAGTGGGTCATGAGGAGATCGTATGTACAGATGGCCAAATATTTGAGCAGCCACGTTCTCACGAAGTTGGCAACGTGTCTCAACAAGGGGTGGACGATGATGAGACACAATTGTCAGGAAGTCAGGAGGAGGAGCAGGGTGCGGAAGAGGAAGACGACGTGGTGGATGATCCAGTAACTGACCCAACCTGGCAGGAGGATATGCAGAGCGAGGACAGCAGTGCACAGGGGGAGGGAGGCGTAGCATCCCAACAGGCAGTAAGAAGCAGGGTGGTGGCTCCAGGCAGAAGTCAGGCAACCGTTCCCCGGAACAACAACACGACACAAGGTGCCTGTACAAATGTTAGGTCTTCCCGAGTCTGGCAGTTTTTTAAGTTGGATCCAGATGATTCTAAAAAGGCCATTTGCAACACCTGCCGTGCCAGCATCAGCAGGGGTACCAAAACTAGCAGCCTGACCACCACCAGCATGATCAGGCACATGTCAGCCAAGCACCCGACTTTGTGGGAAGTACAACAGAGTCGAGGAGCAGTGCTTGCTATTGTCACTGCTACGTCTTCGCTGGTTGTGCATGCGAGCCAATCCCCTGTCCATGCTGCCTGCGAACAAGCCTCCTCCGGTCCTGCACCTGCAGTTGCCTACTCAGAAATAACACCATCATCAAGCACGTCCTTGTCCCAGCGCAGCGTTCAGTTATCCATTCAGCAAACCTTTGAACGCAGGCGCAAATACACTGCCAACACCCCACATGCCACAGTTCTAAATGCTAACATTTCGCGACTGCTTGCGCTGGAAATGTTGCCTTTTAGGCTGGTGGAGACAGAAGCATTCCGCGACCTGATGGCGGCAGCTGTCCCACGTTACTCGGTCCCCAGTCGCCACTATTTCTCCCGGTGTGCCGTCCCCGCGTTGCATAACCACGTGTCACAAAACATCACACGTGCCCTGAACAACGCTGTTTCACCCAAAGTCCACCTAACCACAGACACGTGGACAAGTGCTTGTGGGCAAGGCCGCTACATCTCGTTGACGGCACACTGGGTTATTATTGTGGAAGCTGGGACCCAGTCTGAGCGAGGGACGGAACACGTCCTTCCCACACCAAGGTTTGCAGGCCCTACCTCAGTCAGTGTTTCACCCACACTCTACAGCTCCGGAATGTCATGCTCTTCAGCCTCCTCCTGCTCCTGCGCATCCTCATCCACTGTACCCTCCACACCAGTCCCAAGCTGGAAGCACTGCAGCACTGCCTCGGCGAAGCGGCAACAGGCTGTGCTGAAGCTAATCTGCATAGGTGACAAACCCCACAATGCAGAAGAGCTGTGGACAGCTCTGAAACAGCAGGCAGATCACTGGCTCACACCTCTGAACCTAAAGCCAGGAAAGGTCGTGTGTGACAATGGCCGGAACCTGGTGGCGGCTTTGAGGCGAGGCCAGCTGACACATGTTCCATGCGTGGCCCATGTGCTCAACCTCGTGGTTCAGCGGTTTCTAAAGTCATACCCAGAGCTGTCTGATCTGCTGGTAAAAGTTCGCCGCCTGTCTGCACATTTTCGAAAGTCACCTACTGCTTCAGCCGGCCTTGCCGGCTTTCAGCGCAGTTTGCATCTTCCGGCTCACAGACTGGTGTGTGATGTCCCCACGCGTTGGAATTCAACTCTGCACATGTTGGTCAGGATATGTGAGCAGAAGAGGGCAGTTGTTGAGTACCTGCATCACCTAAGCCGTCGGGAAATGGGTCAAACTCCACACATAACACCTGAGGAGTGGAGATGGATGTCCGACCTATGTACCATCCTCCAAAACTTTGAGGACTCCACCAAGATGGTGAGTGGTGATGACGCCATTATTAGCGTCACCATACCGCTACTCTGCCTTCTAAAACGGTCTCTGCTCAAAACCAAACATGATGCATTGCAGGCGGAGCGCGATGAGTTGCAGCAAGAAACAGTAGTGGGTGTGGGTGATAACACACAGCCCAGCCTCGTCTCATCACAACGTGCAGTGGAGGACTATGACGAGGAGGAGGATGAAGACATGGAGCAAATCTCCGGCCAAATTGAGGATATGACATGCACACCAGTCATATCCTCGGTTCAGCGTGGCTGGCCAGAGGACAGGGTAGATGAGGAGGAGGAGGAGGAGGAGGAGGAGGACAGCATGTTCAGTCAACGTGTTGGTCAGGCTACTGAAGTCCTGGCTGTTAAGAGTCTGGCGCACATGGCTGACTTTATGGTAAGCTGCCTGTCTCGTGACCCTCGCGTTAAGAACATCTTGGCCGACAATCATTACTGGTTGGTAACACTGTTAGACCCACGCTACAAGGAGAACTTTATGTCTCTTATTCCCGAGGCGGAGAGGTCAACCAAAATGCAGCAGTTCCGGAAGGCCATAGTCACGGAAGTAGGCAAAGCATTCCCCTCACAAAACGCTAGCGGCATAGGTCAGGAATCAGTGGACAACCAAGGCGTACAGCCGAGAGAGGCACAAGTCCAATCCGCCAGAGGTAGGGGAACAGTCTTTAAGATGTGGGACAGTTTTCTCAGCCCCTCACGTACCACAGCCCCTGAGGTGCGGGGTAGTGCCACAAGAAATCCTAAGTTTGCCCAGATGCTCAAGGAGTACCTTGCAGATCGAACAACTGTACTCCGACATTCCTCTGTGCCTTACAATTATTGGGTATCCAAGGTGGACACGTGGCATGAATTGGCTCTCTACGCCTTGGAAGTCCTGGCCTGCCCTGCCGCTAGCGTTTTGTCAGAGCGTGTTTTTAGTGCCGCAGGTGGAATCATTACAGATAAACGCACCCGCCTGTCAACTGAAAATGCTGACAGGCTGACTCTGATCAAGATGAACAAGGGTTGGATTGGGCCAGACTTCACCACACCACCAGCAAATGAGAGCGGAATTTAAAGTTTGTAACGGGAATTTGCCATGTACCTCCAGTCACCCATGGGTACACACTTCTGGACTTTGGATAATCGCTGGACTGCTCCTCCTTCTCCTCATGCGCCACCATGATGACCGTTACAAGAGTTAGGCCTTTGTTTCAGGTATACCCCCAGTGGTAAATTTTTTCGCCCATTCTTTGCAGAATGGACATTACAACGACAGGAGACCCGCTCCTTTGCAATGGGAACAATGTTTTGAGGCCCTCATGCACGTCTCTATGCAGGGACAACGTGGAGCCTCCCAATTTTTGGCTGCCCTGCCAAAGGGCTATACTATAATACACCCACTTCCTGACAATGGACACTTAATGTTTTGAGGCCCTCATGCACGTCTCTATCCAGGGACAACGTGGAGCCTCCCAATTTTTGGCTGCCCTGCCAAAGGGCTATACTACAAAAGACCCACTTCCTGACAATGGACACTTAATGTTTTGAGGCCCTCATGCACGTCTCTATCCAGGGACAACGTGGAGCCTCCCAATTTTTGGCTTCCCTGCCTAAGGGCTATACTATAATACACCCACTTCCTGACAATGGACACTTAATGTTTTGAGGCCCTCATGCACGTCTCTATCCAGGGACAACGTGGAGCCTCCCAATTTTTGGCTGCCCTGCCTAAGGGCTATACTATAATACACCCACTTCCTGACAATGGACACTTAATGTTTTGAGGCCCTCATGCACGTCTCTATCCAGGGACAACGTGGAGCCTCCCAATTTTTGGCTGCCCTGCCAAAGGGCTATACTATAATACACCCACTTCCTGACAATGGACACTTAATGTTTTGAGGCCCTCATGCACGTCTCTATCCAGGGACAACGTGGAGCCTCCCAATTTTTGGCTGCCCTGCCAAAGGGCTATACTACAAAAGACCCACTTCCTTCCAATGGGCACTTCAGGTTTACAGGCCCTCATGCACGTCTCTATCCAGGGACAACGTGGAGCCTCCCAATTTTTGGCTGCCCTGCCTAAGGGCTATACTATAATACACCCACTTCCTGACAATGGACACTTAATGTTTTGAGGCCCTCATGCATGTCTCTATCCAGGGACAACGTGGAGCCTCCCAATTATTGGCTGCCCTGCCAAAGGGCTATACTACAAAAGACCCACTTCCTTCCAATGGGCACTTCAGGTTTACAGGCCCTCATGCACGTCTCTATCCAGGGACAACGTGGAGCCTCCCAATTTTTGGCTGCCCTGCCAAAGGGCTATACTACAAAAGACCCACTTCCTTCCAATGGGCACTTCAGGTTTACAGGCCCTCATGCACGTCTCTATCCAGGGACAACGTGGAGCCTCCCAATTTTTGGCTGCCCTGCCTAAGGGCTATACTATAATACACCCACTTCCTGACACTGGACACTTAATGTTTTGAGGCCCTCATGCACGTCTCTATCCAGGGACAACGTGGAGCCTCCCAATTTTTGGCTGCCCTGCCTAAGGGCTATACTACAATAGACCCACTTCCTTACAATGGGCACTTCAGGTTTACAGGCCATCATGCACGTCTGTATGCAGGGGCATTGGTGAACCTCACAATTTTGGACTGCCCTGGCAAAGGAAAATACTACAAAGACTCAGTTCCTCAAAATGGGCACATTAGACTCAGAGGCCTTTATGTACGTCTCTTCTCAGGGACATCGGAGTGCCACACAATGTTTTACGTAAAATCTTTCATGTATTGATCTCAAAAAGTAACATACATTAGCTCTATCTCACTATTGGGTATGTGCCCTTAACATTTCCGCTATGAAAAATCATTTTGGTGTCATTTTGGAAGGTTTTCTGGTGAGTCCGTAAAAATGGCGTAAAACGCGGACAAAATTATTCACAGCTGTGACTTTTGAGTGATAAATGCTTCAAGGGGTCTTCCCCATGCTGTTGCCATTGTCATTTGAGCACTCTTCGGAGACTTTTGTGCCATTTTTAGGGTTTCTACATGCTGCCGGTGGTCATTTCACAAAAATACTCGGGTCTCCCATAGGATAACATTGGGCTCGGTGCTCGGGCCGAGTACACGAGTATCTTGGGAGGCTCGGCCCGAGCTTCGAGCACCCGAGCTTTTTAGTACTCGCTCATCACTACTAATAAACCTAAAAAATAAAAATAAATTGAATAAAAATCATGAATGTTGTGTTATAACAGGAAATTTGGTGTAAGAATGAATATCCGGGATGAGAGTTCAGCGAATGAGTTATAGAAATTGTTACAAAAAGGAGTGTGTACGGTTTATGCGTAAATTTTCAGAATGCGTACATGAAAATTATATGTATGTGAGAATGTCCCCCATGCTTTGTAAAAAGTTATTTATGAAAATGTAAATAAAATATATAAAAATGCCTAATTATTTATAATTTATGAGAAAGATATATATGTATGGAAGAATGTTATAAGGTGTCCAAGAACCATAAAGAAAAAGGGTGCATATATAATGTTAGAGGTCTAGAGTTCCACCAGGCTATATCACCCCTAAAGAAATAGAAAGAAGACCTTACTACCTGTGTACCCCAAAAAAAGCTATATTTCTTAGCCAGGATTATGGTGGAGATATGCACAAGTGAAATAAGAATATAAAGTAATACAATAAGATTATAAAACCAATATGTGTGCATTCATGCACCACCCGGTACGCTACCCTTGCCAAATTGCTCACTCTAGATCCCCACACGATCCATGAAGCCGTTCCCCCGGTCACACCGCCTGCTGCCGGTTCCCACTCATCCCTGGGGGAGTTAGGCGAGTGGTATCGAGAGCTACATGTCGGCACTGATGATACCCCCATACACCACAAGGAAGGGGTATACCGGGTGGTACAGGAGTATGAGCGGGTTTTTAGCAAGCACCCTCTAGATTTTGGGCAGATTAAAGGGGTTCAACACCACATCCCTACCGGTACACACTCCCCTATTAAAGAGAGATACAGGCCTATTCCCCCTGCGCACTACCAATGCGCCAAAGACATGTTGAGGAACATGAAGGAGGCAGGGGTTATTAGGGACAGCTGTAGTCCCTGGGCCGCTCCGTTGGTGCTGGTTAAGAAGAAGGATGGCACCATGCGGATGTGTGTGGATTACCGGAAGATTAACCAGATAACGCATAAGGATGCTTACCCTCTGCCCCGCATCAAAGAGTCCCTGGCCTCGCTGAGAACCGCTAACTACTTCTCCACCCTTGACCTCACCAGCGGGTACTGGCAGGTGGCCGTGGCACCGGAAGACCGAGAGAAGACTGCCTATGGGACCGTTTTGCTGTACTTGGATGATGTGATTGTGTACTCACAGACGTATGAAGCCCACCTGGAGCACCTAGCCGAGGTGTTCGCGTCCCTTGCCAAGTATGGGATGAAGTTGAAGCCCTCAAAGTGTCATCTGCTGAAACCCAGAGTGCAGTACCTAGGACATGTGGTTGGTGCGGAAGGTGTCGCCCCCAACCCCGAGAAGATCACCGCCATCCAAGACTGGTCGAGACCGACCACAGTGAGGGAAGTGAGGCAGTTTCTGGGCCTGGTGGGATATTACCGTCGCTTCATTAAGGGGTACACAAAGATGGCTGCCCCCATGCAAGACCTCCTCGTAGGACAGACCAAGGGTGGTAGATCCCTAGTAGCCCCATTGGTGTGGGAAGAAAAGCATGAGGAATCCTTCCGCCAGCTGAGAACAGCCCTGACCGGAGAGGAAATCCTAGCGTACCCTGACTACAGCCGCCCATTCATCCTCTACACCGACGCCAGCAATGTGGGCTTGGGGGCTGTTCTATCCCAGGTCCAAGACAGAAGGGAAAAGGTAATAGCTTATGCTAGCCGAAAACTCCGACCGACTGAGAGGAACCCTGAGAACTACATCTCCTTCAAGCTTGAGCTCTTGGCACTGGTGTGGGCTATCACCGAGCGGTTCCGCCATTACCTGGCAGCAGCCAAGTTCACCGCGTACACAGACAATAACCTGCTGACCCATCTAGATACGGCCAAGCTGGGCGCGTTGGAGCAGCGGTGGGTGACCAGGTTAGCCAACTACGATTTCACCATCAAGTACCGGGCCGGCCGTACCAACGTCAATGCCAATGCACTCTCCCGGATGCCCCACCTGTCGGAAGAGGGGCCAGAGGATGATGACCTCGAAGAGATCGAGTTGCCTGCATTTCACCGGCCATTCACTGAGAAGGTGCACGTCTACCAACAACGGGTGAACCTGGATCCGCTGCCCCGACAGGACTGGCAGGAAGCTCAGGACCAGGCACCTGCTGTCCGCCTGGTCAAGACTCTAGTGGAACAGGGTTCTGCTGGGATAGACCCTGCTGCCCCTGCCGAAGCCCAACGTCTGTGGCAAGAACGGACCCGGCTATACCTACACCAGGGGAAGTTGTATCGCGAGCTGATTAATCCAAAGACTCACGAGAAGATCCGCCAGCTGGTGATTCCCCAGGCTAACGTGCCCACCGTCCTGCAAGCATACCATGATGGTGCAGTGCACTTCGGGTGGAAGAAGCTAGAGATGTTGTTAAGAGAGCGGTTCTATTGGAGTGGAATGCGGGAATCTGTGGAGGCCTGGTGCCGAGAATGTGGCCCTTGCGCATTGAGAAGGAAGGACGAGGCCAGCCAGAAGGCACCCCTACACCCGATCATTACACACCAACCGCTGGAGCTGGTTGCCCTTGACCATGTAAAGCTCACCCCCAGCCGAAGTGGGTACACCTACGCTCTGACCATCGTAGACCACTACTCGAGGTTCCTGGTGGTTGTCCCAGTTAAGGACTTAACCGGCCGCACCGCTGCTAAGGCTTTCCAGGCTTATTTCTGTTGACCGCATTGGTACCCGGAGAGGGTGCTTACCGACCAGGGTCCGGCCTTTGAAGCAGAGGTATTCCAGGAATTCTGCCAGTTGTACGGCTGCAAGAAAATCCGGACCACGCCTTACCACGCCCAAACCAATGGCATTTGTGAAAAGATGAACCACTTGGTCCTGGGCCTCCTCAAGACGTTACCACTGGAAGAGCGGAACCTGTGGCTGGAGAAGCTACCTGACCTGGTCGATATGTACAACAACATCCCTTCCAGCTCTACGAAATGCACTCCAGCATACCTGATGAGAGCTCGTCCCGGCCGGCTACCAGTGGATCTGGAAATGGGCTTGGAAGCTTCAGAAGCACTCCTGTCGACAGCTGAATGGGACACTCGGCGGAGGACACAGTACCGACAGGTCCAGGAGTATGTTGAAAAGAACTTGTGCCAGAGTCGGGGACAACAGGAGCAGTGCTTCAACAAGAAGGCGCCTGCCGGTTCCTTCCAACCTGGGGATGTAGTGCTGAAGCGGAAAAGAAGGGCCCACAAGCTGGATGATCAATGGGAAAAAACCCCGTATGTAGTCCAGCCCACAGGATGGGAGAATGGGAAGGCCTACCAGATCAGCCGTGACCAGGGGGGGACTTTGGCCACGGTTTCCCGAGACCACCTGAAGAAGTGCCCACCAGCATTGAGAGTAGCGGATGAGGCTCCAGTTCCCAGTCCAGTGGAGAAGGAAAAAGAGGTAATCCACACCATGATGGGTGATTTTCCAGCAGACTGGCCTACACAGAACGGTGCGGTGATCCTTCCAGTGATACTGTTCCCACAACCCGTGGATGAAGAAATGATGGAAACGGTTAACCGCGAGCCAGTGCCCAGGGATGTACCTGTACCCAGCTCCCCTACGCCTCCGCCTGCCCCACATGATAGCAGGGAGGAGGAACTGACTGTTCCCTCTGCCCCACTGCCTGTCACCACTGACACCGGACCCCGAAGGTCCACTCGCCCCAACCTAGGTAGACCCCCACTTAGGTACAGGGAAACTACTCTTTAAAAGGGGGGGCTTTATGTGTTGAGTGTACCAGTTTGAAAGTTTTAAATGATAAGTAAAGATGATCAACCAAAGAAGTTTACCTGATTGAACCGTGATTAAACCGGCCGTTGCCGGCAACTGTTGTCCCCGTAGGGACTGTGCAACCATTGCGTAAGGAACTGCTTACGGACAAGCCCGAGAACTTGCAGGGCAACCACAAACTTAGTGCAATGTAAATAAAAATGTTTGTTGGCTTGACACCGTTACCGCCTCCGGAGAGGCTGATTTGGGAGGATGGGCCTGGAGGAAAGGGATGGCCTAGGCCCGCCACTACCGTAACCGGTGGCGATCCTCCGGGGGTTCAGGGGTCCCCTTGGACGTGGGCCCCCTGAAAGAGACAGAACCCGCTCGGGCAACTTGGTGCTGGACTGGGGTCAAGGGGTGCTGCCCGCTTCTTAGGGGCAGCATCAGGGCCAGGTTGTTTGGGTGGGAGAAGAGCGGAAGCTGTACCGTTGTAAAATGTTTATGATGCTTTTACATGTTTTACCGTTTTATTCTTTTTCAGTTGTGAAAATAAAACCGCTGATGGACGGGCAGCCCGCGGACGGTCTGCATTTTACTATAGGGGAATGTGGCGCCCTGGACAAGCCAGGTCGTCACAGGTACTACACCAACACACTCTACACTCCGGCTAGGCACACCGAAGCTAAACACAAATCCTAGTTGCCTTCCTCCAGGGGCTGATGTCCACACCAGGGGGTGGGCCAGGCGGTTGATCCCACCCACCGAGGAGTTCACAGTCCTGGAGGCGGGAAAAGGAGTCAGATTAGAGATCAGTTTTGGAGTTAGAGAAGTGAAGAGGAAAGGAGACTGACCGTGTCCGGGTGTGTGGCCCGGGCACTCAGCAAGGTTGGCAGATGGTGGTGACCTTCTGCAGGAGAGGCTGATTGGAGTGAACCGTACGGACCGGGGATGGGCGGTGGCCCGCCGGTACCAGATCGGGGAGTGAAGAGAAGCCAGCACCATCCGGCAGGGCCTACGGACCCCGACCAGGCTAGGAGTCGCCGTAAAACCGGTCAAATCCGTTAGCGACAGGAACCTCCAGGGTTTCCCAGCAGTCAAGACCCGATTGAAGGCAACAGCTCACACCGTAGAGGGAAGCACAGTCACCGCCAAGGCTACAGTTCCCAGGGCCAGAGCCTGCGGGCAAAAGGGGCTCCCTCAGCATCCATCCAAGCTGGGGAGCGGGTTACCGGTGGGAAGCCCGCTAGATTTTGGGGGAATAAAAGGGGTCCAACACCACATCCCCACAGGTGCACACCCACCCATCAAAGAGAGCTATAAGCCAATACCACCTTCACATTGCCAGTGTACCAAGGACATGTTGAGCAACATGAAGGCGGCTGGGGTTATCCGTGACAGTTGTAGCCTTTGGGCAGCTCTGTTGATCCTGTTAAAAAAGAAGGACGGCACCACTCCCCGTATAGAGGAATCGCTAGCTGCATTGAGAACTGCAAATTATTTTTCTACCCTTGATCTCACTAGTCACTATTGGCAAGTGTCCGTTGCTGAGGCAGACCGGGAGAAGACCGCCTTCGCCACCCCTATGGGTCTCTGCGAGTTCAAAAGCATGCCCTTCGAGCTGTGCAATGCGCCAGGAACCTTCCAGAGGCTGATGGAATGCTGCTTGGGACAAGATTTTAGGGTGTATAAAAAGGGAGATTAGATCCCGTGATCCCAACGTATTGTTACACCTCTATAAATCACTTGTAAGGCTACATCTGGAATATGGGAACCAGTTTTGGGCTCCACATTTTAATAAGGACATTCAGAAGTTAGAGTCAGTTAAAAGGTGGGCAACTAGACTACTACAAGGAATGGAAGGCCTCCCATATGATGACAAGTTGAAAAAGTTATTAAGTGATTATTGGCTGCAATGGGGCTTTCTGGCTGGTGCCAGCCTCTCTTCTTAGCACACAGGAACCACAATCCCTACAGCATGCTTCAATGGATTCTCTCATCCCAGCCCAGTAAAACTACATATTTTACACAGTCATAAGCAGTTAAAAGGGATCTATTCTATTCAATTGCAAATGATCTAGATAAGACTGAGAATAAGATACTGCACGGGACATAGCAGAGTTGGTCAAGTTGAGTGGAGATGAGTTTGCTATTTGGCACAGCTTTTTGCATCAATAAAGCAAGTAAAAGGTGTGAAAGATAAAAAAAAGGGTGAAAAAAAGGGTGATCTTAGCCAAAAGGCCGAGAAGCTATAACCCGAATTGGTTACGGCCTTGAGTGGCACCCTGGCCTATACCGGACACATCTTAGGGAGAGGGAGACAAACCCACGCCTACAGAAGACATTTTGTCACCCAAGCCAACCCTTGAAAAGGCTGTTTTGCAGAGCAAAAACAAGAAGAATGGTGCTTTTTGCAGCCGCCGCCCACTGCAATGAATCTGAATAACTCCTCCTTTTGGACACAAGCACCTCCCCTCCCCCTTGCAGTCTTTCCAATTCATGATACAAAAAGACGGACGGACAGGACAGGACAGGACAGGCTGCCTGACTTTCCGTCACTGCCACCCTTTGCCATCCTTGCCCGTAGAAAGCCCTTTCATCATCCCCAAACCCTAATCTTTTCCCTTCCCTTCCCAGATGCGTCTCACTCCCTTTCATTAGGAAGTGAGCGCAGCCTTTTCTCCGTTCTGCACATGCGCGACGTTAAACACAAATGCGCAGGCGTGCGTTCCATTACCCTCACTGCATTCCACTCCCATACAGGAAGTGGGCGCAGCTATTACTACGGTCGCACATAAAAGAACCCACGGCCACCACTGCACATAGCTGACTCCACCACAGGACACCCACTTCTACACCAACGCAGGTAAGACAGGATCGGCACCTCTATGCTCCCGTTACAATCAGGCTCAGTCACCATGTGATAACGCTCTCAACTCTTTAGTTGCAGGCTCCCCTTGCTTCACCTCCACTGGCTGTGCTGCCATTTCCTCTCCCACCTGGAAGGTATACTTTATTCCACTATTTTCCTGTTTCTCTCTTCCCCCTTTTCCCATAACCTACTTTTATCTGCATTTGTGGGGTATCTATATGCTATTTACATCATAGTTTTATTCATTAATAAGGAAGGGAAGAGTGCCCATGAGAGTGTTGAACTGCGGAGAGCAAGAGATTAAGCTGCTCCGATTTGCCACCATTGATAAGCTGTTCTCAGTAGATACACATGCTATCCAAACAGCAGCATCCACCATTGCTTCAGCCCACCCATTCAGTGACAGCTCACCAAGTCAGCCAGAGGAGTGGTGTAAGGAATTACACGTAGGCACTGACTCCACACCTTCACATCACAAGAAGGGGGTCTACAGGCTAGTGCAAGAATACGAGCAAGTCTTCAGCAAACATCCGCTAGACTTTTGAAGAATAAAAGGGGTCAAACACTACATCCCCACAAGTGCACACCCACCCATCAAAGAGAGATATAAGCCAAAACTACCTGCACATTACCAATGTACCAAGGACATGTTGAGCAACATGAAGGAGGCTGGGGTTATCCGTGACAGTTGTAGCCTCTGGGCAGCTCCGTTGGTCCTGTTAAAGAAGAAGGACAGCACCACTCCCCTGTATTGAGGAATAGCTAGCTGCATTGAGAACTGCAAATTATTTTTCTACCCTTGATCTCACTAGTCGCTATTGGCAAGTGTCCGTTGCTGAGGCAGACCGGGAGAAGACCGCCTTTGCCACCCCGATGGGTCTCTGCGAGTTCAAAAGCATGCCCTTCGAGCTGTGCAATTTGCCAGGAACCTTCCAGAGGCTGATGGAATGCTGCTTGGGACACCGAAACTTTGAAACGGTACTGCTATACCTTTATGATGTTATTGTTTATTCTAAAGCAAACAAGATTTTAGGGTGTATAAAAAGGGAGATTAGATCCGGTGATCCCAACGTATTGTTACCCCTCTATAAATCACTTGTAAGGCCACATCTGGAATATGGGGTAAAGTCCTGAGCAGGTTGATAACCATTGGTTTGAGCATGGTAGGGTGTAGTGCGCATCTTCCTGCATCGGTAAAAGCTGCAGAAGTCCTTGAAGATTTCCGCTTCAAAGGCTGTGCCTTGATCTGTGAGGACTCTCTCTGAGTAGCCATGAGGTCTGCATAAGTGTGCTTGGAAGACCTTCGCTGCAGTATGGGCCATTAGATCTTTGACTTGTACCACAACCATAAATCTCGAGTAGTTGTCTACCATCATAAGTGCATACGTGAGCTCGCCTCGATATTCTGCAACAAAACTCCCTTTTTCGATTTCAGTTTCAGCAAACACTCCTCTTCCTGTAGAAAATATTTATCATTACCTAAGACAGTCATTCTAATGCATGACAATATTAAGGCAATTTAGTTAAAACTTGTTTTAACTCACCTTTAAGGGGATTGATGTATTTCATGGTCAATCCAGGTTTGTCAGTGATGGCACTGACATAATGTATGGCGTCTTTTTCGGGCGTTATCCTTTGCCTTTTCATTGTGAAAATCCAGTTGCCTATATCAAAGCAAATTCTACTACTTGTAAAGTATGCAGAAAATGAAATGTAGAACATATAACATCAACTGCTTAGGAACGCATCATAGGTTAGTACTTAAAAGGATATTGTCATGTTCTAGTCATAATGCAAGCTGGACATTTTTCATGTTACCCTGTAATCGCCGGCCTGTTCTAATGCTCACAAGCCAAGATATAGGCTCAGCTGCTAAGGCTTCCCTCTGCCTTCTGAATGAAACTTGAATATGTCTGGGTCACTGTGTATATAGCAGGTGCTCAGAAAAAATAAGAGTCAATTCAATAGAAATAGCTCTGGCACACTATAGTGATCAATAACGTAAGAAAAGAACTCTTGGAATGCTGAAAATTCTTTATTTGTGCAAAAGGATAATTCATCCAACGTTTCGACCTTGTTTTTAGGTCTTTATCAAGGATAAAGTTATCTAAGATCATAAAGGGTTACAAAACCATATAAACACGTAATTAGTACATAGTACAACATAACAGTACAATATATTGCTACTTGAGAGTACAATGGGTCAAATGACCATGATGCACATACAAAAATTTTTTCCAAAGCCATAGTGAAAACATTTGTACTGAGGAAAGAAAATTTCCACATGACCTATCTGGAGAAACATTCTGGATCAAACAACCAAAAATAGTCAAGCAGGTAAATACACACCTATATGGATAACAGGATGATATGTGTTCAATTGTATAGCGTCATTGCCATTAAGGTACAAATGGAAAACTTGCAATCCTATATAGTGAAGGAAATGAACACATATCATATCAAAGAACACAGGAACATGGGTGTGAGAAAAACCTCAATGTTTATACTTTGTTCTTTATAATGGTGTGAACATGTATATGTCTCAGTACCTTATGCACTTGAGAATTCTAGTGAGTAGATCATGAAAGCCTATTTCAGAACTGGAATCGGTAAATAATTGTAGGTGGAATCTAAATGAAAAGATGGTACAAGTGTTATCATGACACGTGGGCTATAACACAATGGACCGTGTGACAAAGAAGAAAGGAGAGAAAGAAGAGGAAGAAAATGCAACTACCTGTAACATTACGTGATAGTCACTGGTAAGTATCACTTGACAATTCAAGTGAAAAAGGATTCCTTTATTAAAGGGTTCTCAGTCGCCTCAGGATCATGAAATACTAGGGTAAATGATATGAGAATGGGTAAGAAGCACCACTAAAGGAAATATGAGATGCAGGACATATATCTATAAACCCCTGAACTACATGATAGAAATAAAAAGAAGAAAAAAGAAAAAAAAGAAGAAAGAAGAAGAACACATAGAATGCGGAAAGAGAATGGGTACAACTACCTGAGTTACTGCAGGGAGGCCCCTGGTTGGTATTGTGAGGGTTAGTGGAATTCCTTCACTGAAGGGTTCTCAGTTGCCTCAGGTTCGTGAAAAATGCTATAGACAAATAATGCCCGGAGAAAAGGGGTTCATATACAGCGAATAATGGTAATACAAGGTACATGTGTCACATGTAATAGTATATATATATATATATTGTACTAAGCTCTACACCAGAAATAGAAAGTAGTCCCTCTGCCTTCTGTCTAGGTGCCCTGAGTTATGTCCTGTAAACTGTCACAGGGACCCAGACACACATGTGTAGTAGGGGAATATCCCTGCTGAGATGCCAGTGCTAGAGCACTCGTTTGCTGTGGAGTTGAACGCTATGTGAGCAGTTCTTACCTTCAATGAGCAGAAGTCTCTTTTTTCAGATTTCAATATCTCTGTGGGTATCTGGCAGAAATATGGAATACTCTTTACTGCTAAGACCCTGTACACCACTCCCACTAAAGGGGGCTTTACACGCTGCGACATCGCTAATGCGGAGTCGTTGGGGTCACGGAATTTGTGACGCACATCCGGCCGCATTAGCGATGTTGCTGCGTGTGACACCGATGAGCGATTTTGCATCGCTGCAAAAACGTGCAAAATCGCTCATCGGTGACATGGGTCTCCATTCTCGATTATCGTTACTGCAGCAGTAACGATGTAGTTCGTCGCTCCTGCGGCAGCACACATCGCTCCGTGTGACACCGCAGAAACGAGGAACCTCTCCTTACCTGCCTCCCAGCCGCTATGAGGAAGGAAGGAGGTGGGCGGGATGTTCCGGCCACTCATCTCCGCCCCTCCGCTGCTATTGGGCGGTCGCTCAGTGACGTCGCTGTGACGCCGCACGGACCGCCCCCTTAGAAAGGAGGCGGTTCGCCGGTCACAGCGACGTCGCCGGGCAGGTAAGTATGTGTGACGGGTCTGGTCGGTGTTGTGCAGCATGGGCAGCGATTTGCCCGTGTCGCGCAACAGATGGGGGCGGGTATCCACACTAGCGATATCGGGACCGATATCGCAGTGTGTAAAGTAGCCTTTAATAAACTGTGTAAAGGATTTTAAGTAAAAATCCACAATAAACCAGCGCTAGATGGGTTTTTATAATTTTATTAATAGACCACAAATAAAAAATTTTTTGCTATCCTTGTTTCAAGACAGAGTATTTGATAATATACAATACACTGATTATTACTAAAACCAAGGACCACATAAAACAAGGACCACATAAAATAAAAAATGAAAGTAATGAGAATAAAATTCTTTTGTATAACCAATTAACTTCGAGGTGATACAATATTCACATTGATTTAGTTTTACCAGTCTAATGTAATGCCCCGGCCGGTGGCATATATTTTGTTTGGTTAATAATTTAGACTTATACAATGAAAGATGTACTATACCACCCCTGGCTAACTTACAAGTTTTAAGTTGTACAATATAAGTTTGCGACGTTATATTCGCCCCCAGGGCCTGGGGGAATAAACCTCACAACAACTTGACCGCAAAAAACACCCCGGATTTCTCCGTTGATTAGGCTGGAACCGCTATGTACAGGATTGACCTGTTATACTTCCAGAGCGGACGTTTTGAGGCCAGTGGCCGCGACTAGTGCTGGCTCTGGGGGAGATGTATGGTTACCGACATCCCTCTTTACAGAGCCTTTATAACACTTCACAAGGCCACAAACCAGCCGGTCCCGTATTCTCCCAAATGTACTTTCGAAATCAAGCAGTACGAAGCCACTGAAAGCACCAAGATGTTGGCTGCGGACAACAATAAGATCAGCGGTAACTACTCAGCCTCTCCAGCGGGCAGTCCAGACCGTATCCAGTGTCAGCTGACTGATTCCACACAGGAGGAAGTTGCTTGGCAGGTTAGCACCACACAAGGCTCCGATCTGCTTCCAAACGAGCAATGCAGAACCGCTGGAGGTACCAATGTATCCTGGTTGCAGACAAAGGAAATGTCAGCGGTAACCTCTCAACCTCTCCAGCAGGCAATCCGTACCGTGTCCAGTGGAAGCCGGTTGATTCCACACGAGGGAGAGATTACTTGGCAGGTTATCACCGCACAGGTGAGGTAGGCAAAAACAGAGTCCTGATCCGACACGCGTTTCGGGGGCGTGTAACGGCCCCCTTCCTCAAGGATAACTCAGCTGTTGCCTAGAGCACTATTTATGCATATATTTAATTGGTTATAATTTGCATAAAATTAAACAATGTTTAAATTCAACCAACATTCAATGACCACTACATATATCAATTTGTGAAAGACCGTTCATAATAGCCATATAATATAATTATGTGCAAAGGTTTTTCTAAAGGTTTTTCTAAAAAGACCTATATATAGCCTTGCTTGTATCATCATATACTGGGAAGACAATGTGTATATATGCATATGCTTTTTTTCAACAATAAATTTAACAAAAGGACATCATAAAGGTGTAATATAAATTTGCTATAATATGAAAAGCCCCTTATATCTACATCAACCTTGGGCAAGTGAAGCACCAGTATTGGGCCCGCTTCTTTTCAACATATTTATAAATGACCTTGTTGGGGGCATGCGGAGTAGAATTTCAATATTTGCAGATGATACTAAACTCTGCAGGGTAATCAATACAGAGGAGGATAATTTTATATTACAGGGAGATTTATGTAAATTGGAGGATTGGGCTGAGAAGTGGCAATTGAAGTTTAATGTAGATAAATGTAAGGTCATGCACTTGGGTAGAGGAAATAAAATTTATAATTATGTACTTAATTGTAGAGCACTGGGTAAAACAGACACAGAAAAAGACTTGGGTGTATGGGTGGATGGTAAACTTCACTTTAGTGGACAGTGTCAGGCAGCTGCTGCCAGGGCTAATAAAATAATGGGATGTATTAAAAGAGGTATAAGTGTTCATGAAAAAAATATAGTTCTACCTCTGTACAAGTCACTAGTGCGACCGCACTTAGAATACTGTGTACAATTCTGGTCACCGATATATAAGAAGGATATAGCTGAACTGGAGAGGGTGCAGAGAAGAGCGACCAAGATTATTAGAGGAATGGGTGGGCTGCAATACCAAGACAGGTTATTAAACTTGGGGTTATTTAGTTTGGAAAAACGAAGGCTTAGGGGGGATCTAATCACAATGTATAAATATATGAGGGGACAATACAGAGACCTTTCCAAAGATCTTTTTACACCTAGGCCTGCGACTGGAACACGGGGGCATCCGCTACGTCTTGAGGAAAGAAGGTTTAATCATAATCACAGACGAGGATTCTTTACTGTACGAGCAGTGAGACTATGGAACTCTCTGCCGCATGATGTTGTAATGAGTGATTCACTACTAACATTTAAGCAGAGCCTGGACGCCTTTCTTGAAAAATTTAATATTACCAGTTATGTATATTAGATTTTATGACAGGGTATTGATCCAGGGAACTAGTCTGATTGCCGGATGTGGAGTCAGGAAGGAAATTTTTCCCCATTGGAACTTGTTTGCCACATTGGGTTTTTTTTGCCTTCCTCTGGATCAACATGTTAGGCTACGGGTTGAACTAGATGGACTTAGAGTCTCCCTTCAACCTTAAAAACTATGATACTATGATACTATGATATGATACCAATTTTAATATATATTATGCATATATACACATATATCTCCATGACAATCGCTTTTTTTTTTTTTTTTTTTTTTTTTTCCTTCTCTCCGTATTATTATCAGTACCTATTACTCCTCTACCTATAAAAATATAAATTAATTAAAAGCAAACAGTTCTATATCATTATTGAGTCCATATGGTTTCAAGGTGTTCAATTCAAAAATCCATTGGCTTTCTGCTCGTGACATTTTTTTAATGAAATCGCCACCTCTCCAATCCTTAGTTATTTTTTGTACGCCCCATACTTGGGATCCTTTAAAGGACCCTCCATGTTTTAACACATAATGTCTGGATAGGGGGTGCTTAGTACATTTATTTTTAACACTTCTAATGTGCTCACCCACCCTTTTCCGTAGGGGTCTAATAGTTCTCCCAATGTATTTTTTCTGACAGGGACATTGAATGCAATATACTACTCCCTTTGATTGACATGTAATAAATTCTCTAATCATGACTTCTGACTGCCCCTGTAAGAAGGATTTCCGTGAAATATTTTTTGTATTCTTACATACTATACAGCTTTTGCATGGAAAAAAACCTTTCAGGCCAAATAATCCTCCCTTATTAGGTGCTGTAAGATTACGTATGGTGGGTGCCACTAAATTGCCAATATTGTTTGCCTTCCTATATATGAATATAACGTCGCAAACTTATATTGTACAACTTAAAACTTGTAAGTTAGCCAGGGGTGGTATAGTACATCTTTCATTGTATAAGTCTAAATTATTAACCAAACAAAATATATGCCACCGGCCGGGGCATTACATTAGACTGGTAAAACTAAATCAATGTGAATCACCTCGAAGTTAATTGGTTATACAAAAGAATTTTATTCTCATTACTTTCATTTTTTATTTTATGTGGTCCTTGTTTTATGTGGTCCTTGGTTTTAGTAATAATCAGTGTATTGTATATTATCAAATACTCTGTCTTGAAACAAGGATAGCAAAAAAATTTTTTATTTGTGGTCTATTAATAAAATTATAAAAACCCATCTAGCGCTGGTTTATTGTGGATTTTTACTTAAAATCCTTTACACAGTTTATTAAAGGCTACTTTACACACTGCGATATCGGTCCCGATATCGCTAGTGTGGATACCCGCCCCCATCTGTTGCGCGACACGGGCAAATCGCTGCCCATGCTGCACAACACCGACCAGACCCGTCACACATACTTACCTGCCCGGCGACGTCGCTGTGACCGGCGAACCGCCTCCTTTCTAAGGGGGCGGTCCGTGCGGCGTCACAGCGACGTCACTGAGCGACCGCCCAATAGCAGCGGAGGGGCGGAGATGAGTGGCCGGAACATCCCGCCCACCTCCTTCCTTCCTCATAGCGGCTGGGAGGCAGGTAAGGAGAGGTTCCTCGTTTCTGCGGTGTCACACGGAGCGATGTGTGCTGCCGCAGGAGCGACGAACTACATCGTTACTGCTGCAGTAACGATAATCGAGAATGGAGACCCATGTCACCGATGAGCGATTTTGCACGTTTTTGCAGCGATGCAAAATCGCTCATCGGTGTCACACGCAGCAACATCGCTAATGCGGCCGGATGTGCGTCACAAATTCCGTGACCCCAACGACTCCGCATTAGCGATGTTGCAGCGTGTAAAGCCCCCTTTAGTGGGAGTGGTGTACAGGGTCTTAGCAATAAAGACTATTCCATATTTCTGCCAGATACCCACAGAGATATTGAAATCTGAAAAAAGAGACTTCTGCTCATTGAAGGTAAGAACTGCTCACATAGCGTTCAACTCCACAGCAAACGAGTGCTCTAGCACTGGCATCTCAGCAGGGATATTCCCCTACTACACATGTGTGTCTGGGTCCCTGTGACAGTTTACAGGACATAACTCAGGGCACCTAGACAGAAGGCAGAGGGACTACTTTCTATTTCTGGTGTAGAGCTTAGTACAATATATATATATATACTATTACATGTGACACATGTACCTTGTATTACCATTATTCGCTGTATATGAACCCCTTTTCTCCGGGCATTATTTGTCTATAGCATTTTTCACGAACCTGAGGCAACTGAGAACCCTTCAGTGAAGGAATTCCACTAACCCTCACAATACCAACCAGGGGCCTCCCTGCAGTAACTCAGGTAGTTGTACCCATTCTCTTTCCGCATTCTATGTGTTCTTCTTCTTTCTTCTTTTTTTTCTTTTTTCTTCTTTTTATTTCTATCATGTAGTTCAGGGGTTTATAGATATATGTCCTGCATCTCATATTTCCTTTAGTGGTGCTTCTTACCCATTCTCATATCATTTACCCTAGTATTTCATGATCCTGAGGCGACTGAGAACCCTTTAATAAAGGAATCCTTTTTCACTTGAATTGTCAAGTGATACTTACCAGTGACTATCACGTAATGTTACAGGTAGTTGCATTTTCTTCCTCTTCTTTCTCTCCTTTCTTCTTTGTCACACGGTCCATTGTGTTATAGCCCACGTGTCATGATAACACTTGTACCATCTTTTCATTTAGATTCCACCTACAATTATTTACCGATTCCAGTTCTGAAATAGGCTTTCATGATCTACTCACTAGAATTCTCAAGTGCATAAGGTACTGAGACATATACATGTTCACACCATTATAAAGAACAAAGTATAAACATTGAGGTTTTTCTCACACCCATGTTCCTGTGTTCTTTGATATGATATGTGTTCATTTCCTTCACTATATAGGATTGCAAGTTTTCCATTTGTACCTTAATGGCAATGACGCTATACAATTGAACACATATCATCCTGTTATCCATATAGGTGTGTATTTACCTGCTTGACTATTTTTGGTTGTTTGATCCAGAATGTTTCTCCAGATAGGTCATGTGGAAATTTTCTTTCCTCAGTACAAATGTTTTCACTATGGCTTTGGAAAAATTTTTTGTATGTGCATCATGGTCATTTGACCCATTGTACTCTCAAGTAGCAATATATTGTACTGTTATGTTGTACTATGTACTAATTACGTGTTTATATGGTTTTGTAACCCTTTATGATCTTAGATAACTTTATCCTTGATAAAGACCTAAAAACAAGGTCGAAACGTTGGATGAATTATCCTTTTGCACAAATAAAGAATTTTCAGCATTCCAAGAGTTCTTTTCTTACGTTATTGATCACTATAGTGTGCCAGAGCTATTTCTATTGAATTGACTCTTATTTTTTCTGAGCACCTGCTATATACACAGTGACCCAGACATATTCAAGTTTCATTCAGAAGGCAGAGGGAAGCCTTAGCAGCTGAGCCTATATCTTGGCTTGTGAGCATTAGAACAGGCCGGCGATTACAGGGTAACATGAAAAATGTCCAGCTTGCATTATGACTAGAACATGACAATATCCTTTTAAGTACTAACCTATGATGCGTTCCTAAGCAGTTGATGTTATATGTTCTACATTTCATTTTCTGCATACTTTACAAGTAGTAGAATTTGCTTTGATATAGGCAACTGGATTTTCACAATGAAAAGGCAAAGGATAACGCCCGAAAAAGACGCCATACATTATGTCAGTGCCATCACTGACAAACCTGGATTGACCATGAAATACATCAATCCCCTTAAAGGTGAGTTAAAACAAGTTTTAACTAAATTGCCTTAATATTGTCATGCATTAGAATGACTGTCTTAGGTAATGATAAATATTTTCTACAGGAAGAGGAGTGTTTGCTGAAACTGAAATCGAAAAAGGGAGTTTTGTTGCAGAATATCGAGGCGAGCTCACGTATGCACTTACGATGGTAGACAACTACTCGAGATTTATGGTTGTGGTACAAGTCAAAGATCTAATGGCCCATACTGCAGCGAAGGTCTTCCAAGCACACTTATGCAGACCTCATGGCTACTCAGAGAGATTCCTCACAGATCAAGGCACAGCCTTTGAAGCGGAAATCTTCAAGGACTTCTGCAGCTTTTACCGATGCAGGAAGATGCGCACTACACCCTACCATGCTCAAACCAATGGTTATCAACCTGCTCAGGACTTTACCCCATATTCCAGATGTGGCCTTACAAGTCATTTATAGAGGGGTAACAATACGTTGGGATCACCGGATCTAATCTCCCTTTTTATACACCCTAAAATCTTGTTTGCTTTAGAATAAACAATAACATCATAAAGGTATAGCAGTACCGTTTCAAAGTTTCGGTGTCCCAAGCAGCATTCCATCAGCCTCTGGAAGGTTCCTGGCAAATTGCACAGCTCGAAGGGCATGCTTTTGAACTCGCAGAGACCCATCGGGGTGGCAAAGGCGGTCTTCTCCCGGTCTGCCTCAGCAACGGACACTTGCCAATAGCGACTAGTGAGATCAAGGGTAGAAAAATAATTTGCAGTTCTCAATGCAGCTAGCTATTCCTCAATACAGGGGAGTGGTGCTGTCCTTCTTCTTTAACAGGACCAACGGAGCTGCCCAGAGGCTACAACTGTCACGGATAACCCCAGCCTCCTTCATGTTGCTCAACATGTCCTTGGTACACTGGTAATGTGCAGGTAGTTTTGGCTTATATCTCTCTTTGATGGGTGGGTGTGCACTTGTGGGGATGTAGTGTTTGACCCCTTTTATTCTTCAAAAGTCTAGCGGATGTTTGCTGAAGACTTGCTCGTATTCTTGCACTAGCCTGTAGACCCCCTTCTTGTGATGTGAAGGTGTGGAGTCAGTGCCTACGTGTAATTCCTTACACCACTCCTCTGGCTGACTTGGTGAGCTGTCACTGAATGGGTGGGCTGAAGCAATGGTGGATGCTGCTGTTTGGATAGCATGTGTATCTACTGAGAACAGCTTATCAATGGTGGCAAATCGGAGCAGCTTAATCTCTTGCTCTCCGCAGTTCAACACTCTCATGGGCACTCTTCCCTTCCATATTAATGAATAAAACTATGATGTAAATAGCATATAGATACCCCACAAATGCAGATAAAAGTAGGTTATGGGAAAAGGGGGAAGAGAGAAACAGGAAAATAGTGGAATAAAGTATACCTTCCAGGTGGGAGAGGAAATGGCAGCACAGCCAGTGGAGGTGAAGCAAGGGGAGCCTGCAACTAAAGAGTTGAGAGCGTTATCACATGGTGACTGAGCCTGATTGTAACGGGAGCATAGAGGTGCCGATCCTGTCTTACCTGCGTTGGTGTAGAAGTGGGTGTCCTGTGGTGGAGTCAGCTATGTGCAGTGGTGGCCGTGGGTTCTTTTATGTGCGACCGTAGTAATAGCTGCGCCCACTTCCTGTATGGGAGTGGAATGCAGTGAGGGTAATGGAACGCACGCCTGCGCATTTGTGTTTAACGTCGCGCATGTGCAGAACGGAGAAAAGGCTGCGCTCACTTCCTAATGAAAGGGAGTGAGACGCATCTGGGAAGGGAAGGGAAAAGATTAGGGTTTGGGGATGATGAAAGGGCTTTCTACGGGCAAGGATGGCAAAGGGTGGCAGTGACGGAAAGTCAGGCAGCCTGTCCTGTCCTGTCCTGTCCGTCCGTCTTTTTGTATCATGAATTGGAAAGACTGCAAGGGGGAGGGGAGGTGCTTGTGTCCAAAAGGAGGAGTTATTCAGATTCATTGCAGTGGGCGGCGGCTGCAAAAAGCACCATTCTTCTTGTTTTTGCTCTGCAAAACAGCCTTTTCAAGGGTTGGCTTGGGTGACAAAATGTCTTCTGTAGGCGTGGGTTTGTCTCCCTCTCCCTAAGATGTGTCCGGTATAGGCCAGGGTGCCACTCAAGGCCGTAACCAATTCGGGTTATAGCTTCTCGGCCTTTTGGCTAAGATCAAGTGTAGTTTCGGAGGACGCTACCTTGGTCGGTACTGGAAGGTGCCTGGGATTGCACGTCTGCCGGCCTTGAGGAAGTGTGTGCGCCTTCTGGTGACACATAGCCCTCTTGTGCCTGGACGGTTCCCAGGCAACGGGAGGCGATCACCTTTGTTATTTTGAAGTCCTACTGATAAACAGAAAAAAAAAAAATTAAATCTGTTCTTATCAGTTTAATATCTGATACGTCCCCTCTCTGGGGACCATATATTAAATGGATTTTTAGAACAAGGAGATGGAAAAAATCTTGCTCTGTCCACTCCACGCATTGACCTGGTATTGCAGTACCTCCAGGACCGGTGCACCCCTTCTTAACCCAGTTTCCAAAAGCAGAACTCAATTCACCTGATTCAAATGAGCCCCATTAGTGAATTGAAAGAAAGCAAAAACTTTATATGCACCTCAATTTGGCCAATTCACTTTTCACACTTTCACCCTTTTTTTTATCTTTCACACCTTTTACTTGCTTTATTGATGCAAAAAGCTGTGCCAAATAGCAAACTCATCTCCACTCAACTTGACCAACTCTGCTATGTCCCGTGCAGTATCTTATTCTCAGTCTTATCTAGATCATTTGCAATTGAATAGAATAGATCCCTTTTGGCTGCTTATGACTGTGTAAAATATGTAGTTTTACTGGGCTGGGATGAGAGAATCCATTGAAGCATGGTGTAGGGATTGTGGTTCCTGTGTGCTAAGAAGAGAGGCTGGCACCAGCCAGAAAGCCCCATTGCAGCCAATAATCACTTAATAACTTTTTCAACTTGTCATCATATGGGAGGCCTTCCATTCCTTGTAGTAGTCTAGTTGCCCACCTTTGAACTGACTCTAACTTCTGAATGTCCTTTTTAAAATGTGGAGCCCAAAACTGGTTCCCATATTCCAGATGTAGCCTTACAAGTGATTTATAGAGGTGTAACAATACGTTGGGATCACGGGATCTAATCTCCCTTTTTATACACCCTAAAATCTTGTCCCAAGCAGCATTCCATCAGCCTCTGGAAGGTTCCTGGCGCATTGCACAGCTCGAAGGGCATGCTTTTGAACTCGCAGAGACCCATAGGGGTGGCGAAGGCGGTCTTCTCCCGGTCTGCCTCAGCAACGGACACTTGCCAATAGTGACTAGTGAGATCAAGGGTAGAAAAATAATTTGCAGTTCTCAATGCAGCTAGCGATTCCTCAATACGGGGAGTGGTGCCGTCCTTCTTTTTTAACAGGATCAACAGAGCTGCCCAAAGGCTACAACTGTCACGGATAACCCCAGCCGCCTTCATGTTGCTCAACATGTCCTTGGTACACTGGCAATGTGAAGGTGGTATTGGCTTATAGCTCTCTTTGATGGGTGGGTGTGCACCTGTGGGGATGTGGTGTTGGACCCCTTTTATTCCCCCAAAATCTAGCGGGCTTCCCACCGGTAACCCGCTCCCCAGCTTGGATGGATGCTGAGGGAGCCCCTTTTGCCCGCAGGCTCTGGCCCTGGGAACTGTAGCCTTGGCGGTGACTGTGCTTCCCTCTACGGTGTGAGCTGTTGCCTTCAATCGGGTCTTGACTGCTGGGAAACCCTGGAGGTTCCTGTCGCTAACGGATTTGACCGGTTTTACGGCGACTCCTAGCCTGGTCGGGGTCCGTAGGCCCTGCCGGATGGTGCTGGCTTCTCTTCACTCCCCGATCTGGTACCGGCGGGCCACCGCCCATCCCCGGTCCGTACGGTTCACTCCAATCAGCCTCTCCTGCAGAAGGTCACCACCGTCTGCCAACCTTGCTGAGTGCCCGGGCCACACACCCGGACACGGTCAGTCTCCTCTCCTCTTCACTTCTCTAACTCCAAAACTGATCTCTAATCTGACTCCTTTTCCCGCCTCCAGGACTGTGAACTCCTCGGTGGGTGGGATCAACCGCCTGGCCCACCCCCTGGTGTGGACATCAGCCCCTGGAGGAAGGCAACTAGGATTTGTGTTTAGCTTCGGTGTGCCTAGCCGGAGTGTAGAGTGTGTTGGTGTAGTACCTGTGACGACCTGGCTTGTCCAGGGCGCCACATTCCCCTATAGTAAAATGCAGACCGTCCGCGGGCTGCCCGTCCATCAGCGGTTTTATTTTCACAACTGAAAAAGAATAAAACGGTAAAACATGTAAAAGCATCATAAACATTTTACAACGGTACAGCTTCCGCTCTTCTCCCACCCAAACAACCTGGCCCTGATGCTGCCCCTAAGAAGCGGGCAGCACCCCTTGACCCCAGTCCAGCACCAAGTTGCCCGAGCGGGTTCTGTCTCTTTCAGGGGGCCCACGTCCAAGGGGACCCCTGAACCCCCGGAGGATCGCCACCGGTTACGGTAGTGGCGGGCCTAGGCCATCCCTTTCCTCCAGGCCCATCCTCCCAAATCAGCCTCTCCGGAGGCGGTAACGGTGTCAAGCCAACAAACATTTTTATTTACATTGCACTAAGTTTGTGGTTGCCCTGCAAGTTCTCGGGCTTGTCCGTAAGCAGTTCCTTACGCAATGGTTGCACAGTCCCTACGGGGACAACAGTTGCCGGCAACGGCCGGTTTAATCACGGTTCAATCAGGTAAACTTCTTTGGTTGATCATCTTTACTTATCATTTAAAACTTTCAAACTGGTACACTCAACACATAAAGCCCCCCCCTGTTAAAGAGTAGTTTCCCTGTACCTAAGTGGGGGTCTACCTAGGTTGGGGCGAGTGGACCTTCGGGGTCCGGTGTCAGTGGTGACAGGCAGTGGGGCAGAGGGAACAGTCAGTTCCTCCTCCCTGCTATCATGTGGGGCAGGCG